>NC_139902.1:28593260-29130760 GCF_905171665.1 Trachurus trachurus | reverse complement strand
CGTGTCGCTGTGTGTTTCTCCAGGTGGTTTAGTGGTGAAGACACCAGGACAAGACGAGTGGGACGAATAGAAAAAATCTGCACGACTATTCACAGCTTCACCTGCATGTGTGTGTGTGTGTGTGTGTGTGTGTGTGTGTGTGTGTGTGTGAGAGAGAGAGTGTAGGAACAGCGCAGTGACATCACACATCTACCTCACATGTATTCCTCCATCAGGTTATCTCTCTACACCAGGCCTGGATGTTTAAACTGCAGCTCTGAGGAGAGTTTGATCTATTTATTCATTTATTTACAGCTCTGATTTTAATGTTGAACTGATCTGAGACCCGTTGTGATGTCTGCTCACTATAAACTATAAACCTGAGGCTGTAGACGCGCTGTCTGTCACCACCAGTGCGTCACATGAACACGAACAGAAGAATATAAACACTGAGGCTCAGGTCTGATAACGGCCCCGAGCATTAACACACTCTAACACACTCTATTCACTCTGTAGCCACTCTATAGCCACACTACATACTAACTCTACATACTAACACACTGTATTCACTCTGTATTCACTCTACATACGAACTACTGCACAACGACACAGTGAATAAGATCTATCAGATCTATCAGCAGTGCAGCTTCTCTCTCTCCGTGTTTTCAGACTCAGATCAGACTCATGTCCGCAGCTCTGCGGCAGATCACAGAGAAACCACATCACTGCATCTATCTATCTATCTATCTATCTATCTATCTATCTATCTATCTATCTATCTATCTATCTATCTATCTATCTATCTATCTATCTATCTATCTATCTATAGATGTTTTGATATTTTGATGGTAAAGTCTGAGGATTAAAAACTGATTAATGCACGAATATATATGTTACTAACCTTTAATAAATCGATTATCAAACTGTAGCTGCATTAACAATTTATTTCTAACCACCTACATATTTCACATTTTTTTCTTTGCTGTTTTTACAGTTATATTATGTAATATATTATATCATATTATATCGTATTAAATATTATTATATAAAATGCTGCATGGGGTATTAAATAAATATAGTAGCCTATACAAATACAATATTATAAATGTGAAGTCAAAGCGCGGCATATATATTTAGGCCTACATATATATTTACATTTATAGGCTATATGCAATATATTACATAGATAGCCTGTGCATATTCTCATTTGTCCAGGTCATAGTATCTCAAAGGAGTTTTCAATCGAAAGCAACTGGACTTGTTTATTTTACATAGGTAATGAATAAACTATATACATAAATACACGATACATTTTTCTTACTTTATAGCAATTAAATACAGTTTTTAAAAAATAATACAAATCTTAAATTATTCATATCAACTCAACTTAATTTATATTAGGACATGTAGGACATTATATCGCTTTAAGAGAATTATAACGACCTCTATGATAATAATAATATTATCTCCTCTGGTATAAAGTGCAGGCCCATGAGACCAATACAGCCTCTTGTTGTTGTTATTATGGGATGTGATGATCATATAGCTGCTGTCTGTGTGTCTCACCCTCCGGGAAGACGATCCTCATCTTGAGGTAGCTGGTGGTGAGGCGGATGATGGAGGCTTTGTCCAGCTGGGATGTGATGGCGGAGGGAAGCGGCAGCAGCTTCGCCAGCTCGTAAAACTCACTGTTCTCCTTCTCCCGCCGCGTGCGAGCCGCGTTCTTAGACTTCTCCTTCATCTTCTTGTTGCTCTTCTTCCTCCTCTTCTTCCTCTCTTCCTCCTCCTCCGCTCTCTCTCAGTCCGACTCCCGGCGGCTCCTCGCGGCTCCTGCTCGCGCTCCTCTCCTCGGCCTATAGGCTACAATCCACCGCTGCTGCCCGCGCGCCAGCAACACGCGCAACACATGTTTCCAGGTGTTTTGTTGTTTTGTTTTGTTTTGTTTTTTGTTTTGTTTCCTGGGTCTGTGTGAGGATTAAAGTGGAGCTGTAATGGTCCGCCCCATAGGAGGGCCCAGTCCAGCCCGGTCCGGTCCAGTCCGGATCAGCAGCAGCACACACCGGGTTCCATCCTGACAGGAACCGAAGGGATCACACACACACAAACACACTCACATACACACACACAAACACACACACACTCCGTCAGGTCATCCACAGCGCGCGCTCCTCCAGGTGAGCTGCGACACTTGTTTGAATCTGATCTGTTAAAAGAAAAGAAAAAAGCTTAGTTTAAAGTTTAAACTTCACTCCTCCAGATGTGTGTGTGTCTCTGTGTGTGTGTGTTTGTGTGTGTGTGTCTTACCTCCGACACTTTGCTCACGTCACGTGGCGCCCCGGTATAATGGACTCAGAAGTGTCCGCGCGCCGCCGCCGGCCTCATGTCTTCTTCTTCCATCCTCCTCCGCTGGTGGTTTTATTTTATGGAGCAGCATCTCATCTCATCTCACCTCATCCTCGCTCTTCTCTTCTCCGTCGGGCTTCGACCAACGCGGCCTCAAAGTCCCGCCCACTTTCAGGGCAGCTGCTGCGCTCCTATTGGTCCACAGCGCGCCCCCCTGTCCTCGCGCCTATTGGCAGCGACGCGCGCTCCAGCGGGGAACGGGGATTGGTGGTCGGTGCGGGGGTTTCACCTCTGGCCCGTTCAGGCTGCACCGAGAAAACCCCCCCAAGCGAGGCGAGCACGACTCTTACACGGATATAGGCGATATATTGATTATTAAATATTCACCGGAAGCTGAGCAGCTGCCTGTTTGCGTAGTTTTTAATTACTGGGGCAAACATCCTATAAAATAAAAGTTGTATTTTCAGCTTATTTAAAAAAAAATATATGGTGCATTTTACAGATTCTCACTAGTTTATTTTATAATAAATAAATAAATAAATAGCCTAAATAAATAAATAAATAAATAAATAAATACAATCCAGTTTTAATGTGATAATATGTTAAATTGATAAATGGTGTTTGTCATTTAGAGCCAATAAATCACATCCCTGAGGAGACAGAGGCCTCTATACTGTCACACTTTGTCCAGATGTGTAATTTAGTCTTTCTCTTAATTAGGGTCCTGGAAACTGGCCAATTAAAGATGGAGTTGTTTTTAAAATTTGTAAAAATTAAAAATTAAAAAAATTAAAAATGTTGATCCGTCAGCATTCCTATAATAAATCATTATACATTATCTTTTTTTTTTTTTTTACACACCATTCAGCCCTTGTATGTTTAGTCTGGTCACACTCGGCAGCAGCAGCAGCAGGGTTAATGTTTAGTAGCTGCTGAATTACAGATGTGCAGCGCGAGGCCACATGTGAACTGTCACCTCTCGTTATCACTGCAGCTACAAACCAACATCTGTACTGCTCACGTGGCTGAGTCCAGCTTCTCTACTGGTTTTCTAAGTCGAGTAAAAAAAAGAAAGAAAAAAAAGATCTCATTCACCGTATAAAGCTGCTTCATGCTGCTGCTGCTGCTGCTGCTGTAACCTTCAGCTGCAGCTTCCTGCTGATCACCAGACTCTGTGGGAAGAGAAGTGACGTCTACTCAGCTGGATTAGACTGTCATCATCATCATCATCATTATTATTATTACTGAGTATCTGGGAAGTGTGTTCAATGTTGTGCTGCTTTAATTAACATTTAATTAGAAATGTGCAGCATCAGCATTATAGACGCTGCTTCCTGTGACCAACTCGACTTCCTGTTCCACAAACTCACAATTAACTTTTTTTTTTTAGAAAAAACGTGTCTCAAATATTCTGTTAATTAATGTCACATTCTCTTACAGCCATTAAATATATTTTTAGAGTAATTACACCCCAAAAACTACAACATCTAATTATTAACGATACAAAAATTAATAGATAACTTCACACATAATAATTTTTTTTAAAGTTAATTGTTCTCAAACCTTTCTCTTTACTGAGTTTAAGAATAATAATTAAACAAAAAGTATAATAATTAATATTTTGGGATAGTTTTGGGAAGTTGTCAAATTTCAACATATTTAGTCTGAATATACCAAACTCTGAAAAATCTTTATGTGTATAAATACAAACTGTTCATTATTGTTGGTTCTGATCAGGTCGTTGATAACAGTTTCCAAAGGATCAATTATATCAGTATCAATAGCAGAGATACAGATGATCCTACAGGGTTTAAAGTGTCACAGACTGTGAAGTCATTAACATCTCATCATCAGTTCACCAAGTGTCCAACATTTGTTTAGGACACGTTCAGGTTGTCAAAGATGTTCATAATCAAATGAATGATCATCTGAGCTTCTTGGATCAGTCTACACGCTGTGACTCACTCATGTTACGTGCAACGCAAAGTGTCTGCAGTGAGAAATGCTTCTCCAGGAAGTAGACGGCCCTTTAGGTCCTGATGTAGACGTATGAGGGTGTGGAGGTCGGGCTGATGAAGCAGATTGACTGGAGACGGGAGTTTCCACTGTGTCTCAGATTTAAAGACTCGTTTTGTGTCAACACAAGAGGAAGAGTGAGGTTATAGTCTTAATGAAACAATTAGAGCTGCACATATAGGGTACATAAAGGCTATAAAAATACCTTTCCACTGGTTTTGTGTGGTTGAAGATCTCCATATCTTTTTTTTTACAGTGTCAATCATCCATTCATTGGCTACACCACCTATCTGTGCTGTGCAGGGTCGTGGGGGAAACAGTGAAATGTGTCACATAAATCAAGATTATAGGTATTTATAAATGATCATAGCTGCACATCACATGACGGCTTCAACTCCTCTGACAGAGGGAGTAACTCTCCTGAGTGACAGGCACACAGAGATGGTAGCAGCACAGATGAATTTCTTCCTCTTCTCGTCAACCTCACTAGCAGACTGGTCTGTTATCAATATACTGGCGAAGGTGCAAATATATTTGTGGTTTATTACGAAACTGTGATGGGCCACAGTGGAAGACCACTGTCTGTGCAACTGCCTAAAAACAATGAAAATATTAACAAAAAACATGTTAAAAACACACCATGTAACATTCATTGGAAAAGCTGAAGCCACCTAGAGGTGGGAGATGGTATAACAGTGACTGGCAGCTCCTTTAGTATCCATGCAATGTGATTTATAACCTGAGACTACGGATGCAAATTAGCAAGTTGCTAACTCTGACGCATTTACATTTGTGCACACGTACGAATGTTCATTAATGTGTATTGTCCCTTTTAAATAAATAAATAAATAAAATGTATAACCTGATATAAACTGATAAAACCATAAAGAGCAATTTAGAGTTTGGATTAAAACTTGGAAAATAGTCAACGGTAATTTATAGGTATAAAGTTAAAATATCAACAAAAGAAAAGCATAAAAAGAAAATCAAAATATTTTTGAATATGATCTAAATAATTCTGTTTTTTTTTTTTTTTTTTTTAAATCTGCCATTTTTTCTTATTAACAATGACCTTAAATTAGCTCTTTGTAGTTTTACTGTTGCTCCTTAGCTAATGGTTAGCACTTACAGCTGTTTACTTGCACATCTGGTTTCAAACGTCACTTCTTCTCTCGCCAAAAGTTGCCGTCTGGAAAGAAACACCGACTGGTTGTCAAACAGCTATGCTAATGCTAAATATGTAGCAACAGCAACAACTTACACATATCACCTTTAAAGTTACATGTTCTGCTAAAAAAGTTGGAGCCAATTTGAGTCAAACATGTGAGTCGACACTGGACAGAATATGACGGCAGTAGATACACTGAAGAGAGAAAATATCTCATCTATAATATGCAGGGATGCAAACGGGTCAGGACCAAAAAAGAGAGGAATTGTCTGGCGGGCGGGCGGGGGGGGGGGGGGGGCCTCACCATTAACAATATCACAGAAAAGTCTATTTCCAGTAGTTCAACCCCAACCAAGTATTGAGTGCATATAGATGGACAGTTTTCAGAAGGCCAACATTTCTAGATTAAAAATGCTTTAAAAAAATAAAAACCATTGCAATATTTCAATTTTGGAGATACTGATTTTTAGGTCTTCACTGAATGTTAGTCATATACTATTAAAATAAACAGAAGAAATAAAGACATGGGATTTAACATCCCATTCAGTGTGTAATGGACATATAGGCCTATATATAATGTGTTAGTTTCACTTTAATTGAACACATTCTACATCGCGGAGGCGACGTCTCTCCTTCACCGTAGAAACGGGGCAGAGCTCCGTGGGAGACACCTGCCTGACACAGCAACGGACATGCACGGGGGGGAAACGGCAGCGCCGTCGCACCGAATGCACGCGGATACGCGCCGCTTTGGGTAACGAGCGCGCACGTCGCGTCTACATTGGAGGTGAATAGGAAGGCTGTTACCAGTGTAATCAGAGACAACCATGAATGAGTTGTCGCACACACTGAGGTGAGCAGCAGAGCGGCCGCACCGTGACCACGGTCCGCTCCAGCCTGGTGTCCCCATTACGCACCACGCGTCTTTTCAGTCACTTGTCCAACTTCTCCTTCACTGTTTTTTTTCGAGACAACACTCATTCTCTCTCTCTCTTTTACCGGCGGTGTCAGCTGATGTGCACATCTGCAGCAACCCAAACAAATGCACATGTTACTGTTGACTGGCTCTATTCCAGCCACATGATTGGTTCGGCGCGGTGGAAATCTCATTATCATTGGTTATTTGTATTGTCTGCCAAAACATGGATGAATGAAACCTATCGACCAAGTCTCATATTTCTATCGAGGAAAAGTTATTTCACAATTTATAGACACAACACCGACAAGTACTGAGAGCCGCATGTTGCAGTGACGTTATATAGGCTATAAAAAAAATAATCCGCAAATAATAAGCCGACGAAAAGGTGCAACTTGCCACTTAACTTCTTGTCGATGTATTATTTGCGGGGGCTTTCGGGGGATCTGGTGACGGTGGAGGATCTGGGACTGATTGACTGTGGACCACCACCAGTCTGATCAGGTCCATCACAGCACAGCAGCTGCAGCTCTGCCCCGCTGTCACATGACGCATATCAGCGCAATCTGTTTACATTAAACCGACATCAGGAGAATAATGAGAATTAGCCTATGATTTAAAAAATATATATTTGTTTCGAATTTTGGCCCCTGGATCATGATTTTTTTGGGCGCATTCTTGGTAAAAAAAAAAATCCTCTAAAAAAAAAGACAGTTGGGATGCATAATGTGTCTCATAACAGTATACTGTGCGTCACGTTATCGTCCCCCCCCTCTGTACTGAGCTGGCCGGTACTGGGTATAGCGTCCTGCTGATCACCGCGCTGAGGCACCGGCCGGTCTGAGCTGCGTTCATGTGCCGACTTTAAAACTCTCCAGTCAGTGACCTGGTGGCGGCTGTTTTGGTCGTCAGCATTTTATCCACACAGCGACCGTCCACGGCTTAGTGGTGTTTTATTCTAGGGGTCGGTGGTGGCTGTGAGACAGCAGCGGCTCCACGGTGAGAGGGGGGGGGGGGGGGCAGCTTCTGCTCACCTGACTCTGTGCAGCTTCTTCATTAAATCCAAACAAACAGTCCGACACAGCGACGCACTGCTCCTGTTTGACTCTAAAGTCTCTGTAGCTCATCAGCCCGGAACTCGCCGTCATGGATCAGAAGCGACGGCGGCGTTTGGCCTCAGTGTCTCGGACTTCCAGAGCAGCTACAGCGCAGCGTTGTGACCTCAACCATGGTTGGTGAGAGCAGAAATGTTGTTGTAGGCCTGTGCATATTCTCATTTGTCCAGGTCATAGTATTTCAAAGGAGGTTAAATCGAAAGCAACTGGACTTATACTGAGTCTCCACACCAGTTAGTTGGACCAGTCCCAGCCTGGTCAGATGCTACATGAACTGATGAAGCCTCTTGGATGAAGGTGAAACGTCTTCCTAGACAAATAACTAAGTCCAGTTGAACCTCCTTTGAAAAAAAAAAAAAAGTTGTTGGCGGGCTCGTGAATTTTTTTTGAAACGAGTGAAAACGAGCGATAAATCGCATTTCTCGCGTATCTCGCGTTTGGTTGCGCGTAAAAGCTCGCGCGAAAAAAAAGCGTTCCTCGTGTTTGTGTGGGAAGCCCCTGTGGGTCTTCCCACCAAACACGATGAAATAAACGAAGACGCGAGGGTCCCGTCGCCATAAAAGAATCGCGTGTATTGCGTCGCAAAAAAAAAAAGTCGCGTATACCGCGTCTCGCGCCTAATCGCGTCTTTGCGTCACGGCCTTTTACACCGCGGACGTAACGAATAAACGGTGACGGTGTGAACGAACAACATAGAACAGGACCAGACGTGGCGTTGTTACCTCTTTTCACCGACAGCTCCACTCTCCCTTACTTACACTAACTACTGTTATTGTTGAGGCAGAGGATTGTGGGATTTGTAGTTTTGGACCAATCGCAGGTTGTGCTCTTTCTTTTTTGTGATTTTCCCGGTTCACACATGTCTTTTTTTTTTAGGGGCAAATGCGAGTGAAATGCTCGCCCATGGTGGGCATAAGAAAATTTAAGACCTGTCTAAAATTATTTAAGACTTGAACACAATAATTCAACAAATTTAAGACATTTTAAGGCCTAAAAGTGTGTAATGGACATAGCCTACGTATAGCCTATATAATGTGTTAGTTTCACTTTAATTGAACACATTCTACATCGCGGAGGCGACGTCTCTCCTTCGCCTCTGAAACGGGGCAGAGCTCCGTGGGAGACACCTGCCTGACACAGTAATGTACGTACCGACTGCACGCGGATACGCGCCGCTTTGGGTAACGAGCGCGCACGTCGCGCGTCAACATTGGAGGTCGGCAGTTATCAGTATGATCAGAAACCATGAATGAGTTCGCCTCAGTTTCACGTGATTGTCACTGTCAGCCTGTTAGAAAAACATTTCACTGACCCCAGCTGAGACGCTGAGACCCCCCCCCCCTCAAAACAAAATCTCTTCGGATCTGAATGATTCACACAAGTCACCTAATTGGTCATGAAAAAAGCGAGTTTCGCTTTTCGGCGCGCTGTTTGCATCCCTGTAATATGAGTTTGTCTTTTTCAATCAAACCTTCAAGGGGAATTTGTTAATAACGGACTTAGCCATAGAAATCTGGCATCAACACATCAATATAACATCTATAAAAGCTTCAGTGTGGATCAAACCTGAGCCACCTCATCTGTTTGGTGAGAGGACAAGTCCTTATGTACAGTAAATGAGCTACTGTTCAGTTCCTACTGTACCTCAAAAAACGTTGGTCTTGTTGGAGTTTGATGTGGAGAACTGAGGAACATCCTTCGTGATGTTGGAGCAGATGTGGAAGATGTTCTGCAAGAAGTTTGACATGAGGCACAAACAGCTTCAAGTGAAATGACGCTTATATTCAGAAGCTGATCGACACAGGAAATTTCAATCTTTTGTGTTGATGTTTCAAGTTTAGAAAAAATGGATCGAAGACTTGAGTTTGTTTTTTTTGCTTCTTCCAGGCATCACGTGTGTGGATCTGACTGACAGTGTTCAGTAATATCACAGCCTGGATTATTATTATTATCAAATGGGAGTGGTAGTGTAGGTAGATACCTGTCTGTTTGTCCATTAGCTTTCTGACTTGTGTATTTTCTCTGTGTGTGTGTGTGTGTGTGATGTCGAGCGGCTGACTTCTCCTCAGTCTATGAAAGGAAACAAGTGGCTTGTTTACTCTGCAGCCACCGCTGTCATCTGTCTTGACTGGAATTGATTTTTTGAGTAAATGTTGTGGAGCTCAGTTTTTCCCCAGACAAACTACAGTGGCATACAAGATGGAAAAAAAAAAAAAAAAGCTGTGGCTGGAGGCTGTGGGCCGGTGTCGGCATCACTGCTGCTGCTGCTGCTTCAGAAGAGAAGATCACACATGAGACGGCTGAAGATGAACTCTCTCCACAAGGTAGAGAAATTTAGTGAAAAAATTTTGAGAAAAATTCAACACAGCATCATTCAGATAATCTGAAACTGTAACTCAGCTGGTGGAGGTTTCTTTTTCTTTGCATGAATCCTACTGCCAGTTTTGATTTGCACTGTGGGACTCATCGTGTTGAGTGTGATGCAGACAGGAAGTGAACAGTGAGACGACAGAGGCTGCGTCTCAATTCACATAAACAGTGGATTTATGTGCAGAAAAAAATCATGTTTCTGTAAAAATCTACATCTTTACCTGCTTCTGGTTATGGAGATGTTGTTTATATTCATGTTCCTGACACCAGAGACTCTATGAAGCTCTGGTGTCCATAGATATTTCTACTTTCTGATCACATTTAAAGAGGAACTATAAAGTCTGGTCTCTTCTCCTCTGTGTTGCTAACCCTCCTCTAGGCCATGTGTATATGTTTACAACAAAGCCAGTGAGAAATTATTACTGTACATCTTATGTAGATTTTCTAAATGTGAGTTTCGTGTATTTAATGCACCTCCACGAGGAAACCGTAGCGGAAACTTGTCAGATTGAATACATCATGCAGTGTGGACCTCCCGTATTTTTAGGTGATGGGCACCTGTATTTACCATACTTGAAATTGCACTTTGTAATTTAATCACGATAGGTGGAAGGCAGAGAGCCTCCATTCTCCCTGGAACTAGTTACAAGTCATTTATTTAACCAGCACTAGGACTCTGGAGCTGGTTAATTAAGGTACAAATCTTGCATAGTTCCTCTTTAAACACGGTAGTTCCCCATTTATCACGTCAGGTCACATGACATCAAAGTTGGAGTTCTTCCTCTTGTTCACACTGAAAACAGCCGGGATGAATAAAGTTGTGTTCTTTTATTCAACTGGAACATTTGAAAGGTTGTATTATATTTATGCATTTACAACAACAACACTTGCACATGTTTTTTTTTTTTAATTCAATATTATGTATAAACTGATTGTGTTTTAATTTTTGTAAACATGTAAGGAGGTCATGTGCATCATCACTTGACTTTAATGGAATCAAGAAAATTATAAAGACAAAATTTGTTTAAGGAACTAAAATATGATATTTATTTATTCATTATCTCTTATGTTAAATCCAAAGAACATGAGGCACTAATGGACCTTTTTTTCCGGACCAGAATGCAATGCAGCTGATGTTCACTGCTGATTAGAAACGATTCAACAGAAGTAGATAATGAAACCTCAAACAGTCTCTGTGTTTTCAGATCATCACACTCATCTCTTCATCCTCCAGAGCTGCTCTCCTGATGATGATGAAGATGAAGATGAGTGTTTCCTCATGGTTGGTCCTCAGCTCAGCTTCATGTCACCACCTCTGTGTTGACCTGAGCAGCGATGCTGGCAGGCGTCACGTTCAGGTGCACGTCGTACTGCTGGTCCAGACCCAGGTAGCTGTCGCTCAGCAGGTACAGAGTGTAGATGCACCTGGAAACACACACAGAGGAGATAAAGACAAGGAAGACAATGGTCTTAATCTTACTGGAGCTGTAAAATGAACTCATTCACTGCCAGAGTCTTTTCCTCAGTGTACAGCCAGTGCCAGCACTTTTGAGGATTTATACTACTTTTCAAACAGCCACAGAATATGTTGTGCTATGACTAAAATTACACAGAATACCTAAATGAAAGGGTAGACTCTCTACTTTCACCAGGAAAAAAAAGTGAGTTCATAGCATGTTCCACTTTTTAGTTATCCTCATTTGAATACAGCATGTTTTCTCCAAATTCAGCAATCTGGGAGGATACTTCTGAGAAAAACAGGTTTAAAGTGAAGGAGACATTTTCAAGCAGAACTCTCTTTTGAACCTTTAATTTTTTTTTTCAACGGCATGACTGATGATTCTCTCTGTCTCTGTCTGACTGTCTCTCTCTCTCTCAAATGACCTAAATAGGCTAATCATTTTTTATTGGTGGGATGGCGGGTCTCTACGAAGGAGTATTAGGGCCAGCCAAGAGCCTAGATTTGTCACTAGTAGCTTTTGTAAAAAAAAAAGTCACCAAGAGGGGTTGGAAAGTCGCCAGATTTAGTGAGAAAGTCGCCAAGTTGGCAACACTGCTTCTGGCCGTCCGTTCACAACCGGTTCGATCTGTTCATGGCCGCAGTTGAATTTCAAAGTTGTGTTTAATTTCAAAGAGCAGTGACATTAAAACTGTAAAACTGGCAGAAAGAAACAACTTTTTGTTTTTGTCTTTCTGGAGACAAGATTGACTAGATTTATGATTTATGATCAGAGTCAGAGTTGATGTTTTTCCCATGAATAAAATCAAATTAACATCTTTATATCTCAATAAGAACAATAATGCTTAATGGATTTGTGAGCAGCCTTCTCCTGAACTGCTGAGTAATGGTCACTAGTCTCAGCTCAGGCTGTCGGACCTGCACCTGTCTGTGGCTGTTTCACTCAGGTTAGGTGTGTGTAGTTTGGTCTACATCCTCTTACTTTCCAGTTTTCTCCGGGGTGTAGAAGGCCACCGACACGGCCGACTGGTTGCGCACGTATCCGATCCGTTTGACGGCGAGGAGCTCCCGGCGGTCCACCTCCCCCAGGACCAGGAACCAGCCCTCGTCCTTCGACTTGGGAAACCTGGGAGCCTGGGCCTTACTGTCCTGCTTCCTCTGAAACAGCACAGACACGGTTCACTCACATTTACAGACAAATCCTGATGTAATAAATTAAATTGAATGAACTATAGCGTGTCCAGATCTGACTGTGGAGCTACTGACCCTCTGCTGTCCCGTGTTGATGCGTCTCAGCGACACCTGCAGGACGTACTCCTGGTCGGCGTGCACCTGCAGCCAGCTGCTCTCCTCCCTCAGTTTGCCCCCGGCCCGGGGCAGCCGCCGCTCCGCCTGCTCCTGACTCTCCTCCCACCAGCCCTTCACACTCAGCTGCACCTCCAGCACCGGGAGGTGGCTCAGGAAGGACCAGGCCTGACGGGGGCGACAAGGAGGGGAGAAGAGGTCAGGGGTGTGGGAATGAAGAGGAAGACTGAGATCACTAAAGTCATAATAAAAAGGCTTTGATTTTAGTTACTGTAAAATGAGTCACTATTCTTTCCAAAGATTTGCCTTTATTTCAGTCAGAGAGGCAGGATGACCATCAGCCAGAGGCCGAAAGTCAGACACTAGTGCAGGACAAACCTCTGTCTGGGATTCACAATAGTTTAGTCTTTATTTACCTTAACTCCAGAATGTAACAGACCTTCATTAGAGGCAGATCTTTAAGCCTAATTCAGGGGGCGTTTTTTTTTTTCATGCATGTCCACGGTGCACCAGTACATTGCCATTGCTCCCCACTAGACCAGTGTTGAGTTCAGTTTAAGTTTCATACACTCCAGCCATTCGCCTAACAATGAGACAAGAATGAGACACAAGAATGCTTCATTTGTGTTAAAATCACACAATTTTTCTGGGGGGGAATGCCCACAGACTCCCCTACAGGGGTTTAGTGACTCACCTTTGTCACCCCTTCTGAGTTTGCAGGTATACAGTATGCATCTTCAGGTATATGCACCCCTACAGGGGTTTGGTCACCCTTGGTCAGCCTTCTGGTACTCATTTCTACAATTAAAACAGCTTGAACCAGCTTACAAAAGGTTGACAAACCCTGGCCCTGGTCTAACTCTCTCTATTTGAGAGATGATTGACAGAAGTTCATATACTGTAATAAAGGTGAGGCTCAGTGTATTGTAAGCTCTCCTCCTCTTCCCTGCAGCTGCCTCACAGTCAGGAAACCAGAGCGGCTTGGTGGACTGCAGCTCAGACAGTCAGTCATCACTTATTCTAGTGGATTGCAAATCTTGCTTCACTTGATCCAAACTAAACTACAGTGCATAAAGCCAAACTAAAGCCCTAAGAACAAGGCTACATTAAACCAAACTTGTCTAAACTAAGCTAAACTAAACTCAATTAAAAACTATTCCATACTAACCTGACACAAACACAGGTTGTCATGATTGCATGTCTTACAGCTTTGCCCCAACCAAAAACACTGTTCCTGGCTCATGACACATCTCCACTCCTCATCCAGTCTCCTGCTCGAGTACCTTGTCCGACTCTGTGGTAGATTCACTGTCAGTCGTTCTCTAGACGAGAACTTACAATGTGTCTGTTGTTTTTAAATCAATGCTGCTGAAACTTCTTCTCTTCTCTGTGTCCAAGATCCTCGTTTCATTCCTGCGTCAGTGAAACTAACTTTGTTCTCTTTAACACCTGTTGTTGCCCTGCTGTTTGAAATGAATAAAATCTGTACAAGAGACTGCTTCCATGAGAGAATAAGAAGAACTGGACACGGCTTAAGTTGTAACTACAGTGTGTTTGTGTCAACTGGACACCTTTATCAGATGTTTATTAAACTTAAATTCATTTTAAACTCACACTCGTGACGTGGTTGTTGCTGCCTCTGAAGGGTTTTATGGAGAATTTGGGAAACAGTCGGTTCAACCCAGCAGCTCCAGAGCAGAGAGGATGGATGGATGACATAAAAACCAGATAAAAGGCAGACAGAGCACCACTGATGGAGAGGTGTGTGTGTGTGAGTGTGTGTGTGTGTGTGTGTTTCTATGGCAGTGTGTTGAAGGGCTGGGAAGTGAAAAACCTCTCAGATTCACCCGGCAAAGGCTATTTATACGAGGATTACTCTGTGTGAGCCAGTCAGACAGGAACACTGCTGCACATCTAATTATTTAATTAGAGAGGCTGCCACACTGCGGGGAGAGTGGGGGGGGCAGGGGGGCTGGGGGGCAGGAGTGGAGGAGGGGGGGAGTAAAGGTGGGGAAGGGGGGAAGTGATTGGGTGAAGCCACAGGACCTGCCGATGTGCCTGGACACTCTCATTACTGCTGCAATTAGCACTTAAATTGGAGCTGTAAACCCCATCAATGGAGCTGTAATTGGGGATCCTGCAGCGATCTGGGACCAGAGTGGCAAGACTGCTCATGGCACGTCGGTGATAATGGTGTGTGTGTGAGTGTGTGTGAGTGTGTGTGTGTGGGAGATGATATGTATGATCTGCAGAGTGTTGAACAGGCCCATTCTGAAGATTAGAGTTTGGGAAATGTGCAATATCTAAAGGGACGGTTCAACATTTTGGCAAATTGGCCCATTGCCATAATCCCTATAGTCATAGCAGTAGGAGGTTCATTACCTTTAATTGTCGGTGCAAGCTATTTTTAGAACGGCGGAGCAGAGCCGCGAGCTGCTCAGAGCTACACTATGGAGGCTCATGGGATTTCTTGGTTTCCCTTATCAAACTTATCAAATACACAATCCAACAACTCCACAACGCTCTGGTGGACAAGTTGTGACCTGCACATTCACCACGCTATGAGATAACAGAACGTTACCAGACAGAGTTGTTTTAGAGGGAAATGCAGAGACTGCTTGCGTAACATTGTATATTATATATAACATTATCCATCTGTCCATGGATTGATTTCTTGCCGGCTTTATTGTAAACAAATGCACATGGCCGGGAGGAGGGTTAGCAACACAGAGGAAAAGCGACCGGACTTGCATACTGTAGTTCCTCTTTAAAAATGTGAAGTCTATGGCTCTAAATTATCTATAAAATAATCTCTTACATGCTTAGAAATTATGATAACTTCATCATAGAACAACTCAAACACGTTGTTTTTGTTTTTAAACCACACCCACTACAGCTCTCTGCTGTTCCTCCAGAGAAAACCTTGACTTTTCTTCACATTTTCCATGTTTTTTGCATGACTGAAAAATTAGTCAACCATTTCCCCGGTTCTTCCAGGATGCGTGGAAGATCCCTGCCAGTGTGACCTTGGTGAGGTGACAATCTAATAATCTCACCTGGTAAATCTGAGTAGAGTTAAACTCTTGTCCAACGATGGCAGCAAAGACACTTTCCTTCCCGCCGCAGGCAGCAATCAGCTCAGGGAGTCCTTCGATTGGTCCGCTGAAGCCTCCCGAGTCCCTCCTCCCTTTGTTGGTCCATTTCCTGTGGACGGATTGGAGGAGGAGGAGGAGAAGATGGGATATATCGGATATATATACAGTATATATATATGTTACAAATACTGGACACATCCCAGACAGATCATCACAACAAATCCAGGCCCCACACTCTTCCTGCTGTCAGTCATCATCCACTGTCTCATCTCTCTCTCTGCTGCTGCTGCTGCTGCTGTTGTGGTTGTAGTTGTAGTTTACCTGAACAGGTAGAGGTCTTGCTGCTCCACGTGCGGCAGCGTCAGTAACGAGGAGTCGTGCAGCCAGCGACCCTGGACGATCATCTGCACCAGGTTGCAGATGCTGATGGCTGCAACGAGCCAACCTTCATTAGCAGCTACATCCAGCATGGCCTGAGGAGAGGAGGCAGAGCGGAGAAGTGTGAAATGATTGATACAGAAATAATGATTCATATGAATTTCTCCTGAGGATTTATTTATTTATTCCTCAAGAATGAGCAAAAATAGCCCTCAATCTATTAATTAGTTGTGATTAAAGCATACAAAACTAGATTATTTCCATTTTTCTTTTAAAGCACTTTCAAAGGGATAGTTCAACATTTTGGCAAATTGGCCCATTACCATAACCCCTATAGAGAATGTGAAGTTACGTCACGCCGTGGGACGTTGGGCGCCATCTTTGGAGGATCGCGGATGTAAACACTTGCTAGTCCCCCTAAAAAAAGTTCCCCAAAGTCGCTTCAAAGTAATCATTGTGGGACAGTACTGCTGCGTAAAAAAATGCCACAGTAGTATATGCACTAATACCAAAAACGAGATAGTTGACGATGTCTGGATAAGTCAGTGGAGGGAGTAAATCTGGGTCTTAATCAAGGGGGCAGTTGTGGATCTGAGAAGTGAAGCTCACTTCCGCGTTCAAAAAACTGCAATCCCCCCGGCTTCCTCTGGGGGCTGGTGTCAGAAGGGAGCATTCCCCATAGACCCCCATGTTAAAATCGCCGATTTTACATCCTCAGTAAACATGTTAAAAGCCTGGTGTCAGAACGTTTTTTTTTCTCAATCGATAGTTTCTACCCCCGCACACACTCTGAGGGGGGTGAATTTTTTTTAAACTCTACCGTTTTACTGTTATTAGGTTAAAACTCTGGCCAATTAGGGCGCGGAAATGTTGAGTGACAGGCCCGAGCAGCTCCGTGGACAGCTGCTTCGAGGCCAGTGGGCGGGTTCTCGGCGGTTCTCGGCCGGCCAATCCAACATGGCGCTGTCCAGGCCGCCATATTTGAGTCACAAAAACGACTCCCCAAAACCAATGGGTGACGTCACGGACGCTACGTCCATTCTTTTTACAGTCTATGGTCTTAATAAGTTGTAGTTTTTCTGTGTACCTTGTTTCTCGTTAAATTTGAGTTTATCACGATACGTTCCTCCTTCGTTTCCCTTCTCCTTCTCCATTTCTTTTTTTTATCGTCTTCCTCATCTCTTTTTCTTTCTCTTTTACTTCTTGCTCGTTTTCCTCCGTTTTCCCCACTCTGTTTACGTTTGCGTTCCTCCAAAGATGGCGCCGACGTCCCACAACGCCAAAGCGGCGTGACGTCAGTTTCACATTCTCTATAGTCATATCAGTAAGTTTGTTACCTTTAATTGTCGGTGCAAGCTATTTTTAGAACGGCGGAGCAGAGCCATGAGCTGCTCAGAGCTACGCTACGGAGGCTCATGGGATTTCTTAGTTTCCCTCATCAAACTCATCAAATACACAATCCAACAACTCCACAACGCTCTGGTGGACAAGTTGTGACCTGCACATTCACCACGCTATGAGATAATAACAGAACGTTACCAGACAGAGTTGTTTTAGAGGGAAATACAGAGACTGCTTGATGAAAAACTGTCCCTGAAGGCAACACGCATCAGTGGTTCAGTGTTGTTATCTCATAGCGTGGTGAATGTGCAGGTCACAACTTGTCCACCAGAGCGTTTTGGAGTTGTTGGATTGTGTATTTGATGAGTTTGATGAGGGAAACCAAGAATCCCATGAGCCACCGTTCTAAAAATAGCTTGCACCGACAATTAAAGGTAACGATCCTACTCCTAAAACTATAGGGATTATGGCAATTGGGCCAATTTGCCCAAATGTTGAACTATCCCTTTTACATACTGTGCTCTGGCCGATGTTTTCCCGACATGACTTATGTCTTCTGCGACTTATTTCTACATATTCATGTTCATTGAAAGTGTCTGTTTGAGTTCCATCCTCTGACCTGAGAAACAGACAGAGAGAGGATGAGCATGTGGCTGCACGTCGGCCTGCAGTGATAAATGGATCAGCACCAGAGCTGCTTCCATATGAGAGACACAGGATAATGAAACCCTCGGACCAACGGCTGCCATCTTTCTTTGAACACACACTATTTTATTCTCTTTATCTCTCTCTGTGTGGGCAGCGGGGGAGTGAAGTGAAGGGCCGGCCGGGGAGGCGGCGGTGGTACGAATGTGAAATGAATCGAAATAAAATAATAATAAAAAAACAAACCAAGATCTCTGTGTTAAAGGTTACATGTGTTTGTTGTTTGCCGCATGTAGTCGACCAGCACGAGCGTATTTCACACCTGTGGGGAAGAGTCTTGAATCCAGTGTTAACACATTGAAACAATACGAACTTATGAAAGTCAAAACCACATGTGTGTGTGAAATGTAGAACTGCTCAAAGCAAACAGATCTGAACACAGCAGTATTTCAAAGAAGGACAGTTTGCAGGATAGTTTATATATTTTGATGGAATTAATCTAAATGTGATGAAGCAACATGTGTTGTATGATCTGTTTGTTACACTGCATATCATTTATAGACAACAAATTGAATCGAAGGCAACTGGACTTGAACTTCAATTCAATTTGTTGCCCAGAGATAACGATGACCTGGATGAATGAGAATATCCATAGACATTTACAGACAGTTGTCTCAGGAGTTAAAAAGGTCTGAACTAGTCCATTGTCTGGTTATCATTTGCTGGCTCGGAATAACTGCTGAGAAAAACATGCTTATTCTATTCATAAAAACACAGTGATCTTTCCCTTGTTATATCTTTATTCCTGTCTGTGGCTGCAATACAAATAAAAGGATATCATTTTAGCTGATCTAATCTAATCTAATCTTATTCTAGCTAATCTTGGTTTAGTTGATTTTATCTTATTTAATCTAATCTTAGTTAACATATTTTTTGCTAATCCTAGTTTAGTTTATCTCAGAGTCATTTTATTATCTTAACTATCTTAGTTTAGTCTATCCTATCTTTGCGTATCTTATCTTATCTTAGTTTATCTTATCGTATTTTAACTTAATCTTATTTTATACTATCTTATTCTATTTTATGTTAGCTAATCTTATCTTATCCCAGTGTAGTTTATCTTAGCGTATTTACTTAGTTTATCTTTTCTTATTTTAGCTTATACTAGCTTATCTCAGTTTAGTTTATCTTATAGTATTGTAACTTAATTCATCGTATCTTAGTTTAGTTTATCTTATTTTATCGTATTTTAACTTATTTTATACTAGCTTATCTTATTTGATATTATTTTAGCGTATTTTTGCTTAGTTTATCTTTTCTTATCCTAGTTTATACTAGCTTATCTTTGTTTAGTTTATCTTATCTTACCCTAGCTCAGTTTAGTTTAACTTATCTTGTCAGTATCCATTTGAAAGAGGGGTCAGATTGTTATGAGGAGCAAACCGGTAAATTGAAACGTTGTCCAGCAGCAGCAATAAACTGAACGTATCAATAAAAATGTGGTATATACTCAATAAAAACAACCATAAAGAAGCTGAAGAGCAGAACCACCTCAGTAACTGGGAGCAGCAGCAGCAGCAGCAAGAGGAGGAGGAGGACACCAGAGAAGTAACCACATCCATGAGCCATGTAATATCACTGCCAGATACACAGCATGGAAAATCACAAGCACATGTACGTACACACACACACACACACACACACACACACACACACACACACACACACACACACACACACACACACACACACACACACACACACACACACACACACACACACACACACACACACACACACACAAACAGCCGTCCTGAGCTGTGGACAATGGCTTACAGACGTTCAGACATGGTCCTAACTTCAAACGATGCACACAAAGAGACTAAACAAACACCATCTACTACGACATTACACCTCACACACACACACACACACACACACACACACACCTCTGTTGTTAGCATTAGCATTACTGACTGTGATAATAACTGTGATAAGTCTGTGTGATCACAGCGAGGGTCGGACAGGATCAGACAGACTGACGAGGACCCCGGGGGCGTTAACGTATCTCCTCTGAGCATCATGTTATTTATGGGATGGAACAGTAAGTTCGACTACAAATCACCTGCTGATGTTTAACATTTGCCTTTTATTCTCCGCTTCATCTACAGCTCAACATGTGCTCTCTTTCTCTCTCTCTCTCTCTCATGTGCAGCACATTATCCACATCTATTCGCTATATTTTCCTCTCTCTCACCGCTTTAACTCACATTATCTTTTGTTTTAATGAATGCTGATGTAACCTTTGCTTTACTATTCTGCTATAACTCCTTAGCGGTGTGTGTGTGTGTGTGTGTGTGTGTGTGTGTGTGTGTGTGTGCACCGTGGGGTGTCGTGACGAACACCAGGAGCTTTATTGAAACGAGCGGTCCAGCTGTGTGAACGATGTGTTTCCACCACAGGCGTCGTCAGGCCCGTCTGTCGTTATACTGTCGAGTCCTGGTTGTTACTAGCTCCTCGGATCATAATCCTGTCAGTGGTTCCACTAAAACGACTCACGTCTATATATCCACACACTGCGGTTGATATTTTAACAATGCCTGTATGTTAAAACACAATAATAATGATAAAAACATTTTCATGGTGGCAAAAACTTTTCTCTCACATGTTGATCAGTTTACTCTGAGGTCGTGTTATGGACTTGGTTGCAGGAAAAACTAAAATATTGTGTATCATCAAGTGCAGAAAAAAAATAATTTGATTTTCCACGGTGAAGCCAAACTGGAGCATAATCTTTTTTAATTCACAACTTCTGTGTAAATATCCCACTTGGGGATTTCGCTATTAATGGCCCCAGACCTCAGGTTAGCTAACTTTAGCTTTAACAAACTTTAAAGAGGAACTATGCAGGATTTTTAGCTTAACTACCAGTGTCCTACATTTTTACCTTAATTAAACAGCTTTGGAGTAATTGTGATGGTTAAATCAATGACTTGTAACTAGTTCCAGGGAGAATGGAGGCTCTCTGCCTTCCACCTAGCGTCTCTTGGCTGAAAACCAACCTTGTAAGATCAGAGCCTCCGACCCGGTGTCCCAGCTCTCGTCTCTGCGGCACCGCCACACAAACGTAACGCACCCCGTAACCTGTAATCTCTTGTTTATGACATATAAGACTACACAAATATGCACATCGTAACATCGTACATGACATATAACGTTATCCACCGCCCCATGGATTGCTTTCGCACATGGCCGAGAGGAGGGTTAGCAACACAGAGGAAAAGCGACTGGACCTTCATAGTTCCTCTTTAAATATCTCACTATCTTTTACAAAAAGGCATATTTAACCCCCTAGGCAACCAGTGGTGCACCTTTTTTATACTGTTTTTATTTTGTTGGGCTGTTAAAGCAGATATCAGTGGAATGTTTTTGTTAATATAAGTCCTAAATAGTCCTATTTTCCGTCAGCAATCACTTACATGAAGTATTTCAGCCTAAACACGAGTCTCTCCGTCACTCTGCTCTGCTGTAACCCGAGGAGAAAATTTTCCTTGTGGGATACAAGTGTTATCCAATGAGGAGAGAGAACGGCATGAAGGGCTGTGTGTGCAGCCAAGGGATGCGCGTGAATGTGGTGACGTAGCATGAGGACCAATTGATGCCTGACAAGGGCGGGGGCTGCTAACTCATGGTGCGTTCAAAGAAACTCGTACTTTGTGTTTTTCCTTCCTGTGAAGTCATACCAGTTCGATCTGGTACGAGTTCACGGGTCGGAAGTTACGAGTGGCCGTTATAGGGAACTTTCACAGACAACAGGATGGTAAAAACACGAGCTACGGGTTACCTGGAACGCTACCAAGTCGTAGTTGTGACTTGAAGCTGTAACTTACGGTTTCAAAAGCCTGCCTTGAACGCAGCATTAGCCGAAACGGCCGTGAAGCTGATATCTGCTTTAAATACCATGAACCACAAGATTTTACTTCTAGCTTATTTTTCATTGGGGATTTTCTTTTCGTTTTGTCACTTTTCCACAGTTTTCTCATTGTTTTATGAATCTTAAATCATTTTTGCCTGTACAATGCTTTGCAACTTTGTTAAAAATGGTGCTATGTAAATAAAGTTTATCATTATTGAATTTGTTTGTTTTCATTGTTCTTATTTCTAACACCTATAGCTGCCAATGGGACCAGCGATGGAAATCTCACCAACCTCATACATTTACATGCTAAATGTTCATCAGTATGAAGATCAATGAAACTTTAAATAATTTAGATTATTATTATTATCACTTGGTAAAGTTTTAATAAAGTGATGATGACTCCATTAGCGGCCTGTTGACGCCGTGTTCTCACCTGACAGATCCTGATGGCGTTGTCCAGCACCGTCTTGGTGTCGGTGTTGTAGTCGCTGCAGGGCAGCTGGGCGTGGCTGAAGTGCGCCTGCAGCAGCAGGTGTGTCTTGGTGTGGGCGCTGTCGTAGGAGTGGGCGTTGACCTGCAGCGGGAGCTGCTGAGCCAGCTGGCTGTTCAGCTGGTCCTCGTTGTGTCTGACCGGCAGCTCGGCGTACTCCTCTGCGTCCTGAGAGACCAGAAGATCAAAACATGAGACAGGAAGTCGGAAACACGCCACAGTGGCGTTTAATCTGAGCGTCTGGGCCCTTTAACAGCAGATGCATCTACTTCCTACTACTCTTCTGCAGGTATGAGACTTTGAAATGGTCAAATAAGAACATTTAACACTGACAAAATCACAGTAAACACATGCAGGGAAGATAAAATAATCGCGGTCCATCAGTCTTGTCTCTGCGTTCAGGTTGTGTGTTCGGCCTTGTTTGTAATTGTCCTACAGAGTGATGCACGGACACGCATGACTCCTCTCCTCCATTTCACTCCAGTTCAACTTTGGCTAATGTACTCCCATCAACAGGCGGTGCTGGAAGCATTTGTCACAGTCCCCTCCTTCCCCACCCCCCACAGGCTCCATCCATCATTGACCAAAGCCGGTGGTTCAAACACTGGGAGCTGTGGGGGGAGGAAGGGGGGATGAGGGGCCGGTGGGGTGACGGAGAGGAATAGGAATCATCTATGAATGATTTGTCTCTCAGTGCCGTTGTGTCTGCATATGGATGTGCTGCAGAGAACGAGGCCATAGATCTTTGAGGAGCCATAACCGACGACTCCACGCAGCTTCTTCACATCCTCGGATAGTAACATTTACTCAGACGGAGGAAGAGGAGGAGGAGGAGGAGAGAGGAGAGGAAGGTGAACACAGCAGAGATCTGATGTGGAGGTCAGGTTCATTGTGCTGCTGCTGCTACAACACTCAGAAGCTCCACCTGTTCACACCTGTTTTATTTAACACCTGTGATGATCCAATAACAAGTGGTCAGAAGTTCAGGTAGGGCTGTTGGATTTTGCGCAAAAATAAAATCCTGATTTTCTTCTCTCAAAAACCAATTTCCGATTATAATTACAATTTTTTTTAGTGAAATGACAAACTATTTTATGTTTGCTGTGTCTTTTTAAATGGACCTAGAGTCAAATAATAAAGTCTATCTATCTATGTATCTATCTATCTTATCCATCTATCTTATCCATCTATGTATGTATGTATCTATCTTATCCATCTATGTATGTATGTATCTATCTTATCCATCTATGTATGTATGTATCTATCTTATCCATCTATGTATCTATCTATCTTATCCATCTATGTATGTATGTATGTATGTATGTATGTATGTATGTATGTATGTATGTATGTATGTATGTATGTATGTATCCATCCATCCATCCATCCATCCATCCATCCATCCATCCATCCATCCATCCATCCATCCGAAACTGTCCTGTCAACTAATTAATAACGGACTTTGTTGTCATCAGTTCGTCTCAGACATGACACAATTGGTCATGTGATTATTTAAGAAAGCTTCTTAATTTCTCTTCCTCTTTTCTGCTTTTGTTTCAGTTCTGTTTAATTAATTACTCAATCAACAGAACATCACTCAGCAGCCGTGTTGATAGTCACTTAATCGTTTCAGCCACTGATAGAAGAAAATACCTGGTTTCCACCATTTAAACATGAGGAGCTGCTGCTTTTTCTCTGTTTGCATTAAAGTAAGGTCTTTGGTCTGCAAATGAACAAAAAAAAAATAAATATTTGGAGATATCAGGTGTAAAGTCTCACAATTCATTAACATACAGTATATTTTTGATCATTTCACGCCTTTATTCTATTTCTAACAGGATATGAGCAGGCAGATAATGGTGTTAAACAAAGAGTAATTAGGCAAGGCAAGGCAAGGCAATTTTATTTGTATAGCCCGTTTTTACAAACAGTTTGTCTCAAAGGGCTTTACATAGCATCATAACAACGTCCTCTGCCCTTGGACCCTCACATCCACTGAGGAAAAACTCCATGGAAAATCCTTTTAACAGGGAAAAATTGGAGAAACCTCAGGATTAGATTAACTCTTATCAAAATAATTGTTAATCGCAGCTCTTTTCATTTCATATTCTGTCAACACTTCAAAATTAACCTTTGAATAATTTAAGCTCATACTTCAAGTGAGACTTTGACCATTTGCTTTAGTTTCTCCTCTAAACTGTTTGGTCTTGGCCTGATGAACATCTCTGTGCTGATGGTATTTAACATATTGCATCATTACAGTGTCTCTGACAGGACTGTTAGGACTCCCTGTGGTGTCACTGACGGGGGCAGTTTTTCGGCAAGCAGTCTCTGTATTTACCTCTATCGTCAGCCTGGCAGCACATACCTATACACACTCTACAATCACCATTTCCAGGTTGAAAGTGTCTCAAACTCACTCTGACCAAATGTGAGACATGGTCACAATGGAGGTTTGTGTCAAATGCATTGAAATTCTCTCCAGGTCGTTCTGATGTTTCAAGTTCAAGAGAATGGGATCGGTCTGAGGTCACAGTGACCTTGACCTTTAGCCCTTGACCAAGCAAATCTAGTCAGTTCATCCTTGAAAGTTTGGGACAAAGTGCTCAAATCCAGGTGGACAGACTTTCTGGAGACTCACCTAAGATGACTTAAAGCTTCAATTGCTGCCAAACAGTCATACATTTAATAAAAACCGAATTAAAAGACTGAATATTCTTTAACTTTATCATTGTAAATGATTAACTGGTGGGCTGAAAGAGCAGTTTTAGAGGTCTGAATACTTTCTGTGACCACTGTATATATGATAATACTCTGCTTGACAAAGTTTTAGTCTGCAGGGGGGAAAAAAACAAAGTCACAATAGAGGTTTGTGTCAGATGCACTGAAATTCTTTCCAGGTCGTTCTGATGTTTCAAGTTCAAGAAGATGGGATCGGTCTGAGGTCACAGTGACCTTGACCTTTAGCCCTTGACCAAGCAAATCTATCCTCTACTGTCACCAACTGATGGGCTGAAAGATCAGTTTTAGGGGTCTGAATGCTTTCTGATACCACTGATTATATGACAGTACTTTCTTTCTGCCTTGCTTGATAATGTTGAAGTCTGCAGGCGAGGAACCAGAGACAAAGAGCAGCTGAGTTGTATTTGAGTGCTTAGAGAGGAAAACATGTGTAAGGAGGGGGTGGGGGTGTAGCGAGGCGTGGGTGTTGCTCATTAGTGACCACGCAGCAGCAATTAGGGGGAAGTGGAGGAGCATGCCAGTGCTTTGTAGCTGGAACAGAGGGGGAGTGGACGGGGCGTCGAGGGCGACTGGCCTATTGTGTTGCAGCTTGCTGGGGAGCGAGGAGGCCAAACATGGCACCACTTGGTCTGCTTCCATCTACATGTGTGCAACGGAGAGTGATTAACTGTCTCAGAGCAGAGCAGAGCAGCCGACCCCTCCCTCACTGAGCCAGCACTGTTTTAAAGTCAGAGTCCAACACTTCACACTTCACATGGAGGCTGAATACGACCCACACTGTCTCCTTGGGGTCTGTTTTTAGAGATTCATGACTTTGGTAGGAACGAAAAGGACTTAAGTATGAAGTATTAAGAGACAAACTAACTAACTAACGCTAGATCTAGTCAGTTCATTAAGACCAGTGTTATCTTTTAGTACTTTTAGACTAGAAAGAGGCACAGAAACAGCAAATATTTTTCGATTTATTTGATTTTTAACCTCAACTACATCTGGTTGGCTTTAAGACCAGGACGACACAACCAAGTGTTGAGGTGTTGGTGGGTGAATTCATTGACCACCAACTAAATATAGGCTGAGAAATCATAAAGGACTGAGAGACTTACGTTTTGGTGATTTCATTCCATTAAATAAGAGCAGCCTGATCTTTTTAGAGCCTAGAGAGAGGCGCAAAAATGGGAAGTATGTCTGTAAGAGCAGGCCAACTCAAGACAGATTAAACCTGGTGACACGATCAGGCGTTGAGGTGTTTGGTAGCTGAACTCCGGTCAGTGCAAGAGAAGAGAATAACCATTAAAACCCATATAGCTCTTAATCTCAAAGAAGAAGAAAAACAGGACTAACCCTTTTCCTTTGGACTCAACAGAAACCCAACTTCCTATCTTTATACACTGCCTGTCCAAAAAAAAAAAGTCACACTTTATTTATAATATTTCGTTGGACCGCCTTTAGCTTTGATTACGGCAGACATTCGCTGCGGCATCGTTTCGATAAGCTTCTGCCAGATTTGCATTCATTTTTCAAAGATTCTCAATGGGGTTCAGGTCTGGACTCGGTGGTCACATTGGACCACATTTCTTCCTTGAAGACGATGGATCCTCACTATCCTTCCAGTTTTTAATAATGTGTTGAACCTTGTCTATCTGATACCATAACATACCTGGAGGATGGAGGACCGAGGCCAACTTGGCAGCTGCAGCAGAGGACTGATGCTGTACGTATTGTAAGAGTGAGTCCAGTTGGGGGAGGGATCGAAGGGTCTTTGTACCCAGCTCCACCACAAGTCTTCTGAGAGAGAAAAATCAAAGCAAGTTGCCAATGCTGCTGAAAGGAGCAGTCAATGGCTGGAAAGAGGAGATACAGTCTGGGGTTGTTGCCAAGTGACCATCTGGAGGGTAACCACCACACACCCAGGACTGGGCCGAGGGTGTGACGTGGTTAAAGGCCGAGACAGCCAATGATAACGCTAAGGTGGACAAACGAAGATGCTGTGTCACGATCAGATGTTGCGATGGCAGCAACAATAACTGTAGAGGAGAAACTTCAAGGATCGTAACACCTGATCATACCAACCTTTGTAGTCCGTTTGTAGCATCACAATGAAGTTTGACTTAAATATTCGGACCAAACAAAAGTTCAGTGACATCGAGGTGCACAACTGAAGATGAGTGAGAACCGCACTAACTTGTAGAAATCATCTCCAAGAACAAACAAGTCCAGATCGGCATCGACACAACCGACAGACAATCAAGGCACCACTGCTCATTACAAACAGATGTACAAGACCATTAGAAGGTGTAGTAAAAAAAGAAAAAAAGAAAAGGAGTTTGTCATCAACCCCCCAGCTCAGGAAAAGTGTGAAACCACCGTATCTCCTGTTGACCTCCACCAATCAGGAGCCAGGAGTGTGGACGACCTCGGCGCTGGGAGGCAGCGGGTCAGTAAGGGCGACAGATCAGACTAAAGCTCCGTAATGAGGAGAGTTAATGAAGCTCAGACAAAGGTGCTAATTTGAGAACAGAGAGTTTTAGTTGTGTGAATAATCCAGGATGTATCGTCTATTTTCAAATACCAGAAGGAGAAATATACAGCGAGTTATGATCACTGTCTCTTAAACAATGATACTGAAGATCTCCAGCTGCCAAACTGAAAGTGGAGATGCAGAGTTCCTCAGATTAAACCAGGCTATAACATAAAAAACATTTAAAAAATAAAATAAAAATAAAACAAGTGCACTGATTCAAAACAATTCATTAACACTAAATACTTGTTTATATCCAACAAAATCAATATTTAGAGCATTTTCCTAAAAATAAGAACATTTGCACTCACAACTATTTTTCCTTTAATTGGAAAATAGTTTGTGAGAACAACAAATTTTATTTTAATTGCTTGACTCTCGTTTAGCTCACATGCACCTGTGTGAGCGCCAGGTTTAATGATTTCCGCACAAATGGGAGAAAAAGTACGAAGACGTTTGTGCAACCCTGACGGCCCCTAAAATCCAGAGACACTTTGTGCCGAGTCCTGTTTTTAATTGGTATTAAAGGCTCAGCTCCGGCCTGCAAAAACATCATTGCTTCCTCCTGCTCTGCAAAACTTCCTATTGAACTCATGGTTGTGCATCCATATGTGCATTGCACTCAGCAGCAGTTTTATCACAGCAGCTCCAACAACAAAGAACTTAGCTTCACTAATCAAAACCAAACATGTTAAAGACCAATGATCAAAGTAAGTGACTGGATTTTGATTACTTCTTTAAGTAATGGAGTAATGTAACATGTTATAATTTCTAAAATAGTGATTAGATTATAGTTACAAGCCTCTCTCCTCCTCTCACCCACACTTGAGCACCCGTTCTGGGCTGAACAGTGTCGACCCGCTACGATATCCTGCAAGATGTTGTTGTTGTTCTGTTTTTTTGTTTTTAAAGGGAATGGAGTCACTAGTAATGTAGCTAATTACTTTTGAAATAAAGTAAAGAGTAACTTGTCTGTTACACTGTTAAAGACACTGTCAAACCCAGTGTGCACAGATTATAGTGTCTTGTCCAGCTTCAAACATTTATTCTCGTCTCATCAGTTCTGCAGATGAAACATTGAGTTAAAGGTACATTAACTAAAATCAAATTGGATCGTCTTAGTATAAGAGTATAAGAGCAGTGAGGAAGTCTCACAGATATCTAGATCTGCTTTATCTCGACTCGACTTGAACTTAAAAAGTGCACGTACACTTATTCCTACCCAAATCTTCCATCTGATTAAGTAGATTTCAGTGCATAAGGACGAGTATTGACTACAATCACCTCCTCCACTCAGACTAGTTCCAGTTGTATAAAATATGAAGCTTCTGTGTGAAATGTTTGATCATTGATTGTGATTTGTGAGGTCACGCTGACTTTTAACCACCAAAATCTAATCAACTGAGTCCAGGTGAGTGTTTTTTTTTAACCAAATTTGAAGAAAGTTTGTTGTGGTTTTACTGAGCTAAAATGTCAATCAGCTGTTGCTGGTTTGGAGACATAAAACAAGTTGTGTAGTGTTGACACAGTAGATGTAATAAGTGGTGACAGAACAACAGCAGCTGCACGTTGACAGTGTGAAACTCACCGTCAGGACCGAGAGCAGCTCGGGGATGGACAGCTCAGACTTCAGCCGCTCTTTGAACATGCGGATGGTCTGATGCTTCAGGTAGTAGTAGGAGGAAATACGGCCGTAGGTCAGCGGCTCGATGGCGCAGTCGTCCTGGAGAAGTCATGGAAACAAAAGTTTTAAGCGTATGTAATATCAGATTGATACATGTCATGCTACATTTGCCACACACACACACTCTTACCTCCTTTATCTCTATGCAGTAGGAGCACTCCAGGTCCCTCAGGCTCCTCTGCACCAGGCCGGACAGGAACTTGTTGATGGACTCGTGGCTGATGTCTTCCAGGTTGTAGTAACTGAACAACAGCAGAGACAACACAGTGTGTGATCACGAAGAAAAGGTTTTGAACTTCTGAGCTTCTACTGTCCACCACAAACCCTGGTGACGTTGGTTCAGGACAATATTACCTTTGTATCTACATCTTGGCACCATCTTAAAAAAAAACTACAGCTCCACCCACTGCCAGCAAATGACTCCCAGGTTACTACTCTCAGTATCTGACATAAGAAAACCAGTGGCCCACAATGATTTCCATGCTCAGCTCAGTGAGAGTTACCACATGAGACAATCTTCATTAGCTCTTCATGTGAATATGTGCAGATATTTATCTGAGCGTCAGATGAAAACGTGAAGGAAACCGAGCGCTGTTTGATTAAAGCTGGAAGAAACATGTTTTCACTGTCTGTGTGTGTGTGTTCTTAATGTCAGGAGTGTGAAATATGTCTTGGCACAGATGTGTGTTACATCAGTGCCAGCTTATTGTGTCTATAAAAGACTCTCAAGGTGAAGTTTAATTGAGCTTCCCAGCAAATAACTGGATTAAATCGCCTCTGCTCTGTTATAATAATCGCTGCTCAACTCCACAGAACACATGTGGACTGGATTTGTAGTCTGTCATTGATCCTCCAGCATCACTGACAGAGAATTAGTCCTCCTAAACCAGGATGGGAAACCTTATTTAATCTTCTGTGCAAGACAGATTGAGACTTTTTGGGGGGATTTAATATACCTATCAGAGTGTTTTTGGTGATAGCAAGTGACGTTTTCAAAGCGCCGTAACAAAAAAATAGGTCACCTGGAGCGCTGCTGTCAACTTGACTGGGAAGTGCAGATTTAAAACTCTCTCCCAGTTTTTGTTTGATGTTGATAGACCACGTAAAACCAGAGATATGACAGATATGACATTTATAGTGTAAAAGAGAAATAGGATATATCCGTCATTTTTACAAAAACGGGTGGAGTCAGTCGATACTACTCTACGTGATTTTGTGTATTTTTGGGCCCAATATGTTGATGAAGTAGTTTAAAGTGGAAAAAGTAATTGTCAGATCATATAGCACTTTAATGAAACATAGGATTTTTAAAAACCTATTTATTACATTTATTGCTATTATTGCATATAAGAACACTGATACAACAACCTTTTTGTGTGCCGCTGCGACACAAGTCTAATTCTATTCTATTTTATTCTATTCTAGGTAAAATGGTTTATAAAGGAAAAATCTAATGTATTAAAAAACAAACCAAAAAAGGCTCAGACCTCTAAGGGTTAAAAGGGCAAAATTTAACCTCATAGGATCGATGCAACAACCACGAACATCGACAGAAAATGCTGAAAATATATTTAAAAAAGAGCTTCAGATTTCAGAGAGAAGTAAAGAATGTAAAAGGAGAAAAATACGAATCGCAGCGAGGATGAATAACCAGCGAATATGACAAACTAACAGGTGGAGGAAGAGCATCTGTAAAAATAAAAGACTTTCCTCTGTTATCTGCATAATTCATGAAAACACAGGGAGCGACTGAAAAACTAAAAAATCACCAAATGTCATAGAAAATCATTGGTTGTTCCATTAAGGAGGAAGAACCGGTGCAGCTGCACCTCGGCCCCGCGCTGGAAGCAGCCGTGCAGACAGGTGATGGCCATATTTATTGTGTGTGTAATGTTAAGTATTTCTTTTATTCCCATTGCTCCACACATGTGAGCGGTGAGCGGATCTGGGAGCGCTGAATGTGTTTATCACTGAATACATTTCACACACCGGCGTGATTAAGTTAGGGCCATTAGCATCATCCCCATTAGGAGGGAATCGGCCCCTGTGGATGTTTAAGACACCCATGGGACTCCTGTGGGTATGTGTGTGTGTGTGTGTGTGTGTGTGTGTGTGTGTGTGTGTGTGTGTGTGTGTGTGTCTGTGTGGTGATAGATTAGCTGTTCAGATGTGAAACACAGCTGCATGGAGGTAATGGTGTCAGGGGATCAGTGCATCAAGATGCAAATTGAAGATGTCGAATGTTATTCTATGTTATGTGAAGCTGATGTTTAGAATAAATATGTTTGTAATACAGGAAAACATCTGTTTGATTTAAAGGTATAGTTCAACATTTTGGCACATTGCCATAATCCCTATAGTCATAGCAGTAATTGTCGGTGTTGAGATAATAACAGAACGTTACCAGACAGAGTTGTTTAAGAGGTGAATTCATGCAAAACCGATGTTGCGTGTTCCTGTCGGGGGCAGTTTTTCATCAAGCAGTCTCTTTATTTCCCTCTAAAACAACTCTAAAAAGAGCGTTTTGGAGTTGTTGGATTGTGTATTTGATGAGTTTGATGAGGGAAACCAAGAAATCCCATAATGAGCCTCCGTAGCGTAGCTCTGAGCAGCTCTGAGCAGCTCTCGGCTCTGCTCCGCCGTTCTAAAAATAGCTTGCACCGACAATTAAAGGTAACAAACCTACTGCTATGACTATAGGGATTATGGCAATGGGCCAATTTGCCAAAATGTTGAACTATCCCTTTAACAAAACTCATATTTTGTTGTAAATATTACTGCATCCATCCATGTGGTGGTGGGCGGGGCTTCAGCCCTGATCCAGGTTTACCAATCAGGAGTTTTGATTTTCTTTTTTTTCTCTTCACTTTTTATGCAGAAAAACAGCTAAATAAAGATTGATTAGTTAAACATTAACATGTCTGCAGAGGAATTACACAGAACTTATAGAAACTGTCAAATCCACCGACACGGCTCCACTGGATCATGTCACGGATGAAGTTGTTCTTATCAAAATAACAATTAAAGATGAAACAATCAGTTAATAAAAGATATGATGGAAATCCATGTTGCACAAATCCAGTTGTTTTTCCCAATTGGGATCCAGATCCAAAGTGGAATAAACCATCAGAACTCAACCCCGGTTAGATCAATATATGATGTGATTAATATGTAATGAAGGGATTTATCGTCAAAGTGACAATAAATAACAGTATACAGGGATGTCTTGTCAGCTTGTTGACAGTTCTTGTCTCGTCTTGTCTTCTTGGCGTCTAATAATCTCTGTAACCACAGTTTGTGAGTTATAAACTGTTTTTCCTTTTTTTTTATAAAGGGATATTTCTTATTTCATCTTAAAGGGATAGTAGCATTTTTTTTTAAAGTGGGGTTGTATGATCTACAAATAGCCCCTCAAAGTGCAGGAAAAATGCAGTTTTTATTTGGACCTAACCAACTGCTGATCGGCGGGCGCTAACCCTGGGCGGAGGGATACGTGAGTTGGTTAGGTCCAAATAAAAACTGTGTTTTTCCTGCACTTTGAAGGGCTGGAAAAAATTATATTATAACGAACAATGGAACTGTGTATTTTTTTCATGTAAAACCTCTTTTAGGCAGCGAAAATAGGCCGTTTCTTTGGGTCCATTCACAACACTGTATGTTGTAAATCTCTGGGCAGGGCTATGGGCTGGCGTTGCTAACGGGAGGAGTGCAGAGAGTCTTCTACTGCAATTAAAGTACTTAGGGGCTATTTGTAGATCATACAACCCCACTTTAAAAAAAATGCTACTATCCCTTTAAGTTGAGAGACACTGAAGTCTGGAGAGATGCAGCAGAGGAATCTTATCAATGGTTCTTCTCCAGCTCCAAACCACAAATTACCATAAATGCTGCAGAGTCTTTCCACACATACAATCCTAGAATGACCACTAAATGCTTGTTATTTGTACTTTTTGGTTGTTTTTTTTTTGCTGAGGATGTTCAAACTCTGAACAAACAAACAAACAAACAAACAAACAAACAAACAAACAAACAAACTCTCGTCCTGAATGCAAATCGATCAATATCTGACTCCTTCATACCTGTATCGGCCGCAGTACCGACTGGACCGAGCGGCCTCTGATACTGTAGGTAAACGTGGGCTGACAGCCGTGCAAATACCACCAGGCAGGAATGTACTGGAACATGTTCAGTCTACGCAGCAGATGTTTGACTGGAGAACTCAGCGCCGCTCTAACCGGGTTGTGAGAGCGGGATAAGAATGTGTTGCATGTGTTTGTTGTATCTTTTGATCTGTGTGAACGGCGGCGGCTGTGGCGGCGGCGGCTGCTGCTGGTTGTACAGTACAGTAGTAATGATATGTGGGTGTGTGAGGCGGCGGCGGAGACTAGAGCTCCTCCTCCTCACCTGGGGTTCATCACCAGCCGCCTGAAGAAGTACGTCCAGGTGATGTAGTCCATTGCGTCCTGTTTGGATGAGATCGTTCCCGCGGCGATCTCGGCGTTCAGATGGTCCGACAGCACGCCGAGGAGGCTGGGGACAAAAACACACAATTACATTAAAAACACTTTAGAGTCTGCTTTACAGTAGGGCTGGATGTTTAACCTCTATATCAAATTAATAACAAACTGTGATCAATTAACTGTTAATTAATGTAATTTTCCAAAAAATTAGGCCTGGAGAAATCTGACTCAAGCTCGTTCACTGCCACATGAATACAGTATCTTTGGTTTTGGACTGTCGGCCACACAACAAAACAAAACATTTGTATGCATTCACGTTTTTTGAACAAAGTGATAAATTCATTAAATTAGGAAGTAATTGGTGAATTTAAGACTAATTTTGGCAAATTGGCCCATTGCCATAATCCCTATAGTCATAGCAGTAGGTTCGTTACCTTTAATTGTCGGTGCAAGCTATTTTTAGAACGGCGGAGCAGAGCCGTGAGCTGCTCAGAGCTACGCTACAGAGGCTCATTATGGGATTTCTTGGTTTCCCTCATCAAACTCATCAAATACACAATCCAACAACTCCAAAACGCTCTGGTGGACAAGTTGTGACCTGCACATTCACCACGCTATGAGATAATAACACAACGTTACCAGACAGAGTTGTTTTAGAGGTAAATTCATGCAAAACCACTGATGCGCGTTGCCTTCAGGGACAGTTTTTCATCAAGCAGTCTCTGCATTTACCTCTAAAACAACTCTGTCTGGTAAGTTAACGTTCTGTTATTATCTCATAGTGTGGTGAATGTGCAGGTCACAACTTGTCCACCAGAGTGTTTTGGAGTTGTTGGGTTGTGTATTTGATGAGGGAAACCAAGAAATCCCATTAGCCTCCGTAGCGTAGCTCTGAGCAGCTCACGGCTCTGCTCTGCCGTTCTAAAAACAGCTTGCACCAACAATTAAAGGTAACGAACCTACTGCTATGACTATAGGGATTATGGCAATGGGCCAATTTGCCAAAATGTTGAACTATCCCTTTAACTGAAGGTTTTCTGAGTCATCTTCACAGATGAGACAGTAAACAGTGAACTGTTACCTGGACTCGACAGGAAACGGCTCGTAGAGGAACTTCTTGTAGAAATCCTTCTTGATGTCATGGACCAGAATAACCGCTTTGCCCTGGTCGTCAAACTGAGGTCGACCGGCTCGGCCCATCATCTGCAGAACATCTACACACACACACACACACACACACACACACACACACACACACACACACACACACACACACACACACACACACACACACACACACACACACACACACGTTAATTATACCTCTGTGCATTACTTCCCTTTGTGTCACACTGGATATTTTTATGCCAAGGGAAAAAAAACATATTTAATGAGAAAATCTCTAATTGACAGGACAGCGTACCTGTGATGGGGTAGTCCACGTAGCGCCTGGACTTGCCGTCGTAGTACTCGGTTCCCTTGACGACCACCAGATGAGCAGGGAAGTTCACGCCCCAGGCCAGAGTGCTGGTGGCGATCAAAACCTGAGAGAAGAGACAAGAAAAATTTATGTTTTATGTTTTGTTTCTTCTTTCTGATGTTTCTGATCACCTTCGACATGCAGTGTTTTTGCCTTCTATGTGTGTTTGTTTGTATATTTATTGAGTATATTGTTCCCCTCAGTTGTAACTTATTTTACTTTATTATGTATGTGTTTGTGTGTGTATATGTGTATATGTATGTGTACATGTATATATATGTATGTATGTATGTATGTATGTATGTGTGTGCGCGTATATACTGTACTGTACTATACCATATGTATAATTTCTTTTTTCTTTTTATAACCTATTGTAGAGTGTGGAGGGAATGTCTGTCTTTGTTAATTGAAAAATAAAATAAAAATATGTGAAAAAAACACATTTAATGTCAGTGTTGAAATCGTGGGAATATGTGCACACACAGTCGTTCTGCTGTTTGACACAATGTGTTGACATGATGAAGCTGAGGAGAGGATGATACGCTGATTTCAGAAGTAAAGAGGATAATAAAATACTATTATAATAAGTGGCAACAAATCTTTTTCATGCAATAAACTGTCATGAGTTTCCTGGATCTGGCAGGATTTCACTCTGGTGTGGAGGAGGCACGGCATCGAGGGGCCTTCCGCTGACAAGACAACCGATCGTTTCTGTGATAATTAAACACCATCCGTCAGACTCACCTGGATCTTACAGTTGACGAACAGCTCCTCCACGGTCTTCCTGTCTCTCTCGTGCAGGCCTGCGTGATGCATGCCGATCCCGAAGGCCAGCGTGAGCTTCAGGTTGGAGTCTCTGACGGTGCCGATGATGTCCTCGATCTGGAACATTAAAGGTACATTATGTAGGAATTAACTCCCATCTAGCATTGCAGGTGGTATAAATAGCAAGCAATTAAATCGTATTTTTCATGCTGCATTCACGTGAAATTGGGCAGACAGCAGATGGACGACAGCCGCTGCACGTACAGTAACGGCATAAACAGTGTTGGGAACGTTACTTTAAAAAAGTAATTAGTTATAGTTACTAATTACTTCTCCCAAAAAGTAACTGAGTTAGTAACTCCACTACTTCACTATAATAGTAACTAGTTACCAGGGAAAGTAACTATTGCGTTACTTTTTCTTTCTTTTTTTTAAGTTTAAATATGTCGAAGAATTTGGATTTTTTTTCTCTCATTTTTAAATTGTATTTTATTGTTTTCATATATTTCACTGATCGCAATTATGGAATGCGAGTGTGTGTTTTATTGAAAGCGAGGCTGGTGTGCCTATGAAAATAGGTTACAGTGGGTTTTTTAAGTGCTGTGGCTACAAGCAAATCTCATATTGTCTCTGTACAAAGACAACAAAGACCTTTTTAAATGTGAAAACAGCGGAGACCTATTCAAGATTTGCGTTTAATAACAGGCGAAACATCGAAATTAATTTATTCATGGCCACATTAAGTGAAATTATTAACTTTACCGATTATCCATCTGATTATCTGTCCTGCTGCGAGCGCACAACAGGGTATCTGCGGATCCTTAAAAAGTCTTAAATTCATGTATCTAAAATTAAGGCCTTAAAAAGTATTACATTTATTAGAAAATTCTAAGATGGTCTTAAATATATAATACACAGCATCATAAAATATGTATGCACTTAAACTTTTATATGAAATAACAGGGTATGCGCGCGGGGTCTTAAAAAGTCTAAAATGTGAAAATCTAAATTTTAGGTCTTAAAATGTCTTAAATTTGTTGAATTATTGTGTTCAAGTCTTAAATAATTTTAGACAGGTCTTACATTTTCTTATGCCCACCATGGGCGAGCATTTCACTCGCAGTTGCCCCTAAAAAAAACAAACATGTGTGAACCGGAAAAATCACAAAAAGAAAGAGCACACGATTGGTCAAAAACTACAAGTCCCACAATTATCTGGCCTCAACAATAACAGTAGTTAGCAGTAGTGTAGCCAGAAAAAAGACATTGGGTGTGCACCTGCAAAGACTGGGTGTGCCAAATTTATTTTCAACAAACTGAGCGTTACACCTCCATAAATATTCAAAAGAATTCCAACATTATATGTTGTGTGCGTTCTCATAATAACAAACCATGTGTTATTCGCTCTCAACAAGCCATAGGCCTTTAACAAGCATCAGACACAGACTGCACATAATGTAACAGTGGCATCATGGCAAGCCTGTATGATCATACTTATCTTCTAATCTATATGCAACGCTGAGTAAAAAAAAACTGCTTAGTAACTGCTCTTATAGTCAACAGTACAACAGGTCTAAACATTCACACATATGACGTGCTCAAATAAATCAATAACAAAGTCATAAAAAAACACACTTTTGCGTGTCTGGTTAGCGCACACACAATAGGTGATCTACTAAGAGTAACACACTAAATGACAACACGCGCAAACCGCAGTATTTAAATGAGGGTTTTGCGCGTAATCGTTTCCACCATGGAGAGTGTGGACAGAGCTGGATGGATACAAACGCAGAATAAAAATTTGATCCGACGCATTAATAGAGAGAGGGACAAATAAACATATTGTGGAGCTGCCTGCAGCATAAGAAACGTGGGGGATTATCTATGAGAAAGTTAAAATGTGGTTGGTAAAACAAGAAGAGAAGAGATGAAGTGAAGAGAAGATGGGGAGATATAGGCCTATGCGGCAAAGAACAAAAGAAGATTTTAGTTTAAAATAAAACCTCAGCAAACGAGGGAGAGCTGCTCTGGTCAGTGTTGAGCAGCAGCTGAGCAGGTAACTGGGAGACCTGCTGTCATTCATTGAGCTGGCGGTGCGCGCTATGGCACAGAGCTCAGGTGGGACACTCAGGCCACTCGGGTCTAAACGCGCTGACCAGATGGATCACGGACGGAGTGAAGGCAGCGGTGACGTCTCTCAGCCCCAGTCCCAGAGCTGAGCAGCCAGGTACATGGAGAGGGAGGAGAGGAGCGCACTGGACGAGAGAGGTGCGGCGTGCGTAACGGCGCTTAAATGACTTTGATCGCATGATCAACAAAGCTATTTAACCATCTGAACACAACTACTGGGCTCATCATTCATCACATATGATTATGTAACAGCCTGGCCTGATGGTTTTATATCGCAAAGCAGAAGAGGACAACGATATCGCTGCTTACCTGTGCGCACTGCGCAGCTCTCAATTTAAAGGGCAAGACGGCGTGGCCTGGCCTTGAACTCGTTAATTATTCCATTAGTCCAGTTTCTCCGCAACGCATCACCTGACGGCAATTTTTACAAATGTATTAACTGATCGATAACATGTTAGTAGCTATAGACTATAACAAAAAGAAAAAATGCATCACATTTTTTGGGTGTGCCAGCTTCCTCTGTGGGTGGCACTGGCACACCCTGGCACACCCGTGGCTACGCCAGTGGTAGTTAGTGTAAGTAAGGGAGAGTGGAGCTGTAGGTGAAAAGAGGAAACAACGCCACGTCTGGTCCTGTTCTATGTTGTTCGTTCACACGTCACCGTTTATTCGTTACGTCCGCGGTGTAAAAGGCCGTGACGCAAAGACGCGATTAGGCGCGAGACGCGGTAGACGCGACTTTTTTTTTTTTGCGACGCTACACCCGATTCTTTTATGGCGACGGGACCTTCGCGTCTTCGTCCTTTTCATCGTGTTTGGTGGGAAGACCCACGAGGGGCTTCCCACCAAACACGAGGAACGCTTTTTTTTCGCTCGAGTTTATACGCGCGACCAAACGCGAGATACGCGAGAAATGCGATTTATCGCTCGTTTTGACTTTGTGTAAATTCGCGTCTTCACGAGCCCGCCCATTTTCACTACAACAACAACATTTCTGCTCTCACCAACCATGGTTGAGGTCACAACGCTGCTGTAGCTGCTCTGGAAGAGTTCCAGCTGATGAGCTACAGAGACTTTAGAGTCTAAAGGAGCAGAGCGTCGCTGTGTCGGACTGTTTGGATTTAATGAAGAAGCTGCACAGAGTCAGGTGAGCAGAAGCTCAGGACAAACACTTCGCTCCGGGACATAATGTAGCTACACCTCACATGTTCTTGTCTTTTACCTCAGGGAGATTAAAGTAGTGTCTGTTTCCACTTTCCCTCCGATCTCGGCAGCTTCCCTCTGCTAGTCCGTGTGTGTGAGGCTAAACTGCGTGCGTGTGTGGTTTGTGTACAAACTGAACACTGCCTCTGATTGGCTTAGCATGAAACCTTACTCTGCCTCAACCAATCATCATCACTTATGCGGTTGTCTCGTCCCTCCCTCCTCCCCCCTCCCCTCACCAAAGGAGAGGAGGAAAAAACAACAACAGTTTAGCAGCTTCTGTGTCTGAGATGAGCCAAGTCGGAGGACAACGGCTTCAAAGTAGTTTGTAACGCGCCTCATTTAATTGTCGGTAACGGTAACGGCGCTGTAACGGTGGAAATAGTAATTAGTTAGATTACTAGTTACTGAAAAAGATAACGCCGTTAGTAACGCCGTTTATTTTAACGCCGTTATTCCCATCACTGGGCATAAACAAGCCTCTATGTAAACAAGTGGTCCGTCAGCACGAGGCAAAACAATACACGTGACAATATGTTGTCATGGCGATGTAGTAGTGTTTGCCTTACCGGCTTTCTCTCGACTTCTGTGAATATCAACATGTGGCCAAATGAATGCAAAACTAAATGTAATATATTAACATTAGTGGTCATGGGAGCGATTAATTGATAAGTCTACAGGGGACTATTCAGATATTTTAACAATTGATTAAAGGTACATTGTGTAGGAATTCCTCCCATCTAGCGTTGCAGTTGATCGCAAGCAACTCAATCGTATTTTTCATGCTGCATTCACGTGAAATCGGGCAGACGGCAGACGGACGACAGCCGCTGCACGTACAGTAACGGCATAAACAAGCCTCTATGTAAACAAGTGGTCCGTCAGCACGAGGCAAAACAATACACGTGACAATATGTTGTCATGGCGATGTCGTATTGTTTTCCTGACCCACGTTTTACTGGCCGTCTGTCCGACTGCAGGTGAATGCAGCATCAGTCATAGGCGGCGCTAGGGCAGAAGGAATGGGGAAGCTACGGGACGAAAAAGAAAAAATAAAGTCGACAGCTGTTGCTGTTATTGTTTTTAACAAAGACAAAAACAGCGCTTGATTACTGAAAGGCAAAGCCCGTGTGGCGCTGGCAGCGGCCACAAATAAGGGCGCACTCACACTAGGACCAGTTGTTCCGCACCGCGCTGAAGCTCTAATAATGCCCCCTCCTCTGTCCCCCGCTGGCCCGCACTCACACCACCTCGAACCCAAGCTGCTCAAGCACGGTTTCCTCCGTTGATACAGAGGGACTATTTGTTTACCAACACGGCGGATGTGCGCTTTAACCGGACTGCAGAAAGAACGGAGCTTTTTAAACACCAGCGGTGATGAGGCACTGACAACAATATAGGTAGTTGTGTGTGTCCACACACCCATACTGGTTTATGTGACTTAAGGTGACATTTCGGCGCAGGAGGGAGTGGGAGCGTGGATGCGAGCCAAATCTCCTTCAACCATGCACGGAAAAGGGGAATGATAGGAAATGTTTTTCTAATTTACTGAGAAACAATGCCCAGGTCAGCAATGCATGACAATAAACATGTGGTTCATTTGTCCCCTCAAGTTACATAAACCAACACAGCGTGGACACACACAACTCCGGTGACGCCGGTGACATGTAGAAAAGCAAAAAAAGTGTTTCCATTACACTTTTGCGATACACGTTTGTATCGATACGTCTCAAAAACCACCTCATGAGAGCGTAAAAACTTTTTTGCGATATTTGAGAGTTTTTTCGAAATGTAGGTGTTTCCATTACAAGTTTTTAATTTCGATATTTAGGTTTTGCGCATTTCAAGGGGTAATGGAAACGCACCTATAATCTGCTGTGCCATTGTCCTCATCCAGTTGTGCAACTGCTGTATCGCTGAGAATGTGCGCTCACACAGGTGTCCAGAGGTAGGCTGGTGACTGGAGGAGGGAGGCAGCAGGTGTCCGGGCGGTCGGGGCCGCTGTCTGGACGTAACTTGACTGGAGGAGGGTGTGCGCAGGTGTTCGGGGGGCCGCGGCTGTCCGGAGGTAGACCGGTGACTCGCGGGCAGTGGCCGGTATCCGGGGGGGGAGGCAGCCGGTGTCATGATGGAGGCCAGTGGCAGGAGAGAAGGCGGCAGCCGGTCGTGGAAGCATCGTGGTCGGCTTCATTGCTGCTGCTTCGTGGGACTCTCGGACTCGTTAATTTTGATATTCAAAAACCTTCTAATGTCCGTTTTACCGGGCTTTTTTCTTTTAATTTCGCTGGACTGTCACTGACTAGCATAGCGAGGCAAAGGGGTAAGCTTCTACGTTGTAGCTACGCCGTGTGTACGTAATGACGCAGGTAACCAGTCAAATACCACCGAAATAAAAAATAAATAAACCATCGACATAGATAATACTTTAAAAATGTGTGTTTTAATGTATTTCCCACCTCTTTCTAAAATATAATTTAAAAACAACGAAAAAAAAAACATTTTATTTTTTCATTTTATTATTTGTGATGATTTTATTTTATTTTCTGTGACAATCCTATTGATAGCGCCGCCTATGGCATCAGTGTAACACTCCATTCCTCCTCACTGCGTTACCGCGGTGACTTTTCACAGACGCCACCTCGACCGGTGTCTCCGCTGAGTTTCCGTGGTTTCCTACCGTCACGCTGCCACTGAACGTAAAAACATGGCGACACCACCACATGGCAGCAGCACCGAGCTTACCCGCTCCATGTAGATATGAATGATATGAACGGCTCATTCAGAGCTGAAAGGAACACTTCACTTTGTTGATGGGGGGATTACTGGTTAATGAAAAACAGACTTTTGAATGAAATAATCGATTTTCGTGACTAGATAACAGGAGAAGTTACACAATGTCCCTTTAAGAAACCAGAGCAAAGACAACGAGTTGAGTGGAGGTGGAGACGAGAGAGATAACGTCTGGAAGAGCTCAAAAACTTATTGTCTGTCAACTCCGTTTTGACAGTAAAAGTTAAATTCTGGCAGGTTTTATGAAGTGAAATTATCATAATCGTGTCTATTACTGAGTGTGATACAGTGTGAGTGTTATCTGGGATTTCAAACATCTTTATTTCTGATAAATAATATACAAGGAAACTCTAGAAAATGTTAACATTCTTGAACGGGACAATAGATGAAGTTCTTTCCAAAACATTTTTGGCAGCATATCCCCCGCTCGAATACGAGTCTTTGAATTATTTGACATCCATGTTACGTTGCAAAGACAAAGTATTCCACAGATATTGGTTCAGCTATTTTCACAGGAGGAGCTGTGTAACAGACCTGAATGATAACCGTCTGTGAGCTATTTATTATCTTTTTTTTTTTTTACTTTTATTGTCTCGTAAATCCAGAGTCTCTCATCTGATTGAACGAAACCTGAATGTGTCTGAGTGATTGAGTCTTTTGTTTTGATTTCTATTGAATCAATAAACCTTTTTCTCTCTATATATATTTTTAAATCTTCTCTTCCAATTGTAGATGTTACGGTAAATTAGTATATCTTAATTTGCCCAAATGTCAAACTTTTCCTTCATTTTTCTCACAAAATCATCAATAAAATCTGTACAGTAATTAAATCTTTCATTGATCTAATAAAGATTGCAGTCAGCACTTTAGAGAACAGGGTGATAAGAGTATGAATATCACCCAGGCCAAAGTCCAGACCAAATGTTTCTAATTTAAAACTCAAAACAGCAGTGCATCTCTTTAAATAAGGAATCAACTAATCAATTTAATAGTGCAACATGAGGTAGTTGTGGTGGGACACAGAGAGACAGAGGAGTCGGGGGCTTCAGGCAGCAGCAGCAGCAGCAGCAGCAGCAGCAGCAGCAGCAGCAGCCGGGGGAAGAAAGAGCTGTCAGGTCCGAGGAGAGGGGGGATTTGGGGCAGTGTGTGACCCCCGAGGAGAGTTAAGCAGCGATGGCCAGAGGCCTGTCAGTCAAACAGCAGGGAGCTGAGCCGCTACACGGGCCGAGTGCAGGGAAGCAGCAGGCAGCGGCATATATCAGCAGAACACACACACACAGACACACAGAGTGGCAGGCGGTGGACTGCACACACACACACAGACACACACAGACACAGACACTGGGCCTGTGTTATAAGATGGTACATATTTGCATTGAGGCGGTGAAGCTGCAGGGTTCAGGAAAGTCAATTTAAGACTTTGTAATGGCTCCATGTGTGTTATTTTTCAACTGGAATAATCTACACCGGTGCATTAAAGGATGTGAGAGACAGAGACATGTTGTTAACTGTCTGTCTCATTCACACACACACAAGGAGTCAAGGATGAACCGATCAGATCTGGGTGGTCAGTGGTTAAAGGTCAAGGGCACAGTGGCCTCATACAACAGCTTTGTCTAATGTAAATTATGACAGAATTTTACGCCAGTGGTTCATATAAACTCGTCACATAAACTGTTATAACCCAGGGGCTCCCAGACCCACGAACAGACCACTTATTTGCAAACCCACAGAGTTTGAGGCTCGATGTCAGGCGCAAAACCACCAGGTCAACACCAACAGTTTATGATGTCACAAATTATATTTTGACTGACAGGCAATTAGAAAGATGAACGTGGCAAATAAGGATTTAAATATATTATATTATTATAAATCATATTTTATAACAAAGCTCAAAATATAATAATTCAGTTTTATTTTGTTATTTGCATTTTTTCTCATCTTCCCTACAATTTGCTCACATTGGCCCACATTTTGAAAACCACTGAGATTATAACTAGAAATGATTATAAATCAGTCTTTCCAGAAAAATGCGTTTTTTTTATTTTGTGATTGTTGCGGGCAAAAATCCTTGATTATGCGGCACGTTTTCTTAAAAAATGCGATAGAATATGCGGGATATTTTATGCAATGGAATTGCAGGAATTTACAAAAATTGCAGGAGGCAAATAGCTGCTCTTGTGTGTGAAAACACAACATTTTCCAACTTTATGCGAAGATATATATGACTTTTTTGCAACGGAAATGTGGGGATTATGAAATCATGTAAGCCCCGCCGGATATTTCGCACATTTTGCGAGGAAATTTGCGATTTATGCGGCGTCTTTGAAATAATGCGGCCCCCCGCATAAATGTACGGACTTTGGCTGATTATGTGTTGAATTATGCGATCGCATAATCACGTTTTCCTGGAGGGACTGATAAATGATTATAGATCAGTTTTAGGTTCTGTATTCATTATTAATTAATTAATATGCTGTGTTTTGTTATGTCTTGGCTCTATTTTTTTTTCTTTCTTTTGTATGTACAAATAGTTACATATATATTTTTTATACATGTTTGAAAATAAAAATACATTCATTCATTCATTCATTCATTCAATACTGTGAAAGTATCAAAGCCTCAGTCCACAGAGAAATGCACACAGCCTGTATTCAGAAACTGAGCCTTAGAACCAGCCGTCAGGACTTCCTGTCACTTTGTGATGTCACAACAGCGCCAACCCCCTACTGTGGCCGACTCGAAGCCACGGTGTACAGTAATCCTGCAGGACTTGATCCCTCCATATACTTTTGGACTGACACCAGCTGTTATTGTGGGGTGTGAACTGTAAACTTGCTGAGTCATAGTTACATACTGTTGCTCCACCATGACTTCAACAAATGCTGCAGTCACACCTCCCACACACTCTACACACACTTTAATGTCCCTGTTGACTCAATATGACTACATAAACTACACGTCCTTCTTTATTTGTCATTAAATTGGATTTTATTATATAAAAAAAAAACTATATTAATAAAATCCTAATTACTGTTTGAATGTGAACACGGAGGAGAGATTCCCTCCCATCCTGCCCAGATCCTTAGGTATGCACACGGACAATGTTTCCAGCTCAAACTGGGATAAAGTCCACGTGTAATTACACCTGAACCAGCGCTGACAGAGAAACGGCTCAGCGCAAGAGGGAGGAGATGGAGAAAAGAGAAGAGAAGGATGCCCATGAAAACACACATCAGAAGAGAGAAGGAATTACTCGAGAAAGACACACACATCTGGAAACACTCCTCTCTGGGCTCTATCGCAAAAAAACAACAACTCCTGAAGGTCCAGTACCTGCAAACATGAGCTAAATGTGTGAGAACAAAGTCAAAGCAATCAGTGCTCACTCACTTGCTCACTGCCACGGAGCTGCAAGACGGATCGACTGCACAGTAGCAGCGGAGTGCAGCAGCTGTTGTGTGTTACGGTGTGTCTGTCAACACCAACAGGTATTTCAGCTACATTCCCCAGTTGTGCATCTCACACAGGTGTGATGGAGGAGACAGAAACACCTCTATTCTAATCGATTGAGCTGTCGACACTTTTTTCTATTGTCTTCTCCATTGTCTCACCTCTCTCTCGTCCTGGTGCAGCCACTGTTTGGGGTTGTCCTCCGTGGCCAGGTAGGCGATGAGATCCAGCGCCGTGAGTCGAGTCTGACGACGTGACGAGACGAAAATCAGCACCGGCTTGGCAGGAGAGTGGCTGCGAATGGCTGCAAGGACACGTAGAGGAGGAGGACAGGATGCACACATTATTAGGTATGAGTTTCACTTTAGTTTTATTCTGGAGACGCAAGAAGTGGCAGTTGATGTCGTTTTGTTGAAAAAATATATTGGAAATCAGGATTTATTTAACTTTAGAATCTGTGAAAATGTAAAATGAATATTGAGTGACACTATTTTAAACTGTATTTTATGTTTTATTCATTTATTTTTTTTGCTTTCTAGTCAACAAAATCTGAAAATGGGTCATGAATTGTGGAGGACTTCCTCCTTCCACCTCTTAATTTCTTTTTCTTCTTATCATAATTATTAGGTAGGTATCCTTTTATACCTGTGTGCAATTTTTTTTTTTTGATTACTTTGATAACTTTGATATTTTATTGTTTTAACTGTGTGTTTGTATGTGTGTGAATTATTCTCCAGCAGGGTGTGTATGCAGGTACAGATACAGAAAACTTTATTACATCAAACAAAGAGCAGTTCAGTTCCTACAGTTCACCGTGGCCATACACATACAACCTAGCAAACCTAACTGAGGTAGCATGATGAGGCATGGGAAATAAAACTCATATATACTGTACAAAGAAGGCAATGTGCCAATATGAGAGTTGTGTGAATGAATGCATGTGTCGTATGTGTTGTATTTTGTAATACAATGACACTAAATGATTTTTATTATGTAAGCATATTAAATAATCATTGCTTTAACATAAAATTACACATCAAATTGCAAAGTTTACCAACTGCTGTGCACAAGCGATTGCACAGCACTTACATACAGATGTGCAGAAATCACATACTATGTAACAGTGAAGCTGTACCTTGGAAGGTGGGCTTGTTCATGCTGGCCATGCGGGGGCAGTAGTGTTGCCCTGGGAAACCATGGATGTGAACTTCCAGCGGTACGGGTCGAACAGACGGACGGAAGTTAAACAAACCCACCTGTTACACACAGGAGGAGGGGGAGGAGGGGGAGGAGGGGGGAGGAGGATAAAGGAAAAAAGAGAGGAGATTTAATGTGAGCAGCTGGCAACACGAAGCCCCATCTGGCTGTAACGTGAACTGTCTGTCACTGAGCGTCGGAGCAGCGGGTCACTGCTGGACTCTGCTGCTGCTGCTGCTGGGCTCCGTTTAACCTTTGATGTGTGAGTGTGTGTGAGTGTGTGTGTGTGAGGAGGTGTCACGCTGCAGCGTATCAACACAAATAAACTGTGGTTATACAGGTTGTCAGATTTACAGAGAGGCCGGTGTGTTGAATTGTCTCTGCAGCAGAGCAAAGGTCAGGATCAAGCAAGTTATGATGCAAAAATATTATTCATCTCTACATGTGTTACTGCTATTTCATGATGTAGTGACCAGCAGCAGTTTCCAGAATCACTAAAGTATCACTCACTCCCTTGCTCTATCTCAAGAAGGAGAAGGAGACTTTAAAGGGATAGTTCAACATTTTTGGCAAATTGGCCCATTGCCATAATCCCTATAGTCATAGCAGTAGGTTTGTTACCTTTAATTGTCGGTGCAAGGTGGTTTTAGAACGGTGGAGCAGAGCCGCGAGCTGCTCAGAGCTACGCTACGGAGGCTCATGGGATTTCTTGGTTTCCCTCATTAAATAAACAATCCAACAACTCCAAAACGCTCTGGTGGACAAGTTGTGACCTGCACATTCACCACGCTATGAGATAATAACAGAACGTTACCAGACAGAGTTGATTTCAAAGTAAATTCATCCAAAGCCACTGATGCACGTTCCCGTCGGGGGCAGTTTTTGGGCAAGCAGTCTCTGCATTTGCCTCTAAAACAACTGCATCATAAATAATCGAAAGTAAATAGATGTAGACCAGAACGACCCTGTGATTAGACCACAGCTGATTGGCTCCTGTCCGGTGTCCACTTGACATTAAGAACAACGATGGTGGAGCCGAGCTGCCAAAGGAGAGACGCACGTCCTGCAGCTAACCACATCTACAGTATGTAGCTCCTTTATCATCCCCATTTCTCCTCTCTGTTGCTTTATGTATTTTGGTTTGGTCACATTCGGACAAGAGATGTCAATGGTTTGTTTCATTTGTTACTTTGCCTTTGATCCTGAAGCTGAGATCCACTCTGCTGTGATTGAGAAGCTCTTTGTGTAAATAAACACATCAGGTAACAGTCAATCTGCTCTCACTTGTGGCTGTAGGGGACTAGAGGACAGTTTAATATGTCATTTAACTATGTACATTTTTAAATTGAGAAAAGAACATTTAGCATCCAAAATGAAAAGCTGTGGACTCTTTATCAGAAGTAGGTTAGTTAAATCCAGTTTTGGCCTGTAGACACGCTAAGAAGAAACACATGTTTTGTTTGTGCCTGAGGATGCACAAGCAAAAAACAGAAGAAATTATCATAAGCGACTATAAATATTAATCTTAATTTAAATTTACTTGAACTATCGGTATTGTACGGCAGCCCAGAGGGCAAATGAGAAAATAAAAAAACAGTTTTTAAGTCTGATCTTAATTGTTGTCTGCTCTAACTTGAAAAAAGATAAAAGGTTTAACAAAAACCTTTTTTTCATTCATTCTTTAGTTGTAAATAAAGGAGAGAACAATATTAATATTTGACTTAAAAAATGAAACATCAGCGTTTCCCTCAATTGCCCTCTGGGCTTCTGTAGTATTGTACTTTAAAAACATATCGGTAAAACCATCTGTGTCTATCTTCTCTCTATCATTCTGACGCTCCTCCTCGTCCTTCATTCCTGGTGATTAGACCTTCACCATGACATCCAGACGGACTGCGGACGATTACGGAGAATAACAGCGACATTATCTCCAGGCCCCAAGTATCTGTTTATCATAATAGCTATTATTAAATACAATCAATCAGAAATGAAGAGGCAGGCAGCAAATGAACCACAGAGATATGCAGCTACACAAAGCCTGTGGTTTCTGGCTGGCTTCTCTCTGACTGACTGCCGCCGCACAGAGACAGTCTCGCTGTTGCTGCAACAACGACGGGGGCTTACGGAGATGATCCTCCATCTGGACCGACAACAAGGGGCTCGAAGGTAACAAGAATACACTGAGACTTTTTAAAGTTATGTCTGAGGGCTAGACAGACACCAGAGCCGGCTTTGGATGGCGGACGGACGGTGCCAGGATGGGTTTTTCTGACCTGATTGATTCCCAGCCAGTCGGCGAGGTCTCGGGCGTTGGCCAGCGCCGTGGACAGGCCGACCACTCTGACGCTCTTGGAGGTGTGAGAGGAGATGAAGTTGGTCCTGGACACAATCACCTCCAGCACCGGACCTCGGTCCTCACCTGGAGACAAACACAAGATCTTAGCTTAGCTTGTTTTGTTTTGTTGTATTGTATCTTAATATATTTTATCATGTTGTATCATATTGTATTGTATCTTATCTTATCATTATCTTATGATGTTGTATTGTATCATATCATATCTAATCATGTTGTATTGAATTGTATCGAATCGTATCGTATCTTATCATATCATATCACATCATATCTTATAATGTTGTATCATATTGTATCTCATATGTTATCGTATCATATCTTATGTTGTATTGCATCATATCATATGTTATATATATCATATGTATATATATATGTATTGTATCTTATATCATATCATATCATATCATATCATTGTATTGTATTGTATCTTATATCTTATCATGTTGTATTGTATTATATTGTATCATATCATGTATCATTTTATGTTGTATTGTATTGTATTGTATTGTATCTTACATCATATCTTATCTTATCATGTTGTATTTATTGTATCTTATATCATATTATCATATCATATCATACAGTATCGTACTGTATTATATCTTATATCATATCATGTTTTATTGTATCTTATATCATATCATATCATATCAAATCATGTTGTATTGTATTGTATCATATCGTATCTTATCATATCACATAATATCATATCTTATCATGTTGTATCATATTATTTCTCATATCTTATCATGTTGTATTGTATCGTATCGTATTATGCCATATCGTACTGCATTGTATCTTATACCTCATCATGTCTTATCGTATCGTACCTTATTATATCATATTGTATCGTATTGTATTTCATCACATTGTGTCATATCATATCGTACCTGTGGTAAGCCAAAGACAATTTTCCAGCACAGTGGACATTAAGATTTATTGTATTGTAACTATATCATATCTACAGTTTTAAAACCTTCTGGTATTGGCTTTTAGAATAATGACCTTGACCTTCAGATCAGATTCAGGAAATCCTTCATTCCTGCTGCCATCAAAATGCAAAATGCCATTTGTTAGGCTAGGTAACATACTGTTACTGTATGTTCCATAGAGCGGGATGCATTATGGATAACCTGAAAACTAAATCCCTTGTGTGCCTTTTAAAAATCCCTCCCATGATGCTCAGCTGGTTGCAGGTGTGTTGACAACGACTCTCACCCAGCAGGTGGATCTCGTCTATGATGAGAATGGCCACTTTCTGAACGTAGCTGCGGTTCTGCCAGCTCCTGCTCACTCCGTCCCACTTCTCCGGCGTGGTGACGATGAGGTCGGCCTGAGCGATGGATCTCATGTCCGGAGTCACGTCGCCGGTCAGCTCCACCACTCTGGGTGAGAATAAGGAAAGAGAAACATTTACAAGTTTTTTTTAAATATCAAGTTCAGCTCGATCAAACCAACCTGTTTCATTAAAGTGTGTCTGTTTGTTTTACTCACTTCCTGCCAAGTTTCTCCTCAATCCTGACCTTCCAGTCCTCGATCCGTTCTCGGACCAGCGCCTTCAGCGGGGCGATGTACACGACCTGAGCACACGACGACAAAACACAAAGACCGTTCATGAAAAGAAACAGACATACTGTACAGAGAGTCTTTAGCTTGTGATTAAACCCTTTTGTTTGGAAACATACAACTTGTGCTGTGTTTTGTTAAAGGGATAGTTCACCCAAAATTGAAATTTCACTCATTATCTACTCACCCACCCAGTTTCAGAGTCCTCCGTGGCTTCTCTGAGTTACAGGGGGTCTCGGCGTAGCACTGCATGTCCATATAACGGTTGCAAATGGATACCAACTGTCTTCGTAACAAAAAGCTTGTTTTGTAGTGGAAGCTTCTCGAAGCTCCTCTTCCCGGTTCGTCAAATTTGGATGAATCAGGGTCTGTCCTCTTCCCAGTTCGTCCAAATTTGACGAACCGGGAAGAGGAGCTTCGAGAAGCTTCCACTACAAAACAAGTTTGAAATATAGACTTATTTAATTTTTTTCGGGACAATTTTGCATTTTGGGGCTTCAATACAAAGCGGACATTACATACGAGCAGCATGGAGGTATTTGGATGTTTTTTGGTGTGTCTTTTTGTTACGAAGACAGTTGGTATCCATTAGCAACCATTACATGGACAAATACTGCTGCGTGGACCCCCCCGTAACTCAGAGAAGGAACGGAGGACTCTGAAACTTCTCCCAGCCCTTAGTCGACATGAGGGTGAGTAGATAATGAGTGAAATTTCAATTTTGGGTGAACTATCCCTTTAAAGGTTTTCTTGATAATATTAATTAATTTAATTAATTTGACTCCATTTGATTGTTTTCCTATCCATGATCTTGGACAGTTCTCCCACAGGCATGCTGTTGCTTTAAATCTCCACTATCAATGCTTCTCTAAAGATGCCAGTGTTGTTTGTTTCTGGACGTTCAACAACACTCGAACGCCAGGAAAGACAATAGAAAACACAGTCGACACATTCTTCAGCTGAGTCCAGCGGCGAGGAGCCGGCTGGTCTGACCTTGGAGCCCGGGTACTCGTTGAAGACCCGGAACATGGCCATCTCGGCAGCGATGGTTTTCCCGGAGCCCGTTGGCGCCCCCAGGAGGACGTTGGTGTCGCTGTGGTACAACGTGTGGAAGATCTGCGTCTGGATGGGGTTGAAGTGGGTGAACTTGTACAGACTCTCGAACTGAGGGTTTCCCAGAGCGGTGATCGGCAGCGGCTGCAGGTCCAGCAGCTCTGATGAGGAGAGGAGGAGGAGAGAAGATGGAAATGGGTTCATTTAAATACAGAACAGTGTATTAGGGCGCTTTAAAGCAGGGGTTCTCAAATAGTCTCACTCTGGGACCCACATTTTCCCATGGTCATTAAGTCGCGACCCACTTTTATAGAATTCAAACCAAGAATTTTTTTTTAAAGCCTTTAAAAACTATTTTTGCTCTTTATTGAGCAAAGTGCATTTCAGAGCACATGAATGAAACTGAGGACCATGACAACTGCATGTACGGAAGTGAATAAAAAAATATCAAACTGCAGAAAATGGAGACCAACAAAACGATATATTTGACTTCTAATGCATCTCTGCATTCAGAGCATGTTCACAAAAGAGAATAAATATCAAATTGCACAAAATAAAGACTCACAAAACAAAACAAGATTCACTGCATTCAGGCCACATTAATAAGAAACTGATATCTTTGCATTCAACTGCATGTGTTCAGGTGTCTCGTGTGCCTTTCAATATAAGTTATTTTTCAAAATAAAAGACATGTCCAACATCAGATGTGCATTAAATATTATTTACTTTTTTGACCAGCTGTCCGCGACCCATCCAGAACGGGTCCGCGACCCACTTTTGGGTCCCGACCCACCAATTGAGAACCACTGCTTTAAAGCTTATTTCCTCCTCCTTTTACATTTTATTAAGCCTTATAGTTATGAAGAATAGAGGGTGTGGCCTCTTTGAGTGACAGGTGGGTGCATGTACTCATGCCACAAACTGGTATTCACCAATATCTGACTGTTATCAGTAATCTATACCTTCTTTTTAAATGAAGTGTATTTTGATAATTATTATTATTATCATTAGTAATATACTGTTATAGTAGTGTATATATACACTGTTGCATTGCTAATTTTGCTGTTATTTTGCTTATAATGAAACAGAGAGTGGGGGTAGGAGTTTTATAAGTTCTTTTACTTCTTCCTACTCCTTCCTACTTTGATTTTATACTTTATAACACTTTTTTTTTCTTTCTTTCTCTCTGATCATGGAGATTTTGTTTAAGTTTTGTTTCATGCATGTTCGAAATAAAGATTTCAATTCAATTATTGTATCTCATATGTTATCGTATCATATCTTATGTTGTATTGTATCTTATCGTATCATATATCATATCATGTTGTACTGTATCTTATATCATATCATATATCGTATCATGTTGTATTGTATTATATTGTATTGTATCTTATAGCATATCATATCATGTTGTATTGTATTGTATCTTATATCATATCATATCATATCATATCTTATCTTATCTTATCATGTTGTATTTATTGTATCTTATAAAACGGAAAGGTGAAATCCGGCAATCTTCCTACTTTGATTTTATACTTTATAAAACTTTTTCTTTCTTTCTTTCTTTCTCTCTGATCATGGAGATTTTGTTTAAGTTTTGTTTCATGCATGTTCGAAATAAAGATTTCAATTCAATCCAATATTAATATTTTAGATTTTGATCCCTTCCTTCCACAAACTGGAGTTTGAGTACTCCGATTTATTTTTGTTCCATGCTCCATAATAAAATACGACAAACTCTAAGTTTCACATAAGAAATAGTTTTCTTATTAATGAATGAATGGAGACGCTGTCCGTCCGTCCGTCCGTCAGCCTGTGATGTGATCTGATCTGAGAGCTGTGGGGTTTTTCCCTCATAGCTGCTGTAACTGTGTCTCTTCTTACTGAGAGGAAATGTGGTTAGGAGCTGTATCCCTGTTCCTGTCTTACAGTCTGGGGGGATTAGACGCTTTTGTTCTCCATGTCCTCACGGGGGTTTTGATGTCTCCAATCAGCTGAGCCAGTTTGTTGTGGCGAGCCTCCGTTTAAAGCCCGCTGTGGTATTTTTAGGCAAACTATTGTTCGACCGATGCCAGCGTTACAGCTCCAGTAAACGCTGATGTTTCTTTCATTTTATAGACGATTCTTTGTCTAAAAAAGTCGATCATACTTTGGTTTATACTGACAGGATATCAGAACTGTGTCCACATTAAACTCAAGTGGAAAATGTGATTTATGTACATAATACTGAAGTTTTCACAAACTTCATGACCAGACTGAAACAGCACAATAACAACAGCTAAAAATCTACTGAAACCTGCTGCTCAAAATGAATTGCCCCTTGTGGGAATAAAGTTGTTTTGAATTTGAATTTGAATTTGAAACTATCGATGTCTGAGACTGGGTTAATGACTGTTCATCTCTTTTTATAGATGTTGATTACAGCTCCACTACTTCACAATAAAAGCCTTATATTTGTCTGCCAACAGAAAAGCTTTTAATCTGACACAGCAGCAGTGATTCTTGGACACTAATCAAAGTGAACAGTAAATACTTATATTTGCAAATTTGGCAGATGTTTTCATCCAATACAAGTGACAGACATTAGTAAGGTTTTGTTCACAGTGCTACATATATTTAATAAGTGCAGTGAGATTAAATGAGGGAGTGCATGAAAACTGTGAGAGGAGGAGCTACTGGAGGAGAAGATGTTGTCTCAACATGTGGCAAAAGAATCAATTAGTGATGCTGATGTCAAATGGAAAAAAAAAACAACTTCAACAACTACAGTAGTGTCTGTGTCATCGCTCATCAATAGTCCGTCTGATCGGCGATCAGAATGAGTGTACTGTAGTTGAGCTGAATGTATTTCCACCAACGCAGGTGAAATTATCCAGTTTCACCAAAAAAAAAAGCAAAAAGGAGACAGAAGTTTGTCTTTCTCTCTTTCTATTACTGATAATGTAACAATGAACCAGAGCCCTGGAGAGAGTCTTGGCCCCAAACAGAGAAACTACTGAACTCAACTAGAACTAGTTTACTGTGTCAGTATTCATCTAATAATGTCATATATTAAAACATCACTCACTTTTACATCCTCTTCCCTCCTCTCCCTGTTTACATTAGCCCACTTGTTTTTTGATATGCATTCCTATATATTATCATTTTCGACATGTTTCTACTTTCTATATTTTGTGATTATTTATACTCTATACACTCCTTTTTGATTCATTAATGAGTTTGTAGTACATTTAGATTATGCATTTGTATCTCATTATTGTAATGGGTCCTAATTATTATACTTTTCTATTATCTACATTATTTTTTCATCTATATTGTCTCCTATCATGAGAGTTGACACTTCTCTTGACTCTTTATATCTTTTTCCTGCTATTTATAGTATTCGTATGTACTTGCCTTTTATAGATGAGCTTGTACAGTATCTCATTAATTGATTCACCCTGTCTATTTAAGCTCACACCTGATGACAATCAAGAGCGAATCTGATGAAGCAACATGTGAAACGCGTTGTTCGCCCCCTTCTGTTTTCACTTTTGATAATAAATCTTGTCTATCCTATGCTCTAGTGTGCCTGGGTTTCTGGGAATTTAATAAACTGCAATAATGAAACTTTTACTTATGCAATATTGTACATTTTCTGCACCTGTAAGTGTTGAGTTGAAATGTCTGTGTGTGTGTGTGTGTGTGTGTGTGTGTGTGTGTGTGTGTGTGTGTGTGTGTGTGTGTGTGTACCTGTGTGTGTGTGTGTGTGTGTACCTGTGTGTGGGGGGTGTCTCTCAGGTAGGATGAGGTTCTGGAAGTTGATGATGCAGACGGCCTCGGCCCCGAGCCAGCGGTCCGACACCGCCTTGATGTAGTACTGAGAGGGCAGCGGCTCGAAGATGGGGATGGTGAAGACGATGTGCTGAGGCTCTGCTGTCACCACCTGGATGGAGGAGACACACACACACACACACACACACACACACACACACACACACACACACACACACACACACACACACACACACACACACACACACACACACACACACACACACTGAGGCGCTGTCCTCATATCAACTAGAGTCCAGTTGTCAGAATACGTGGCCGCAGCAGAAAGTATTTTAGAGAGTTTGATGGTGTCACAGTGAAGTTGACCCGGGACGTTTTGGATATAAAGTGTCATCATTTCATTTTTGTTCTAACAGTAACTTGAGTTTTATGGTGAAAGACCAAAAGTGTGCCACAATGAACTTGACCTTTGACGTTTTAGCACCAAACGCTGATCAGTTCCTCCTGGAGTCTAATAACATCAGCAAAAATGTGTTTTATTTAATCACTTTATCTTCATCTAATTATCTAAAATTACATGGACGAATATATCAAGAATAAACCATCTGTTTGAATCCAGGATATTTTTCAAGTCTTCTAATGAATTTTCTATTTAAATTCTGATCCGACACTGTAACTAATGATGTTAATGTTGCCTCCCTGGGCCAAGAGCTGCTCTCAGTCAAGGTGTCACTGTGATCTGTGATAACTGTGATAACCGACCTGTTTCTTCTGCAGGAGGAAGTACTCAGAATGGTAGATGTGGTCATTAACGGGGTCTTCCACCCACAACCACCAGGGCTCGCCCACCGACCCGTGAACCTGAAGGACAGAGAGAGAAAGAGAGAAAGAGAGAAAGAGAGAGGACATTTTAATTAACTAACGCCACATAACGCCGCATTTGGTCATAATGTAATACATTTTCACCACATGATGAAATAATGCCACATTTTGTAATAAAGTTATTGAACACATTATGTAATAAACTTTGCCGTATTTTGTAACAAGTTGTTCCAAATTGCACCAAATTATTACATTTCCTATATTAAAAAAAGTGCAACACCCGCATTTTGTAATTACTAATTTAGTTTAGTTTATTAATCGGGGACCATGTGCAATAACATTAATCATTTACAACAAATGTAAACATGGTTGCACCAGATTTAGCTATATGCTAATTTCCATCCGTAGTCCCTACAATCAATCCCGATAATCTGCCACATTTTGTGATAAAATTCTTAAACGCAATATGTAATAAACTTTGCCGCTTGTTGTAAAAAGTTGTTACATAATGCCTCCTTTGTATTTTAAATTGTGGGCCATGTCTGTTACATGTCGGGACTACGGATGGAAATTAGCATATAGCTAAATCTGGTGCAACCATTTGTCATTAATCATTGTTGTAAATGATTCATGTTATTGCACATTGTCCCCTGATGAATAAACTAAACTAAACTGAATTAGTTATCATAAAATGCAGGTGTTGCACTTTTTTTATATATAGAAAATGTAATAATTAGGTGCAATATGTAACAACTTATTACAAAATGCAGCAAATGTTATTACATATTGTGTTCAAGAACTTTATGACAAAATGTGGCATTATTACATTATAAGGTGAAAATTACATTATTATGTTACATAATGCAACTTTATTATATAATGTGGCGCTACAAGGCTTTTAATAGACAAAGCACGCTGACATATTCATATCCAGATTAATGAATGTGCTTTTACTGTTGTGACACCGACCAACACAAACAGAGCGTGTGTGTGTGTGTGTGTGTCTGTGTGTGTGTGTGTGTGTGTGTGTGTGGTCCGTGTTTCCGCGGTGCCACCAGGGAGGCGACTCATGTGTCGGTGCATGTGTCCCGACGCTGCAGCCAGATCACGGCTAAGCCCGCCAGGGTCCCGTTACCGCTCTCCCATGATCGGAGCATGCATCTCTAATCGGACATAAACATTCATCTTCATACGTCGCCCCCGGCTACAATGAGCTTCCTGTTCTGCTCAGATTCCACCACAAAGCTTCTCATGATCCCTCTGGCCCGGCGCTCCGCCTGGAAACATGGCGGCGCTGCAGCCGGAAACACGGCGCCGAGGCCCCGAGGAGGCGCAGAGGCTCCCAGGGACAGATGGAGATTCCACGGCTTTAAGAGCGACGAGGTAGGAAGAGGAGGAGGAAGAAGAGGAGGTAGGAGGAGGAGGAGGAGGAGGAGGAGAAAGAAGAGGAAGAGGAGGAGGAAAGGAGGAGGAGGAAGAGGAGAAAGAAGAGGAGGAGGAGGACGAGGAGAAAGAAGAGGAAGAGGAGGAGGAAAGGAGGAGGAGGAAGAGGAGGAAGAGGAGGAGGAAGAGGAGGAAGAGGAGGAGGAAAGGAGGAGGAGGAGGAAGAGGAGGAGGAGAGGAGTAGCAAGGGGAAAAAGAAGAGGAGGAAAGGAGGAGGAGGAGAAGAAAGAGGAGGAAGAGGAGGTGGAGGAAGAGCAGGAGAAGGAAGAAGAGGAGAGGAGGAGGAAGAGGGAGAGGAGGAGGAGGAAAGGAGGAAGAGGAGGAGGAAGAAAAAGAGGAGGTGAAGGAGGAAGAGGAGTAGGAAGAAGAGGAGGAGGAGGAGGAAGAGGAGGCGGAAGAGGAAAAGGAAGAGGAAAAGTAAGAGGAGGAGGTGGAAGAAGAGGAGAAGGAAGAATAGGAGGAGGAAGAGGAGGAGGTGGAAAGGAGGAAGAGGAGGATGAAGAGGAAGAGAAGGAGGAAGAAGAGGAGGAGGAAGAGGACGAAGAGGAGGAGGAGCAGCTCTGGTTTACTTCACCATCAGAAAGTGACATGTCGGTGCCGCTAGTTTACGTTTTCCCACACTCCCTGAAGGCAGCAGCAGCAGCAACAGCAGCTGTGGCCTCAGTGTGATCCACCTCCTCTTCACCTGCTGCTGCTCTGTGTGTGTGTGTGTGTGTGTGTGTGTGTGTGCGTGTGTTTCAGTGCAGCACAGAGTTTCCATTCAAGTCAGTAAAATTATAAATAAGTCAGATTTAGTTAAACATCTACTGTACCTGGTCGTTCCAGCGGAAGTCAGGTGTGACGAGGAGACGCACGCGCAGGACGGTGCGTGTGATTGGCTGGATGTTGGCCTCCATCAGGATGGAGGGGATCTGATGGACGCACTGTTTGACCGTCAGGCCGATGTTGACGTGGTGCAGCATGTGACCTGTCAGCGACAACACGTGTGGCGTTAAGTTAACGTGTGTTTTTTAGGTCCAAAGGATCCTCTTCTGTTTCTTCTTCTTCTTCTTAAAGGGATAGTTCAACATTTTGGCAAATTGGCATAATCCCTATAGTTTTAGCAGTAGGTTCTTTAATTCTCGGTGCAAACTGTTTCTGTTTCTGAGCAGCTCGCGGCTCTGCTCCGCCGTTCTAATAATAGCTTGCACTGACAATTAAAGGTAACAAAACTACTCCTAAAACTATAGGGATTATGGCATTGGGCCAGTTTGCTAAAATGTTGAACTATCCCTTGAAATTCCCTCCTATATCATAACAAATATGCAAAATGGCTCTATAGCAACCACCACAACATCATCATGGAGTCTATTTACACTTTAGTTCATCAGGATTTTAAATATTTTTTACAATCATTTCTAAAGTCTGAATCAGGGATGTCATGATTACAGTACTTGTTTCCACAATTAATTGCATTATTAAATGCCACAATTAATTAATCGTAAACATTCTCCAATAGCATCACTTTCCAAAAAAGATTTGGCTGGAGCCAGAGCCGCAGATCAGCGCAACTCGCACGGAATGAAAACAAATGTAACAATGAATTGGTAGGAATTTGAATATTAATGTGTAATTTGTATCAAAAAAAAGAAAAGAAAAAGGGAATCAAATAAACTTAAACATTTGGTATAGATGACAAATAATCACTAAAGTAAATTCAAACGTCTCCCCTGGGGGATTAATAATTGGTCCTATATGAATAGATACTTAACATGTTGTGTTGTGTATATAATTTGTGATGTAATCATAAATTGACTATATTTGATTTTTTACACATTCATAGTGTTGTGAAATTAATTAATGCATAATAGTCGTGATAATCCTAACACTGTGATTATTTCTCTGACAATAATCGTACCAATAAATCTATAATCCTGACACCACTAGTCTGAAAACTTGTGTCCAACAGCAGTGAAGTTTTTTTACCGATCTCGTCCTTCCTCATCTCCTTCAGTTTGTCCACGCTGAGCTTCTTCTCCTCCAGTCGGTTCAGGACGACGTGGCTCAGGCTGGGGAACTGACGCAGCGGGTGAGCGAAGCCCCACAGCCGCTTGTCCACCACCTTGCACAGGGTGAGGAGGCGGTAGGTCATGGCCGGCCAGCGCTTCCTCAGAGCGATCTCAAACAGAGCCCTGATGATACGAGCCGCGTTCTGTCACAGGAAAGAAACACAACAACGACACAAAGACACTCAATACTTCACTTCCTGCACTTTGAAAATAGCATTTTATGAAAGATACTGCTTGGTACAGAAGCCCTAAAGGGTCATATATACATTTTATTTCCTCTGTTTTATTGTGATAACGAGATATTTTCCCTCCGTTTTCCCAAGATAACGAGATAATTTGAGAGAACACCTACTGTATGGAGGTAACGTTAAGCCTGGTTCTCTCACTAGCGAGCCATCAAGTGAGCTGACAAACAGCTGTTGTTGTAACATTAATTCATTCCTTGCACAAAACACAAACAAACAGAGAACTAGGCTATAATAATAATCTTCATAATCTCAAATTAATTATCTCATTATCACGAGAAAACGGAGGAAATAAAATGTATGTATTACCCTTTAGGGCTTCCGTAGCTTGGCAATGTACTTTAGAAATTCACTTTTTCCTTAATGAATCTCTAATAGCACTTTATGACATAAAGTTTATGTCTTTCACATATGTTGTAATGTTGATGCTCAATAAAACATATTGTAAAAAAAAAGAAAGAAAATAAAATAAAAAATAAGTGTCCTCCTCCTCCTCTCTGTAACAAACACACTGGAGGATTAAAACCAGTAGAAACAACTAAATAACACTGACCAACGCGTGGCAGTAGGACTTTTAGCAAAGCTCCAGTAAAAAGAAGAAATTATTTTAGGTTTATATTCATAGATTTACAGAAAGATTGCTACAAACCAAGTTGTAAATTGATTAAAAAAAAAAAAGTTCTGGTTACTGCCTCTAAAATAATTGCAAACACTATAATAATAGATAAATAATACAAAATATTAATATTTTTCCTTTTTTGGACCAAACAAGCTGTTGGAATATGTCGACATGAGCTTTAAACATTTCCAATGTTTCCTGAACTTTTAATATTACGCATATACTGCAATAAAAAACAGAAAATCTTCATCAGTCGATACTAAAGTTTCTCTGTGCATCAAAAACTTTAAATAAAACTGAATTAAACTCACTTAGTTTCTCCAGTAGTTACTAAGTTGTTGCGTTGAACTGGACAAGACACCTCCAGCTGCTGCAGTGAACCATCAGCTGTGTGTTGTGTGTGTGTTGTGTTGTGTAACCTGTGTGTTGTCCCTCCAGTCCTCACCTGGGCCACGTAGGACAGGTCTGAGATCAGCGAGAAGCTGTCCACCTCTCCGCGGCCGATGTAGGTCTGCAGCAGGATGTTGACTTTGCCGTAGCCGTTCTCCGAGCCGCCGGCCGCCGGCAGCTCGCAGTAGTTGGACAACATCTGGTCCAGTTCCTCCAGCTCCTCGTCACGCACCTACACACACACACACACACACACAGAAACACACACACACACACAGAAACACACAAGATGAGATACTAACAGACCCCTGGTGTAGATTTATTTACCTCAGGCGTCCCGGTGACCTCTCTCACCTTCAGCTGCTCAAACTCCTCGGCCTTGGACACGATGCTGAGGATGTCGGCCTCGGTGCGCTGGGAGTTGAAGTTTTCGTTGAACGTCTGGAGGGAAAACGAACGAAGAGAAGAAGAAGAAATGAATGACAGTGGATCAGTTATGAATAAAAAGTTTCTTTCATCCATAGGGTTACATTAGGTTACATTAAATACACATCTGACAAATATTGATCTTTCATTTAAAGGTACAGGGGCATAAGTAAGTGTTGCGTTGACATCAGCTTTTAAAAATGCAAAATTAAGATTACTACTATTATTATTATCATCATCATCATTTTGCTTATTGGTGAGAAATCCAAGACAGTGAGAAAGTGGACACAATAGTACACAAAGCACAGTACAGGCATACAAACTACAGAGTATTTTGAGAAGAAAAATAACAACTAAAATATTGTGACAGTGAAAGCTAAGAAAGAGAGACTAATAATAATAATAATAATAAAAAGGTAAGAAAATAAATATGTTTTTTTCAGCAATTAAATGGTGTGTACATGTAAAATGATTTTAATTCTGATTCTTTATTGTTGCCTTTCTTTTCCTATTGTTTTCATCTTTAAATCTCTTATAAGGTGGTCTTATACTTGTCTTTACTTAAAACACATTTCTTTCGTTTAGCTTTTCCTGATTTAATCTCATTAATTGAATTTATCTCTTTGCTTCTCCCCAGCCCTGCTACTGTAGTTTTATTGTCATTTTATTTATTGTTTATTTTATCCTCTGTTGTGATTTCTTGTTTTAACTGTCTGTGTAAACTCTTGTTTTAACTATCATCCTCATTTTTCTCTGTTAAGAACTTTTTTGTACTTTCGTTTGATAAGTGCTCTATAAATAAAGTTTATTATCATTAACACTCTGGGTGCAGTTGGACATTTTAAACACACACCTAGAAACATCCTGATGTGAAACGACGCCCTCCACTGGCTGATGTGTGGAAATGTAAATTACAGTGAGTGAGTTGCATTAATCTATTCCCTTGGATTGTGTGAGTGTATTAGGACCAAGCTGTCTGGTTATAGACATGATGAAAAGCTGCGTTCAGGGAGGAAACGTGCAACTGTTCTGCTTTGGTACAAAAAAAACACTCAGCTGTCATATTTTTCTATCTGTTCATTTTAAATCCCTCCTCTGTTTGGTCAAATAACAGTCAAATATTGACTTAGAGAAATGTTTACTGATCTCACACCAACACACACACACGTTTTACCTCGATGGTGTTGTATCTGATGTAGAAGTGACTGGCGGTGCGGCCGAGGTCGGTGGAGGCGAAGTATCCGGTGCGCTCCTCGAAGCGGATCATCCGGGCCTTGTCCAGCTTCCTGGCCGACTCCACCACCAGGTCCTTCCGGTACAGCTCCAGGGACGGGTCCATCTGCAACAACCACACACACACAGGCTTTCATTCACAAACTCCTCAGACAACATTACTGTAGATACTTACTATACTTTTATTTTTGTTTAAAGGCAGCCTGAAATCATTTAAATCCATTTTTCCTTCATCAGTTTACTCTCAACACACGATCCTCATGATCTATTCTGGATACTTTCTAAATGTTCTCTATACATGAAGATTTACAGGATTCAAATATCGAGCTCCATGAATTTGTTAGACTTAATATTACCTCCAGTTTTGACTTGATTTTTACGTTTTCTTTTTTTAAATTTTGTCTACCTAAGAACAACAATACGATAAATATCTGTCCTTAAAGGGATACTTCACCAAAAATCGATAATTCACCAATTTTCTACTCACCGTCATGCCAAGGAAGGGTTCTAGAACTTTCAGAGTCATCAAAACTCTTTAGGAGTTCCAGGGGGGGTCCGGCTGGAAATGGATTTTCATATAATGGCGGCGCCGGCGGATAGTGGTCACTTTTGAATCGTCCAGAACACACACTATGAAACATCCAGATACCTCCATACTGCTCGTCTGTACTGACCCAAGTGTCCTGAAGCCGCCACATGAAAAAGTTGTTGGGAAAAAATGAATGTGATCTCTGTTTTTAGCCTTGTTGTAGCAGTAGCTCCCAGTGGCTGCGAGAGATTTGTTCTTCCGTGTTTACATCAAACATCCAATGGTTTACAACGACGAACGAACATCTCACAGCAAATCTCGCACATGTGCACAAACATCAACACAGCCACTGGGAGCTACTGCTACAACAAGGATAAAAACAGAGATCAAATTAATTTTTTCCCAACAACTTTTCCATGTGGCGGCTTCAGGACACTTGGGTCAGTACAGACGAGCAGTATGGAGGTATCTGGATGTTTCATAGTCTGTGTTTTGGACGATTCAAAAGTGAACTCTATCCGCCGCCATTATATGAAAATCCGTTGCCAGCTGGACCCCCCCTGGAACTCCTAAAGCGTTTTGATGACTCTGAAAGTTAGTAGGTGAGTAGACAACTGGTGAATTATCGATTTGGGTGAAGTATCCCTTTAACTGAAAATATCTAGTGTTTCCTCTTCATATTAAAGGATTTTTGACTGTTAACTTTGTGGTTTTAATTGTTATTGACACCGTGATCCTGTCTGAACTTTGCTGAATAACCCTTTAACAGCAGAACAAGACACCATGCGACTCCTCTGATCATCACACACCTGATAGGCCTTGTGGTTGATGCCGTACACCAGTGGGTTGGCCCTCATGCGAACATAGAAGTAGGTGTAGCTCAGCCATTTCACCGCCTCCTCCACGTTGGTGACCGTTCCCAAGGCGATCTGAAACAGCACAACACACACAACACACAACACACAACACACAGTTACAGTCTGGTCTCTGGCTCCATCTGGTGGACACCTGAGGGAACTGCAGCCTCAACACGACCACCAACACCATCAATATCAACACTGCCTGACTTTTACCTACATGTATCACACTACAGGTGTCTATTAAGCAGTTATTAGCACCACATTCACCACGTTATGAGATAATAACAGAACGTTACCAGACAGAGTTGTTTTCGAGGTAAATACAGAGACTGCTTGATGAAAAACTGCCCTCGACGGGAATGCACATCAGCGGTTTTGCATGAATTTACCTCTAAAACAACTCTGTCTGGTAACGTTCTGTTATTATCTCATAACGTGGTGAATGTGCAGGTCACAACTTGTCCACCAGAGCGTTTTGGAGTTGTTGGATTGTGTATTTCATAAGTTTGATGAGGGAAACCAAGAAATCCCATTAGCCTCCGTAGCGTAGCTCTGAGCAGCTCATGGCTCTGCTCCGCCGTTCTAAAAACAGCTTGCACCGACAATTAAAGGTAACAAACCTACTCCTAAGACTATAGGGATTATTGCAATGGGCCAATTTGACAAAATGTTGAACTATCCCTTTAAATTCCCTCCTCCTGATCCAGAAAAAGAAGAAATGACTGCTATCGGAGCGGGGGCCGACCTCGGCGTTGAGGTTGTCGGCCAGACTGTCGTGGAACTGGCTCTCGATGGGGTTCTGCTGGGTGAGCAGCGTCAGGTAGTGGCTCAGCTTCTCGTGGCTGGTGATGATGGTTCCTTCGCCGTACTTGTCGAACTGGGGACGACCGGCGCGGCCGAAGATCTGCATGACGTCCAGGATGCCCAGGTCCACCAGCATGCCGCGCTTGGCGTCGTAGATCTGAGTTCCCTGTTCACACACACAGAAACAGAAACATCTCATTATTTACAAAAAACAGTTGGTGATGGTGTTTGTGCTGCAGCGAGATCCAAATATTGAATAATCCCTAATGATCTGGGACCAAATAGATCCAGTCTAACTCCATATGTGATTACAACAAAGGGAAATACCTACATCAGTGCACCGGCACTATAAATAGCATTTTAAATGCACTGTGGGAAATAATGCTATGGTAACGGTGCCGTGTTGGTTAAAGGCCACTGTCGTCGATAAGACTGTGCATTTACTGAATGTCACTGTAGTTGATAAGTTATTTATTCTGTGAGCTTCATCACATTTGAATTAAGTTAAAAAAGAAGATTTAATTAAGTTAAGTTAAGCAATTTCATTTATTTTGATTTAATGTTTCACTCCTGATGGATTTATTAACATTTAAAAACAGACATGAGTGTTTGTGCTTTAACATGAGCACACACACCTGCTGCTTCAAATATTATTATAGTTCGTTAAGAACTACAATGACCAACTGTTTACAAAATGACTAGACACTAGATAAAGGAGCCTCTTTAAAGGGATAGTTCAACATTTTGGCAAATTGGCCCATTGCCATGATCCCTATAGTCTTAGCAGTAGGTTCGTTACCTTTAATTGTCGGTGCAAGCTATTTTTTAGAACAGCGGAGCAGAGCCGTAAGCTGCTCAGAGCTACGCTACGGAGACTCATGGGATTTCTTGGTTTCCCTCATCAAACTCATCAAATACACAATCCAACAACTCCACAACGCTCTGGTGGACAAGTTGTGACCTGCACATTCACCACGCTATGAGATAATAACACAACGTTACCAGACAGAGTTGTTTTAGAGGGAAATTCATGCAAAACTGCTGATGTGCGTTCCTGTCGGGAGCAGTTTTTCATCAAGCAGTCTCTGCATTCACCTCTAAAACAACTCAGTCTGGTAACGTTGTGTTATTATCTCATAGCGTGGTGAATGTGCAGGTCACAACTTGTCCACCAGAGCGTTGTGGAGTTGTTGAATTGTGTATTTGATGAGTTTGATGAGGGAAACCAAGAAATCCCGTTAGCCTCCATAGCGTAGCTCTGAGCAGCTCACGCCTCTGCTCCGCCGTTCTGAAAATAGCTTGCACCGACAAAAAAAGGTAACGAACCTACTGTTATGACTATAGGGATTATAACAATGGGCCAATTTGCCAAAATGTTGAACTAACTATCCCTTTAAGGCCTGTGACTTTTAAATTCATATTTTGCTGTAGTGACTGAAACCTGAGATAATTCAGTCTTATTTATAGAAAACACAAACAAAGACCAAACAGTACGGACCTTGATAATAACGGCGTGTGCCGGCAGGTTGACGCCCCAGGCCAGCGTGGCGGTGCAGACCAGCACCTTCAGGTGACCTTTGGAGAACATGCTCTCCATCATGCTGCGGTCGGAGCGCAGCATGCCGGCGTGGTGGATCCCAAAGCCGTCTGGGAACATCTCCTTCATCTGCTTGTTCCTGGAGCGCTGGATCTGAAAACAGAGGGGGTGAGTCCAGGTTAGTTTAAAACCACAGAAGAAAAAGGAGGAGAAGAAGAAGAACCAATGATACTCAAACAGAAGAAGAAGAAGAAGAGATAAGAACATTAAACATGAACATAAACAGTCCTGGATTTTTACAAACTGTGTGAGCAGCTTATTAAAGATCAGTGGTGGACAGTAACAGAGTAAATTTACTTGAGTACTGTACATATCCATAGGGTTTGTACTTTACTTGAGTATTAGATTTCTTTGGTACTTATTACTCTTACTTGAATACATTTCCAAGACAAATATTTTTTACTTTTACTCAAGTTAATTTCTAGGAAGGCTGAAAAGTACTCGTTACTTTCAGGTAACTTTTTTCTTTTCTAAAATCCTATTGAACACAAGCTGTGTTTGTCAAAGAAGGAAACCCTAACCCCTAAAAGCAGCACATCAGTGCAGGTGGTTTCATAGAGTTCATTCTCAGAAATAAGAGTTAAAAGGTCATTAAATTAATTTAGAAAAAATTATAGTGATTCATTGATGTGAAAAATAAGAAATGTACTCTTACTCTTACTTTTACTTAAAGTAAATTTAAAAGCATGTACTTTTGGATACTTAAGTACCTTTAAAAGCAAGTACTTTTTTTTACTCTTACTCGAGTAACATGTCACACTGAGCTACTTTTACTTGTAACGGAGTAAATTTTGACCAGTAGTATTTGTACTCTTACTCAAGTACTGGGGTCGAGTACTCTGTCCATCTCTGTTAAAGATGGAGTCTAATGAAGAGCACAGGTGGATTCAACCAGCGTCTGCAGCTCAGAGACCCCCCCCCCCCCCCCCCCCCCCCCACCTCCACACAAACCCACCCACACCCACACACACACACTGACACCGTGAGGCAGATTGAGCCGTGTGCTGGTGGCAGTGACCTGGCTGGGCTACAGGGGGATCCTCATCATCACGGGGCTTTATCTCTCTCTCTCTGGGCCTCGAAATGGAGGTCAGAGCCCCCTTCTCCCCCCTCCTCCTCCACCTCCACAAAGAGAGAAAGCCCATTACAGCCTCACACACACACATACACACGCTCTGATTGGGTGTTTGGGTGCCACCGAGTGTCTGGATCTGTATGCAGAGCAAACCTTGTTTATAAAAGGTGAAGGACTCAGACTGCGCGACAGAAAAACGAACTAGATCAAATTTCATGCGAGTGCATCCTAATGTTCAAATCCTTGATTTTTAAATGATAATTAAAAAGAGGCTTGTAAGCTGCTGCTCGTTTCCATAAACCAGTAAATCTTCCGTTTAAATTCATCAGACAGCAGCAGCTCCACAACTCAACGCTTTAGAGGATTTTATCCCTCGACGACGGCGTTAAAACTGTTTAAGAAGCTGATTTATTAATTAAGATTGATTGATTGATTGATATTTTAGTGTGTCAGCAATCGTGAGTGCCCCTCCTCTCAGGTGGAGAGGGCGGGGCTTAACTTAAGCGACATTGACCGCAGCATCTCTGGGTTTAAACAGACTCATAGACTAAAGCTCAAGTTGCTTTCTTTTCTTTCTTTCTTTTTCATGTTTGACAATTAATAATAAAATGTCTGTCATTGTTCCTGTTCAGGATGTTTTCCTCTACACATAACACAACATGTCATATAACAGACAAGACTCTTTGTCAGTCCAGTCAGTGTAAATAAAGGTTACTGGAACAAACCGTTTTCCCCTCTGAACATAAACCTGTCAGCTCTGTTCTCACACCGTATTCCCTCTTCATTCTCTAATTCAATTATTTATTGAAAAAAAATTAATAATAAGAATCTAGCCGACGCTGCAGTTCTCGTTGCTACTGATTTCCACCTTTATACTCTGACTTTTTGTTAACATTTACATATCGCCTGAGGTGGCTTTAACACCGGTATTATTAGAACAGCCAGCCAGCAGCAGCACTAACAAAGCAGGTGACATCTATATCCATATGTAAACCTGTTCCCCTGGGTTTACATACACACACACAGTCAGTACCGGGGCCTGAATCAGGGTCATGGACACAGAACAGAACATTTTATTCAAGCTGAACTGGTTCAAGTGGAACTGGGACGTAGATTTACATAGGAAATGCATGAAACTGCATTCGTTTATATGTTGTTGTGTAAGTTATTGCAGGTTTTGTGTCATTTCGGGGGTTGCAGGAGTTTAAATTCATTGAAAATGTTTCAGCCAATCATGATAAAGTAAAGTATGAATGGTATTTAAATCCTCAGATGTGGACTTGTCTTTTCTCCCTGGCGTTCAGTTGAGTTGACACATTTGTCTTTTATTTGTTTATTTAAAGCTCATTTGTATTCTATTGCACTCTACTTGTGTATTTTATGATATTTTAATAATGGTATGTTTTTATTGATCTGTACAGCACTTTGGTCAACTTCAAGTGCTTTATAAATAAAGTCTGAGTTGAGCTGAGTCTTCATAGTCATCTGAATGGTCAATTTATATATCAATCTAATCTATAGACACCATATTTGTTCTTGTACATCAGCCAGTGTTTGTGATCTGGTCTCTCACCACATGGTGTCGCTGTTGCTGCCACTTTGTTTTTTACCGAATATGTGTGGAAGCTGTTCAGTAAAGTTTTTAGTGTTGTAGCTTTTAGTATTTGACATATATCACTCGAATTTCACTATAAAATCAGTTATTGAACTATTAAACATCTACTAAAAATGGCCTCACATTCTCCTTTTGGGAACATATTTCATACTAGCTCATCATTTCTCTCCTCTGTCTCTGTGAGAGAACAAGACCATATAAGGGCATTTATTTATTGGTAGATGTGGTCAGGTGACATCATCCGTCCTTCTCACAAAGACTCTTTGGCGTCGTGTCCTCTACAGATCCGGTCTAATCCCTCCTCACTTCACACATGATTTGGAGGTGAACACATGCTGCGTTAAAGGGATAGTTCACCCAAAATTCAAATTTCACTCATCATCTACTCACCCTCATGTGGACTAACGGCTGGGAGAAGTTTCAGAGTCCTCCGTGGCTTCTCTGAGTTACAGGGGGGGTCTGCGTAGCAGTGCATGTCCATATAATGGTTGTGAATGGTGCTCACTTTTCTTCGTCCAAAAAGACATACCAAAAAACATCCAAATACCTCCATGCTGCTCGTCTGTAATGTCCCTCTTGTATTGAAGCCCTGACATGAGAAATTGTTCCGCCGGTCACAGGAAGGTGCTGCTCTGCACTTTGCACTTTTCACATTGCACTTTATTATCTCCCCACAACATGATAGGCCTCTGTCAGTATATACGGTATGTGTGATAAATGTATGTTGAAATTTTTAAATTTTTGAATTTTTTTAAATTGCACATTTGAAACGTAATTTCGATCCCCTGTGTAACTGTCAGTTACATTGTGTGATTGACAATAAAGTTTACTGAACTGAACTGAACTGAAGAGCAGTGAACTGAGACACTGGGAGCTTCTGCTACAAACAAGCTTAAAATATAGACTTATTTAATTTTTTTCTGAACAATTTCTCATGTTGGGGCTTCAATACAAGAGGGACATTACAGACGAGCAGTATGGAGGTATTTGGATGTTTTTTGGTGTGTCTTTTTGGACACCATTCACAACCATTATATGGACAAATACTGCTGCGCGGACCCCCCCGTAACTCCGAGAAGGCATGGAGGACTCTGAAACTTCTCCCAGCCCTTAGTCGACATGAGGGTGAGTAGATAATGAATTAAGAATGAATAAGAAATTTGAATTTTGGGTGAACTATCCGTTTAAGCTGTGATTTATTCAGACGACAATCCCGTAAAGAAATGATGCAACAGAACTAAAAAAAAAAAAAACACACACATAATGGTGCTCTGCTGTCTAAAGCCATATATGTATGAAAAATCAGGGCAAACTGCGGCGGCCCGGTGCCGAGTCCTCGGGGCCACGTTGCTCTGTGCTGCTGGGATCCATGTGAGCGCCAGAGAGAGAGAGACAGAGAGAGAGAGAAGTAGGTAATTGAAATGCTGTGGCTGAGGCTTTGCTTTGAGGTGTCAGAGTGCGTTACAGCCATGCTTCCAGCCTCTAATCTAAGGTGAGTTAGCGCTGATGTCTGCTGTGCCATGCCTGTATCTGAGATGGCAGCGACCTAAGCTCCTGATCAGGTCCCATTAGGCCCCCGCCGCTCGCTCGCCGCCACTCGCCGCCGCCGCCGCTGCAGAGCTGCAGAGCTGGCTCCGTCCGCAGACAGCCGCCTGCCAGCTCCACTCACCGTCTATCAAGGCCTGTGACTACAGAGAGGACATCAGCTACAACACCAGAGCTGCTTGTCAAACCCTCTCTCTCTCTCTCTCTGAGGAGGAGCTCTCTCTCTCTCGGTGTAACGAGCTGCTTTTTACATTTTTGACGATTTTGTTTCAACATGAAACACAAGCTAGATGAAACAAGAAGGAGCTTTTGTGTTCCTATCGGTGGAACTAAACTATGGAACAGTTTGAATGTGGGGTTAAAAGAATGTCCAAACATAATCCAGCTCAAAAAGTAACACAAAGAAATTATTTTCAGTATGTACAGAAATGAGGGTGTCTGACAACCACAAGGTGCTTATTATTATTTATTTGGGTATTATTTACCGACTTAGTTTATTTGTTGCTCTGTTCGTGTTACTTTCAGTTTGTTTCAATGTGTTTGTATTAGGGCTGTCAGAGTTAACGCGTTAATCGCGATGCGATTAATAAAAAAAAAATAACGCGTTACATTTTTTTAATCGCTGTTAATCGCGGCCCATTCTGTCCTCTGTCTGCTGGACTGGAGGACTGGAGTGTGGGACCTCCAGTCCAGTAGGTGGCGGTAAGGCACCTTCAAGTTGGTTGCTACACAAATATACACAGTCTAACATATATCCACAGCTCCATCCATTGATGTTGTCAACAAATGCACATGGCCAGGCGTAGCAAAGTAAAGGGCAATTTCCACTGGATGCAATTTGTTTCAATTCTGTGTGAGTTTCATGCATCATGTGTTATGATTAGGTAGGCCTACTAGGTCTGTTCTAAAAGTTGCTTGTCTAGAGGCTTGGACTTTCAACACTTTGGAGTGTTGAATGTCCAAAGCGCCATATATAATATTTTTAATAGAGATTAATTGTGAGTTAACTATGGAAAAAATGCGATTAATCGCTATTAGAAAAATTAATCGTTTGACAGCCCTAGTTTGTATATGTTTTTATATGTATATGACTATATAGAGAGATAAAGATTAGTAATCATATGATAGAATAAATCTATATGTAAATAAATATAATAATATATTAGAATAAATCCAGTTAAATAAACTCATAAATTAATTTATTGTATAGATTATAATGACTAGATAACTTCCGAACGTCCGAAATAAACTAAAACTAACTAACTAACTAACTAACAAGCTTGTGTTTCGTGCACAGGAAGTGAAGCAGCAGCAGCGTCGGTGTTTGTGAGCAGCGGTGAAACGCAGCCTCGGCTCTGTGGTGGAGAACAAGGTGGATAAATGGCTCTGACAACACCAACACCAACTGTCCACTCAACTCTGTTAAACTGAAGCACGGTGGCTAATTGTTGTCCACGCGGTGCCGGCCCCTTGTTGCTGCTCGATGAGGGCGGCCGTTAATGCTGGATAGGTGGGAGCGAGTGGGCGGATGAGTTTCCACTTACACCCACTCCACTCCATTGTGTTCCATCACAATCGGCCTCGTTCTGCTTTAGCTCCATCTCAGGAAGGAAACGACCGAAACCGCAGCTTCACTAATTAAACTGTCACCGGTTATTATGAGAAATAAAAGTGGAAGGTTTTCTTGGTGCGTCTTGAGTTTTCCAAGCTTCAATTGTGACTCTTTTCTTACTGTTGCTGTTCACACACTCAAAAATTCGTGGACGCTTTGGAAGCACGGCAAAGCTCATTCGAATATTCGTGCTTGGTCATCCATTTAATTAAAATGACCGTACCAAATGAAATGATGATAACAGCACTACATGCAGTCGGCTAAATGAACCTGACCAAGCCTTTTGCAGCCTAAATACACAAGGTGTTGGACTGAACAGTTGAGCAGTTGGCTATTATATGGTTACATGCTTGTCCGATAACGCAGTTAACGCCCCTAGTGGTACATAAAACGATGAAAAATCATTTTATTGAGTGACTTTTACAGACATTTGTCATTTTACTAAAAGAGTGACCGGAGCCTAAAGTGCAGAAGTTATGAATTTTCCCCCAATCCCATATGTTTTAATGGGAAATTGGTCATATTATAACAAGAAGCCACATTTTAATGGTTTTGATTCACTCATTTGTCCTTTAATCATGAGCCCCCCCTAGAGTTTTAGTGGACAGTCTCCATTAATGTCTTAATTGAGCTTTTATTGTGAAATATCGCACAGAAAGATGGTGTAAAACTCACAAACGTGCCATGTTCAGTGAACAGCGACTTTTGAATTTATTTATTTGCCTTCAGAACTGTTATGCAATGATGCAATTGAATAGGGTATTTCTATTTCTGTGCTTTATGGCTGCTAAGGGATAAATATGCCCCAAAAAAGTTGAAAAAGGTTGAAAACCACTGCGATAATGCACTTTACAAACTACCGTACTGACTTTGGCCCAAGCTTCGTTTTTATACATCCCTGTAAGCAAATATTGAGGAGTTGTACAATATAGATATATTATAGATCTTTTAGTCGCTAGTCGGAGTTTGTGTTTGACAGGAACTGCCCTGTGTCATAGCTCATTTCCATAAAGTTCAGCAAACTTCAACTTTCTCTTGACGCGCTCACCGCCGTTTTTAAAATTGTTTATCGCTGAAAGACGGCGGCTCTCAGAGGAAACAAATGACTTGTGTTTGCCCGGACGCTCCCAAAGGGTTTTCAATGTGAACCTACAGTTAAGCATTTAACTGAGCGCTTTCTTTGAAACCTTTATAAGTCCAGTCAAGCAGTGTTTGATCCTCCATCTTGTTGATTCTATAAACATTTTTGCTGCAATATTCAGTTTCCTCTGCTGAACTGGTCAGTTGACAGTGATAAATAAGGTTAATTCATCACCTTATGGTTCATATTGCATCTGCCCACTGATAACACTTCCCTCTATTCCCTGCACTGCTCTTCCTCTGCAGCCTTCAGTCACTTATCAAAAACGCAATTTAAACGGTTAACGCCTAATGAGGAGCCACAAATATCCTCCAACGTCCAACGAGACGCTGCTGACGCTGCTGCTGCTGCTGCCGCACAGTGTCTGGCTCCAGAGATGATGATTTACCTCCACTGAAGTCAGAGTCCGCGGGAAACATTTAAGGAGCATCGCATTGTCTCGTCTCGTCTGCTCTTTATGGAGCGGGTGTGTGTGTGTGTGTGTGTGTGTGTGTTTGGCTCCGAGTCTCTGAGGCGTGAAATTCACTTTTGTATTGTCAACTTGTTTGAAAAGCAAAAAAGAAGGAATTGTCAAAACATCTCTAAACAACGTGGAAGAAACACATCTGCTCAACACCAAACTGCTTTCAAGGTGTTGTGTGTGTGTGTAAAGAAGATGTTTCAACTGTCACACACACACACACACACACACACACACACACACACGGTGGAAACTGTGAAGCTAAATCGAGTAAAAATCTGAAGCTTAAGTCTAATTTGTTACACGAGGTACTGGAGGTCATGTTTGAGTATCTTTGATCCTTTTGTTGTGTATATTTACAGTTTAGTTGCAGGTATTGAACCCTCAGGGCCACCGTAACATACTTCTCTCTCCTGTCAGCTGTTTTAATGCTGACGAAGAAGTAAATTAAAGGAATAGTTCACCAAAAAATGAAATTCAGTGCATCTGGTGACCCGGGAGGCCGGTTCGTAGTCCAACAGAAAGTTTATATGAGAGTCAATAGCGCCCGACACAAAAACATCCATAAAACTACACAAAAACCTTGTAAAATTCCTCCATACTGCTCGTCCACTGCAATCCAAGTGTCCTGAAGGGAGATAGTCCAGAGTTTACTGAAAACAACGTAATTTAGGACATTTTTACAGCCTAAACAGTCCTGGATTGAATTGTCATCGCATTCACGCAATGCATGCAGATGTGACCGGACTTGCCTAAATGACGTTGTTTTGGGTAAACTCTGGACTATCTCCCTTCAGGACACTTGGATTGCAGTGGACGAGCAGTGTGGAGGAATATTAAATTGGTTTTGTGTAGTTTTATGGACGTTTTTGTGTCGGGGCCTATTGACTCATATAAAGTTTTTGTTGGACTATGAACCGGCCTCCCGGGTCTCCAGATGCACTTTGAGGAATAAAAAACTACTCCGGAGTATTCATCAGCATGATGAATTTCATTTTTTTGGTGAACTATTCCTTTAAAGAGGAGAAAATGGACTTGCTTTAGCATTATTACTATGACAACATATAAGACCACGCCCTGAGGCTATGACACTGCAGATGAGCGGTGACACCAGGAATAAGTTGGAGAGTGAAAAGAAGAAGGAGCTTCATCCTCTTCACAAAAACATCTGTGTCTATTTAAGGCGAGCGTTGCGTTTGTCAAAGATGCGTTAATGTGTTTTTTTCCAATTCCAGTTCCCAGCAGCCTCTGTAGTTGATCAGTGTGTGTGTGTGTGTGTATGTGTGTGTGTGTGCCTGTGCCTGTGTGAAGCTGGCGTGGTGGTGGCGCGCCGTGTGGCTGTGACACGTTGTCAAAAGATCTGACAGGACGAAGAGGGAGACGGGCAGTGGACAGGACTTGTTAAAAATAGCGGCAAATAAAGGCAAAGAGACGTTAATGAGGCTCCTCTGGTGGAGCCGCGGCGTCCCTCGAGGCTTCGTCACCGCGTCGACTCCATCCCCGCGTCTTTGTCAAACAAAGTGACACGAAAGGAGGAAGGAAAGAAGGAAGCAAAGTGAAGCTTTATCTGTTCTGTCCTCTCTACCTTTATATATATATAGCCTATATCACTAATTAATACTCGTTTCTTGGGGTGATGTGCATCCGACACGCCATGCGTCCCCTTCTCTGACACTGTGAGTCGGTGCTGAAGCTGTGAAACTGTGCTGAGCATCACATCACATCCCATCACATCGGGGGCTGTGGTACTGTATCATCTGTGTAATGGACCCACGGGACCACAAGGTGTCTCTTAGGCTCCACAGTAAATCCCCTCTGTCCTCCGGTATCAGCTGCTGCACGGTGGTTTCATCTCCGGCTGAACTGGATATTAAAAACCGAGGGGAGGCTAAAAGAAGGAGGTGAAGAGGGGGAGGACGGTGGGGGGGGGGGGGGAGGCTGGATTGTCAGACTTGGAGCAAATGAAAGTCAAATGGGCTTTTGAATACAATACTCTCTGGGGGGGGAGAAAGAGCCCGATGACGACGCTCAGGTTTCCTGCGCACTCGCAAAAAAAAGATGAAACATGTTTTATGTCCTTGGTTGTTGGACTATAATTTCCTTACATTTGCAGACAGGGATCGTAAAAAAGCATTAACTGCCTTAAAAATCTGTTTATTCTGAATCTAACGTGTAGCAGATACAGTATACAGTAGAATCAGAACAAACAAAGCCCCTAAATGGTCGAGGACTCAGCTACGTTATCAACACTGAGAACATCTACTGGTGCTTTATTGGAGGTAACAGTAACAGCCAGAGGTAAATCATGGGTGCAGCTGTAGTCAGTTATAGTCCAAAACCTTATAGTTATCAGATATAGATACTATTAGATAGATAAATACTATTTTTGAAAAGAAAGCTCGAGTCAAATCACTTCATCTCAGCTTTAATCTAACTGATGTCTCACTGACTGTGATTACTTATTGTCTTTTTGTGATGTTATTAATTACTCCACATCATTGTTTAATGTTTTTTCATTTCAAATGATTGGATTTAATTTATTTTATGTTAAAAAAAACACTTATTTCACTATAGCGAATAATTTTGCTTGAATCCTGAACTATAGAGTTGACACTTTGTCTCATTGACAGTGAAGTAGACTTTTGTGTTTCAGACTGTTAATCAGAGAGAGAGAAAAAAAGAAAGATGTTGTAGGAGGAGGAGATTTAGAAAAGTGACATTTCTCACAACTTCTCTGACAGTTTTAATCAACCAAATAATTGATGGAGGTAAATGGGAAATTATGTGCTAATGTGCAGATGACACAAAGTTGGAAATGTATCTGCAACGGTTGCCAGGGTTTCTGTTTCTGATGTTTTTTGTTTTAATGATTAATGTTGGTTTGTTGCAGTTATTTGCAGTTATCAAACATGACTGAAACATGTCTGTAGCCTCACATTAGCCACTTAGCACGGCCGCTCACTTCATTACTGTTTCTGCTGGTGTCACTCGCTTCGTGCATGTGCTTAGAAATTTTATACTTCAAAGCCTCTTTATAAGACTTTTCTTTTTCTCAGTAAAGTCTCACAGTGTTAACAGACAGATTACTTAAAAAAAAAAAAAATTGCTGCTCTCCCCCCGGATGAGTATTCAAACTCACGGCTTCTAACAACTTCCAGTCAACCAGGGAAATCTTTGGTCATTATCCCGCTGGTTAATTCAGTCACACATCCTTTATATTGTTCTACTGTCTCTGTCAATCAATTTGATCAGGATCTTCGGCTGAGAAAGAGGCGTAAAAACAGGGACAGTCAGCGCTCAGATCTCCTGCTGATTCCGTCCTAATCGACGAAAGCTTCCAATACCCTGTATTTGTCTGCTTATGGCCTCATCCACACGAAAACGCAGCTTCACTAAAAGAAAAATCTTTTTCTTGTTCGTTTTGGAAAAAAATCTCCATAAACACGGCATCGTTTCCAGAAATATCTGCGTACACACAGATCCACTGAAAACAACGCACGTAAACACAAAAAAAGAGAAGATGGAAAGTTCCTCCGTTGTATTCAAACTCCAAACATTATGGAGTGGATTAAATGTTGACTGGGAGTCGTGTCAGTGCAAATGTGATGATCGGTGATGATTAAACAGATGAGATTTAGCTGCAGTGTCCGAGTTGCCGAAACGATAAAATACTTATGTAGATTCAAAAAATCCGTATTCGTGTGGACGGGTTCTGTTTGTCTTGTTTCCTTGATGAGACCGTTCAGAACTGCAAATTTAGTTTATGCTACAGACTGTTTAAGAGTCTGAGGTTATTTTAAAACTTTCATTAGTTTTTATTTTCATTTAGTTTTTCAGTTTGCTTTTTTCCCTTTTAGTTGCATCCCATAAACGTTCCCATCAGTCCTCAATCATCACGTTACACCGCTCTTATCCACCTGTGGGTCGTAGCTACTGGAAGTCGTCCCATATTGAGCTGTGGCGTTTTCTTCCTGCAACTTTAGCCATCTCTAAGAAAACTGAAACGATGCTAATGATATCTAATGATATAGTTAGTTGTGCAATGTTTATTGTAGGTTTTATTTTTATTTCAGTTTACTAAATTATTTTTTCACCGCTAGTTTTAGTCTTAGTCTTAGTTTTAGTTAACTATAATAACCCTGGTTTGCACTTTGGGACGCTACAACACATGTAATTCATTTCAAAGGTCTTTTCTTTTTATAGTATGTTTGAAATAAAGGATAAAGAAAAACATAAAATAAAATGTTAGCCATACTTTGCAGGATAAACCCATGCAATCTAATGCTAACGCTATAATACTGCACAGCCTCACTAGCATCCTTCTCCTCAGACAGCTTTAGTGCACCACTGCCTCTGTGTTAGTTTGTTTTTGGCCCCTCCCACGGTAACTCATGAACCTTATCAGGTCATAGTCTGGTCCTGGGACCTGTGTTTGTGCTGACCACTAAACCGGCGTTGATGTCCTTAAGCAGCGACTCAGCAGCAGCAGCAGCAGTATCCCCCTCTGTGCTCTGATGTTAATTACACATGACAGAGCTATTACAACCCAAGAATTGGGGACACAGCCAAAGCTTCATTTCCCACTGTTCTCCTCTCACACCTACACAATGGTGTCTTTATAACACGCCATTTAAATGCTAAGTCTACACATGTGATCAAAAGGCAGGAGCGTAGCGCCGCTGTGGAAATGCCCCCTCCGGATACTGTTGTGTTTTTTCTGTTCATTATTTACCTCAACAGCACTTCATAATCATTGGCTCACAAAAAAAATAAAATAATAACAGTATTTAACAAGAATTGATTTGAGTGGGTGCATTAAGATTTCAAAGCTTGATTGACAGCCTCTGTAACCCCGGAGATAAAGCCAATTAAATAACATTAGGGGCCGACTAAACATAGTGGAATCACTCCTGACTTTTAAAGCTGGATAAATAAATGCTAAATTATATGACTGACCTCAGAGGTGCTTTATTTTACTGCATATGCATATTGGAGATTAAAAAAACACCTATAAATATTAATGCGGGGGGCAATTTCCAGAGTGCAAATAAGCCGTGCATTACCTCTGTGTGGGCTTAGAGTGGAATCAACCTGATGCCCCTTTCTTCGTCAAAGCGGGGCAGACTGACAAACACTCAAAAGATGGACTAATGGAGCAGATAATACTCATTATAGCGCACTGGCAGAAGAGCTGGGAGTGAATTAATGCACTGTTAGCGCGCCGCACACAAACACACACACAAAACCACGTTTAATTAATGTACATACACGGGAGGAGGAGGAGGAGCAGTGGCAACAATGCTTTTGAGGTAGTGTTTCAAAGACTAACCAGGCCACAGCAGCAGCAGCAGCAGCAGCAGCAGCAGCAGCAGCACTTCTTCGTCTTCTTTCTTTCTTTTTTTTTTGTCCCCCGACATAATCTCTTATCTGTATTTCCAGTTTTAGAAAGCATGAAAAGTGATCTGATTTGTATACATATCCCCATTTAAATAGAGGGAAGATTAGAGGCGCATCAATCTTGGCTCAGCCCCAGGGAACAAAAGGAAAAGGTTACTAAATTTATCACTCTGCCTTCTTTCTGTTGCAGGAGATTCAAATATGGGAGCAGGAATCTGAGTGACTGTCCTCTGGGGGAGGGGGGATGGGGGGGGGGGGGTAGCCTCATAGCACAGAGACCATCAATTACTGTACACACACACACAGATTACACACACACTCTCACTCGGTGTCCTGCTCTCGTGCCTGAACACACGTACAACACCGCACCGCTCCTGTTTAATGAAGTTACAACGCTGATGAGCTGTGTGGATCGACGGTTTCACTTTTCAGGAGTTAAAGGAATAGTTCACCAAAAAATTAAATTCAAATTTTTGTATTCCTCAAAATGCATCTGGAGACCCGGGAGGCCGGTTCGTAGTCCAACCAAAACTTTACTGTATATTAGGGCTGTCAATCTTCCCCCCAAATCAGGTTCGAATTTCTAACCCATCTTATGTTAAATATTCGACTAACATTCAAATTTTTAATATGTTTTTTTTTTTTTTTTAACCTCATTATAGGGGGGGGGGGGGGGGGGGGGGGGGGGGGGGGACGCAGAACGCAGAACAATCCTGCATTGGAGCTGTCCTACTTAACCAAAAGTCTCTTGAAGTGTTAAACAAAGAGAACTATGGACTGTGGAAGTTTGAATAGCAAAAATACATAAGTTATCTTGACGTGAACCATATGTTGCGGTATATATTTAAAAAAAAAAAGAAAAAAAAAAAGGATAGTTGATTCGGTGGAAACCCGGCTTCACAGACGGGGGCGGCGTCCCCCCACTCCCCTCTCCTCGCGGGGGCTGCAGGGAGGGCACAGAGTAGTGGTGCAACAGCTGATCCGTGATCAGCACACAAGTGGTCCGCGGATCTATCGATTAAAAAAAAAAAAAGGTGTGTGTGTAGTGTGGGGACACATACGCGCACCGTGGCGGCCGAATGAACGGGCAATTTAAAAAACTCTGCTCGTATATTTGAAGCTGCAGCTTTACCTTGTGCACAACAACAGCTGCATTTTGTTTTATCAACATGTGTACTACTCTGAACGTCGCGACGCACTACGTTAATTTGCCTCGTTAACGTTCGAACGTCAGTTTCCACCTTCGAATGTTCTCATTTTGACTAACATTCGAATTGTATTCGAATAGCGAAGTTCGTTCTGACAGCCCTACTGTATATGCGAGTCAAAAGGACCCGACACAAAAACGTCCATAAAACTACACAAAAACCATTTAATATTCCTCCACACTGCTCGTCCACTGCAATCCAAGTGTCCTGAGGGGATATAGTCCAGAGTTTACTCGAAACGATGTCATTTAGGACATTTTTACAGCCTGAACAGTCCTGGATTGAATTTGCCTGGACTTTCTCCCTTCAGGACACTTGGATTGCAGTGGACGAGCAGTGTGGAGGAATATTAAATGGTTTTTATGGACGTTTTTGTGTTGAGCGCTATTGACTCTCATACAAAGTTTTCGTTGGACCACGAACCGGCCTCCCGTACCTCCAGATGCACTTTGAGCAATAAAAAATACTCCAGAGTATTCATCAGCATGAGGTTGAGTGAATTTCATTTTTTGGTGAACTATTCCTTTAAATCTGTTATATTTGGTTTCAATCAGTTTGATTCAAGTCACAAAATAAAATACACAAACATTCAAAGGACTTTAATCACTTCCATATTGTCGGACTTTCCTCAATCAATACACTTTAAAACACAGAGGAGCATCTGTATGGAACAACTTACCTGCATCACATCACTACAATCAACATCTACACTATCACTGTTCAGGAAACGTTCAGCAAAGATGTGTAGCCCTTTATTGGATCTGTTAATTTTTCTCTTTAGTTTTGTACGTCAATTACTTGTTTTTTTTAATTAAATGAATTTCTGTATTATTATTTATTCCTGACACTGAAGACGCTTATTGTTTTGTTTTGTTTTTTACCATATTGGAGGTATTTTTATAAGCTTTTCTTGGCTTTCACCTCTCCTGCACATTTTTAATTTATTTTATACATAATGTGCAGATAAACTAAATTAAATGCCACTGTCAATTATGTTCAATCTACATATATATTTTCATTTTGAAAGAGTTTTAAAGCGACGATGATAAAAAACATCTTTGTTCACACAAGCGATTTAGCTCCACATCCAGGCTAACACACATGAAAACCACATGTGTCTACATCATTTACTCTTTTGTGTGTGTGTGTGTGTGAGCTAATTCTTGCAGATGTTTTGTCATAATAAAGAAAAAAATCAGTTGTAAAATGTTATGAAAAGTTTCTTATTGTTTCCAGTTTGAAACCAGCATCACACACCAATGATGTCAAACTTGGAGAACTAAAATATCTATTCAAATGTGCTGCCAGTAAATCACATATATAAATTTATCTGTGTGGATTAAGACGACCATCAATATTTGAGAGCTGAAGGGATTTGTGAATGTCACCGTCTCATTTCCTTAATGAGTGTAAGAGAACAGTTAAGAAGCTGCGATGCTTCTCTGCTTCTTAAAGGATCAGAGACAGAGAGATGATGATGGAAACTGTTTCTCTACCTGTTTCTCACACTGGCCGTAGTCTGGACCCTGGTCCGACTGGAAGAAGCAGATCTCTCCGTGGTTCTTCGCCAACTCGATCAGCCCCATGGCCGTCCTCACTGTGGCGTTACGAGCGTGGACGAACACCATCACCTGACACACACACACACAGACACAGACACACAAAGGTCAAGAAACAACATGTAATTCTACAGAGAAAAGATGATTCAGCAGGATTCAGGGTTTCTGCTACATGCATTTTTTCGTAGCAGCCCGACATGACTAAATTATTGCCGCTACTGCTTCAGTATTGGGGCAGACGCACAATAATAATCTACCTATTACTCTGCACCCTTTTCCACATAGTTACAGCTCTACTCGACTCGGTTTAGGTCATTTTCCATCAGAGCTGAGTTCTTCATAGTTCCTCCTCAGGGGCCGGGTCGCCATCTCGCTCTCTTTTTTCTCTCCTCTCATCAGCCCCAAACTCGTCTGCACCTCGATTACGGACCACAGCGTTGTTTTCCCCATTTCCTGTCTCTTTCTCGACTGTGCTTTCCATTAAAAGGCGAAAAAGCCCCAAAAATATATATAAAAAAGAATTACTTAAAGGGACAAAGAGGAGTTTTGGAAAGCAAAGTGTTTCCACACTGCGTTTCCCATGAGCCTCTGCGTGCACGGTGAAATTCTTGGACAAGACGGACAAAAGCGAAAACATTTGCCAAGAATGTTTTCATTGATCAAGAGTAGAAGTCGGAGGTTGGAAGACGATCAGATACCGTCGTAGTTCCGACCATAAATGGCGATCCGGCAGCGTTATTCCTATGACCCGCCGGGCAGTGTCCAGGAAACCGAAAGTAGCCGACCACTAAATAATAATAACAAAATAACGATAAAGACAAAACTATATATTAATCGAAAATGGACCCATTAACAATTGTGGGTAACGTAGATTCATCCACATTAATATGAGACTCCTCGGGGTCTCTTAAAAAAAAAAAAAAAAAATCCTAGTAGAAACACTGGGATTTCAATATGGAAAACTCTTGGATAATCAAGTAAAATAGTGACAGTATGAATGAAAGCATACCAAGCTACACAAATACATTTCAAATACATTAATAGAGATTTGATTTGAGTCCACAGTGTCCCAGACTCTGACCCAGCTGTGACCGGTCCTCAGTGCTCATGGTGCACGGGGACAAACCATGTCAGTAAATCTGGGCTGTTAAGTGGGAGCGAGGGCGTTTAAGGCCGTAAGAGTCAGCAATAAAGTTTTTAAATCACTATGAAATCTAACAGGGAGTCAATGAAGGGAGGGAAGCGCAGCAGTAATGTGATTGTACCTGTTTGTTCTGATAAGACGAGCGGCAGCGTTAGACCAGTCTTCCGTACCAATGGCGACAACAATATTCAACAATGCTTTTTTTTTTTTTTTTTTTTTACCTTCATCAAAAGAGTTGGATCTCTTGCAATCTGGATATTAAACTCGGCCATGTTGCAAATTCAGTTTCTGTATATTATGATTAATTGTGCAGCCGTGATCTGGCACATTTTGTCACCAAAACATTTACCGTGCAATTTTATTTAAGTTTTATTTACTTATTAATTTCTTCCGAAGGCGCTTGTTTGATGTCGTGTCCATGAGAATAGGACTGTTGTTAAAGGGATAGTTCGACGTTTTGGCAAATTGGCCCATTGCCATAATCCCTATAGTCATAGCAGTAGGTCACATTCACCACGCTATGAGATAATAACACAACGTTACCAGACAGAGTTGTTTTAGAGGGAAATACAGAGACTGCTTGATGAAAAACTGTCCCTGAAGGGAACGCGCATCAGCGGTTTTGCATGAATTTACCTCTAAAACAACTCTGTCTGGTAACGTTGTGTTATTATCTCATAGCGTGGTGAATGTGCAAGTCACAACTTGTCCACCAGAGCGTTTTGGAGTTGTTGGATTGTGTTTTTGATGAGTTTGATGAGAGAAACCAAGATATCCCATAATGAGCCTCCGTAGCGTAGCTCTGTGCAGCTCACGGCTCTGCTCCGCCGTTCTAAAAATAGCTTTTAACAATTAAAAGTAACGAACCTACTGCTATGACTATAGGGATTATGGCAATGGGTCAATTTGCCAAAATGTTGTACTATCCCTTTAAGCTGGTGCAGAAGCGTAACAACAGTCAGGTTGTGTGTGTTTGTAATTTTTCCTCCTCTTCACTCGGGTCATTAGAGATGACACACGATCTGATGATGATGATGATGATGCTGGTGGTGCTGATCCATATTCATTGTTTTTCTGAAGCTGATTGATGGTTTCAGTTGTCTAAATGTTAAATGAGCCTCGTGTACGTGGCTTTCTGATTATATACGCCTGTTATACAGTTCAGTTCAGTCTAATTTACTGTCATTGAACATGTTAAAACCACTTGCACCCCAGGCTATTGTAGCGTTGTCTTCTAGTGGACTGTCTGAAAATAATTAGGACTGAAAACTAAAGTTTACAAGAGGACTTCAGTATCAAAAATGACAAAAACGGCATTTTGTCTGCTTACTTTCCTGAAGCCGTAGGGACGTATACACATCACAGGGAGGTAAGACTGGTCTTTATTTGAAAGAAGAAAACGTCCTCTTGTGTTTTGATGTATAATATGTGGTATAAAGTTATAGGGCCGCTTCTCCAGCTTCCTTTTATTGTTGCAAGTCGCTCATGCTCGAGGCGCTGGTAAATAACACACAAAATGTTTCTCATTCTTGAAATCAGACAAAACCTTTTTGGTGAAATATTCAGACACACTGCAGACCGCCTGTAGCAGAACCAGACAAAACAAATCGTTGTTTCATTTTGTCTTAGTATTTAGTAAAGTTGTCGTCTTGAGAATAGAGGGAAGCTCATGACGTCGCTCATCAGTGGTGCAAGTGGTTAAAAACATGAAGGGAATAAATATGTTGCTCAGATCTAGCAGCATCCAGGATAAATAATATTATTAATAATGTCTTCCCTAGTGTCTCATGTTTTTTTTTCTTTTTCTCTTTTATGTGTTACTTGAACTTAATTTATCTGTATTAGTTAATGCCTTTTTCCATTTATTTATTTACTACTCCTATTATTTTAACTATCATCATCTTCCCTTATCTTAATTTCTTTTCTTTTTTTATTTGTTATTTCTATCTCTCTACCTCGCACAAGGTATGTTAATATTATTTATTTACTTTGTTTAAATTATTTGTTAGGTCAAGCTGAGGTCATGCTATAAGCCTTTTGGGTTTCCGACCTCACCTGCACATTTTTTCGTATCTTCCTAAGAGAGATAAGTAAATTAATTTGTTTTATTTCATATGTGCAAATAAATAAAGTCTAAAAAAAATAAAAAAATAAAAAAAGTCTAATAATAATAAAATGTTGCTGTTAAAGGCTGCAACACGAGTCCACAGTGTTTCTGTTTCTGTGTAACAACAGTAAAAATGGGCACTTTGTTTCTTATGTAATTATGCAACTTTTCAGTGTTGATATTATTATGAAATTGAAATGATTAAACCAAACAATATTGCACGACTGCACACACACACACACACACACACACACACACACACACACACACACACACACACACACACACACACACACACACACACACACACACACACACACACACAGACCAGCTGTGTGTGTGCTCCAAACACAGTGGTCCCGCAGAGACCCACTGCAGCAAATGTTATTTATTGAAGGTGTTTTATCAGCACTACTGAGCTGTGTAGAATCATTGTCGGCAGTAACCGCCGGCTTCTCAGCTTATTAAACTTCTTTCTGGCAGCGCGCCTCCCACGAGGAGGAGGGAGAGAAAGGAGGAGGAGGAGGAGGAGGGAGAAGGAGGAGGGTGGTGGTGGTAAGAAAGGAAATTTCATCCATCAGATCCTCCCAGATGAAATTAATATATGTCACAGCCACTTCTTGACAATTTAATATTGAGCGGAAGAAGAGGCCCTTCCCCGCTGAGCCGCGGCCGCGACGGCCTCAACCCGTACGAGTCAAACTGTGGAGCCTTGTGTCGTTTCAAACAGCGATAAAAAAAAAAAAAAAGGAAGAAAAAGAAGTTGTCGGTGGTGCAGAAGAGTCAAGTTGGGCTTACGTTCTTAAGGGCTGCAGAAAACTCATATTATTAGCATGTTTCTGAGGAGGAGAAAGGACGAGAGAGAGAAGGGAGAAAGCAGGAAAATGGATGTACTGTATGTTTGTGTGTGTACCTGCAATAAAATGATGCAGACAGGATAACAACTGTGATCAATAGGGAGCTCAACCCTTGTAGCAGATGGGAGCTAAATGGTAAAGTCTGAATTCACAACTCTCCTGCTCCCAAAAGGCTTCAGAGTGGAGGCAGAATGAGTTGGGAGGGGCGGATGTGGCGAGGAAGTGGAAGTGGAAGGACACCAGAGTAGATAAGGACTGCAGAGACTTCAGATAACAGGTGTTCAATCCCCAAAAAAAGTTCACAAAATATAAACTACAGGAGTTTCTATTCATAAAAAATAAAAAAAAAGTTCAGAGAAGTATTTTTCAAAGGGAATAGGAGTTGAATTGAAGATGTAGTGACCCTGTTGTGCCTTTTATATGTTGTTCTTGGTTCATTTCCAGGAAGTTCTCGTGATGGAGAACATAGAAAAATGCTGCATGTGGCAGATAAACTCATTCTGAGCGGGAGAAAAAAGGCAAAATGTTCAGTGGATATAAATTGTAGTGGAGAGTAATCTGTCCTGACTAATTGATTGAGTTTTGTTTGCCACAGGCACAAATTAACCCCCCCGAAAAACAAACGAAAAAAAGAAAACATTCAAGTCCAACATCAGGGGAAAAGAGGGACACGAGCCTCCAGGAAATATATATATAAAAAAAAACAGAGCTGAATCTAAGGCAACAAGCTTCCATCGTGTTTTCGCTCCTTAATTCAGTCAGACTGTGCTCATGTGATACTTTTGTACAATAATGTGAGCTGGAAAGAGAAGCAGCTGCAGATAAATATCGTAAGTGAGAGCGACATCAGCCAATCACACTGTTTTACATTAAAATTTAAAGGCTGAATATGGAGAATGCTTATTAAAAGCTATATTTTTTCAAAAATAATAAATCCAATGGGCATTTAGAGGGGTGCAGAATACAAGTGTTGCTTTTCCATAAAAGTCATATTTAGTCTGAATTAAATAATTTAAGAAATTTTGACGAGTTCGACAACGACTTCCTGTTTCCATCGTACCAGCCAGTAGCCGCATTATTTATAGATAGATAGATAGATAGATAGATAGATAGATAGATAGATAGATAGAACGATAGATAGATAGAACGATAGATAGAACGATAGAACGATAGATAGATAGAACGATAGATAGAACGATAGATAGATAGATAGATAGATAGAACGATAGATAGAACGATAGAACGATAGATAGATAGATAGATAGACAGATAGACAGATAGATAGATAGATAGATAGATAGATAGATAGATAGATAGATAGATAGATAGATAGATAGATAGATAGATAGATAGATAGATAGATAGATAGATAGATAGATAGATAGATAGATAGATAGATAGATAGATAGATAGATAGATAGATAGATACTGTAGATAGATAGATACATACATACATACATACATAGATAGATACATAGATAGATAGGCAGGCAGTGTATTGGGGGTCACTTCTCTGCTGTTTTGCTAAGCCTCCTCCTGGTCGTGTGCGTTTGTTTTCATCAAAGCCTTTTTATAATCAATCGGTGGATCGATGGATTCGACCTTTATTCAACCCTTCATTACCAGTGTCACAGCGTCTACAGTGTTGAATGGTGGGAATGGAAATCACAAGTGGTTTTGCAGAACATTATGACATCATAATGAAAATGTTTTCAGTTTATTTGATCCTCACTCACGTTCATGTCGTAGCAACAGTGTGTGACTTTAGTCAGTGAGTTTGGGCCATGAAGGTAAAAGTTACCGTCAAGGCCTTACAGTACTACAGTCAGATATTGTGTCCATGAGAGCGGGATGAAGAGACGGACGACGTGAGGACAATCTGCCTCTGTCTCTCGACGGTCGCCAACGTGGAGGTACAGTGTATAAAAACATCTATCCAGGTCGACTGAGTCACGATGTTACTGTGTCAGAGCTGAGACTAATATCACCTGCTCCTCCTTCTCTATATTTGCTTTGGGAAAGTTCACACACACACACACACATCTTCTTCTTCAGGAGGAAAGAATCCTTCTTATCGACTTTGTTGCTCATCTTCGTGACTCTGACACTGTTATCATTTTTAATCTCTCAAAGCTTGTTTTCAAATTTGCCTTGGTTGTTTATTTTTCAAGAAAATAATGGAAACAACTGGTCATTGAACACAACACCAGACCTTTTAGATTACACACAAGCAATATGTGTAGGTGGTTTTGCATTTGACGTCATGTGAAATGTTCATGACTGCAGATAGGGGGCAGGAAGTGATTTGCGAATAGGAAAAAGCACTACAAATGTACCAAAGGGTTTACACTGTCCTTATCAAATAGGGAAAAACACAAGAGCTACTTTCGAGATCTGGAAGTAGTAACGTACAAAGGGGACAATTAAAAAGAAAAAATCCCAGAAATTCAACTGCAGACGTGGATTACAGTGTGCTGTACACACCTCCATCTTAAATCAGGGCAAGCAGAGTTGGACAGTGTTCGGCTACCTTAAAGAGGAACTATGCAGGATTTGTAGCTTAACTCTGCTACATTTTTACCTTTAATTAACCAGCTCCAGAGTCCTAGTGCTGGTTAAATCAATGACTTGTAACTAGTTCCAGGGAGAATGGAGGCTCTCTGCCTTCCACCTAGCGTCTCTTGGCTGAAAACCAACCTTGTAAGATCCGAGCCTCCGACCCGGTGTCCCAGCTCTCGTCTCTGCGGCACCGCCACATAAACGTAACACACCCCGTAACCCGTAATTTCTTGTTTATGACAGATAAGACTACACAGATATACACATGATAACATGGTTTATGATATATAACATTATCCACCGCTCTACTGATTGATTTCTCGCTGGCTTCGTTGTAAACAAATGCACATGGCCGGGAGGAGGGTTTACAATTATTTTCAATGTTTCTGGGTGTTTTTTGACAAGTTTTCTGACTGTAAAAGTTGACTTGCTTGGGATATTTCAGTCATTTTCATGTCAATGCAAGACTTGCTATGGCAAAGACCAGAGAGCTCAGTGAGGACACATTAGAAATGCCAAAAAAGGAAGGAAACATACAAGAAGGTGCCAGTGTCAATGGTGCAAAGTATCATCAAGAAGTACCAACGATTTAACACAGGGCGATGAATAATTTTGAGGACGACTGTAGTTCCTCGTTAACTAAGCAGGTAAATACCCCTAACCCTAACCCTGAAATCAGTGGGTTGAAACATGCAGAGGAGCTCTCACCTGATGACCGGCCTTCACCTGCTCCAGGACTTTGTTGTAACAAACCTCCTCCATGTCGTGCATCTGCTGGATCTGAACAGGAAACACAAGCACAAGCCTCAGCGATCAATTCAGTCAGTAACTCAGTACCGTGGTCTTACATCAGCTTTAAATGCATGAAGGACCAACCCTCACCAGAGACACTGACTCTGACCTTTTCAGCTGAGAAATGGTCCATGTGACAAAATTTCCCCAAACATGAAAATTTAACACCAAAGTTCAGTTTGAAACTAAATTCGTAGTCGTCCACAGTCGCTCTAAGACTCTGAGACATGAGTTTTACTGAGAAACAAAACGGTCACTGTTTCTGCATCTCGGTTGAAAATGTCAGACTTGTCACTACAGCTGTGATTAATTAGTGTGGTTCATTTAACTCCTGTTAGGTCCTGTAAGGCCTCAGCGAACTGTCTCCCTGATGCATACAAGGGATTGTTGTTATACGTCAGTCACGATAATCGACACTGTATTTTCTGGCCTGCAAAACCCTCTGACGCCAAAGTTGGAAGTTAAAGGACAATTCCGGGCAAATTCAACTCGGGGGTGTATTTTCCTAACATTTTAGGTCTAAAAGAAGGAATCTGAAGATTTTCAGTTTAATTGCTCCTGTTTTGCGGTAGTTGTGTCTGTCCCCACATCGCCATGTCAACATGTTTGTAAAACTAGATCTAATTCAAAGTCTCCCGGAGTCTCACGCGAGACCCAAGTTGCCGCGCGCGGTGTGTTCAGGTGCAGTCGAACAGCTCCCGTTTGTGTCATAAACACAGGAATATCAACTCTTGACTTGCTTCAAGTAAAAAACTACCGCAAAACAGGAGCAATTAAACTGAAAATCTTCAGATTCCTTCTTTTAGATCTAAAATGTTAGGAAAATACACCCCCGAGTTGAATTTGCCTGGAATTGTCCTTTAAAACCACAGCAGGTTGATTTACTGTACCTTGCTGGTGGCTTTGATGCCGACGAACGTCTGTCCCAGAGGCACCGGCCTGAAGCGGCTGTCGAAGAAGAAGAGGCCGATGTAGGGGTTGACGTGGAGGAAGGTGGCCACGTCCAGGTAGTTAGGCAGAGTGGCCGAGAGTCCCAGGATCCGGATCATGCTCTGGGTCGACTCCACCTGGTATAACACCACACAATAATAATACACAGTGTTATTATTCAAACAGGCAGGTAAGGGAAGGATGAAGTGACACTTAGTCAAATCTACAGATGAGCTGTTAAGATACAGAATCGTGTGCACTGGGGTGTGTGTGTTTGACAATCCCATTAACTTCACATAGTTGTTCCAGAGGTTGCACTGTTTATTTTTTATGTTTTTTTTTTCTTTTCCTGAAGCTGTTAAGATACCAACAACACTGCAAAAGTGACAGGAAAATAAAAGGTAAAGTCTTTAATGTGATGGAGCACCTTCTGCCCCATCAAGATAAGACCTAAACCAATCGTGGACGAGGTCCGCACCACATGTTCAACCTCCGCACTGCAGATGTGCATCATAGTCATATATACACTACCAATCAAAACATTTGGACACACCGTCTCATTCAATGGGTTTTTCTTTATTTCTATCACTTTCTACATTGTAGATTCATTCTTAAGACATCAAAACTGTGAAGGAACATATGGAGTTATGTCTATGTGCCGACAGTTATGTTGTAGTCAATGTTCATTGAAACCAAAGTGTTATCTGTCACCTGACCTAAACCCAGCTGAGATGCTGAAGGCAAAACAGCCAACAACTGTTTAACACCTATGGGAACTTCTTCAAGACTGTTGGAAAACCAACCACATGAAGTTGATGACAAAATGTCAAGAGTGTGCAAAGCTGCCGTCAAAGCAAAAAATATGGCTAAAAATATAACTCCATATGTGTTTCTTTCATGGTTTTGATGTCTTCAGTTTGAATCTACAATGTAGAAAGTGATGAGAATAAATAAAAACCAGTGTCCAAACTTTTGACTGGTAATGTATATATATATATATATATATATATATATATATATATATATTCTGATTTATTCTGTATTTTTACTGCTGACAGACATTTCACACATTCCAGGTCAGTTTGCGGCATCATAAAAAATAAGGATATTGTGATTAACAGCTGAATTCAGAATGAGATGAATAAAATAAAAATGAACAGATCACAGTGTGGATGTCTGCTGCATGGAAACATCCACTCAGGTCCATACTGTAAGCTACAGAGAAAGAAGAAGAGGAAGAAGGAGAAGAAAACATGCTATCAAAGCAGAGGAGGATCAGGGAGAGTTGGTGGATTTGCAGACACCTGAAACACCTGCACCTTCAAGACCCCGCTCAGCAGCAGAGATAACGACACGCTGGGCTGAATAACACCAGCAGGTCACGACGAGGAAGGCTGCTGCTGTCTCTGCTGTCTCTTACATGTTGCACACATAGCTGTATATTATTTACCGGTATATACGTACTGTATATATGAATTCATTGTGCAGGAACGGGAACAAAATGTCACAAGTGCAGGAAGGAATTTCCTCTAATGGGGACAGAGTGGAGCAGGAAGCAGGATAAAGACGTCTATAGGATCGGAAACACGCTCTCAGCTGCTGGCTCTCATACTGAATTACAAACATTTCATTCATACGCCAGCGACATGAAAATAAAGATCCATCTCTATTGCAGATCTAATCTGTGCAACAATATTGCTGTCACTGTTCTGTTCTCTGAAGTCTGACGCCGCTGCCGTATCGTCTCCGTATCTTGTGGTCTGTCAGAGCATCAGGGACATTTCTATAAACTCGTCATTTCCACCGCTCCGTCAGCTCGGGTTGTAAATTGTTCTTTTTTTTTTTTGTTCTTCATTAGCAACTTTGAAGGACATGAAACAGTTTGACATGAATCTATGATATGTTATGTATCTGTCACGTGTGTGCAGGGGTAACATGACTGTAGAGAGAATGTAATTAATACAAAATAAGTTATGAAATGACTTGTTATATGTTGTAGAGGGCTCTTGTCCTTCTACTTGCAGTGGTTTTTCTTTATTTATTGTCACTTTGTTCTGTTTTATCCTCTTGTTTGCTTTATTTTTTGGTGTTAATTGTTACTCAGATAGCACGACTTTATATAATCTGTGTCCCGTTTTAATTATCATACTGCTACTATTATTCAGTGCAATTCTGATGTTTTTTATTAGGGCAATAGACCTGCTGCTATAATTTGGGTTTTATTAGGAGAACTTTTTGTGTATTTGACAGTTAATTTGTTTTGTTGCCCGTATGTTGGTCTTGCTGTATTTGTTGATGCACATCTGTACCGTTTTTTTATGTGTCTTCCCTTATACTGCACTATATAAATGAATTTAAAAAGTACTTTAAAATATAAACATACATAGGATTTTGTATGTCATGTGATGCTGTGTGAATGTATTTTAGTTTAATGTGAGGACGACAGATGGAAAGTAGCTTCCTGCTAAATCTGGTGCACACATTTTTTCATTCTTTTAACCTATTAATGCAAGTTTACACTGTCCTTAAACTCAATAAAATAAAAACGAACAATGTTATAACTTATAATAATATATATCTGGTGTAATATAAATTACAGGAATATAAATATTACTTACATTACATGTGTCTGCTGCTGCACCGGTGTCGTTACCGGTCAGTCCTATGACCGGTCATTTCTACATTATTGACGGGTGTCACAGCTGCTGTGATCTGGACTCAACATGCTCTGTAGTTTTACCCGAGTGCACAGGAATGATTGAAACTGGGACACAGTGATCTGTGACTTAAAAATGAATGAGGCCCAGGGTCGTAAAGAGACTTAAAAAGAGTCATTTTTCTTTTCTCTCTTTTTTTATTTATTTATAAATATGTGATTTTCCAAATGTGACCCAAACGGCATCAATACAAACAGTGCCTGTGGTCTGGGGTTATAGTACTTTGTTTATTAGAGAAAAGGTTTGAAGGCTGCTCCACTGAGTGTTTTTACATTGTGGTTATTTCTTTCAGCGCGGCTCTGAACTGTTTTTTTTTTTTTTTTTGGTTTTGTTTTTAGTGGCTATCTGTGTGTTTGTGCCGCTCGGAGCTGGGCAGGTACAGTGCGCTGTGGCTTTATGAAAGCTTTATCAGTGAAAACAGCTGCCTGAAGCTGCTGCTGCTGCTGCTGCTGAAACAAGGCTAATGAGAGCTGAGCTTTCCAAGCTGGAGAAACCCAAAACAGGCCGAGTAAAAGCTCCAAATTTCTCTGGGTTTGAAGGGGAGCTGGTGATCCCACTCTCAGTGGGGTCATCTCTTTGATCTTGATACATATTTCTTTGATTCATTGTTTATACAGGAATGGGATTAGTGCGGCTGCAGAAATGGGCATGCCCCGAGGGAGGCTTGGCAGTGGCGGAGAACTACAGTGGGTGGAAACCTTTTATTCCAAAAGAGACAAAAGTGGTCATTTTGTGGGCATTAAGAATCACAGTCGAGCATCTAATGCACCTACTGTATTTATAAAAGGCACATCTTATGTAAGCGGAGGTACACAGCGCACATGCTGCTCAAATACCAAGGAGCGTGAAGATGAGGCCTGAAAGAGAACAATGTTAAAGGCCTATATAAGGAGGGTTAGAGGGACTTTAACTTGAATGCGGTGTATAATTGGTAGACGAACAGCCAGCCAAGAACACGGCGTCCAAAAACAAGGCTCTTCCAAGCAAAACATCAAAGTGATAACTGTCTCAGTTCTCCAATATTTGCATAAAAAGGGGGACAAATATCATTTAATTTACAGGGATTTCCATATTAATGCGTCTGAAGACATGAACTTAAGCACCAAAGCACATCAGAGGCAGCCACTGTAATTCCTCCAGCACAATCAATTATAGCAGTCCGTCAGGTGTGGCAATAATAACCGCAAAGAAAGAGAGAGAGAGAGAGAGAGAGGGAGAGATGAAGGAGGGTGAGGCGGGGGGGGGGGGGGGGGGGGGGTCTGACAGGCATGTGGCTGCCACCCAGCATCTTCACTCGGAGGGGCTCGGCTACAAGCTGTTTACAAATTCCCCCACACAAAGACACAAACGGAGAGACGCTGCCTCTGTAGTCACATATACATGTAACCGGTGGCAGGATGAAGAGTCCGACATGTTCTATTCAAGTACAGAGCCGTAATCCCCCCGTAGCCGCGGCGACACACGATGTACCCACTTTTTTTTCTTTCTTTTTTTTTTATAACTCCGGGGGGCCGACACGTAGCGATCAAAGCCGAACCAAACCTGCAGAAGTGAACCTGAAAACAACCAAAAAAAACTAATACTTTTTATGTTGCAGAATCATTTCTGGGGATATTTTATTATCAAAGTCAAACAGCCCTTTAATAACCTAGAATTTTATAATAATAATAATAATAGTTATGCATTTCTGGACAGGCCGGTGTTATTTGGTTCTAATTATAAGCAGAACAGAGATAGTGTTTAATTGGACATTTTGAATTAATTGCTTCCAATTAACAGCTGGGTAATTGCAGAGCAGGTGAGGTAATGATGAATATTTAGTTTTCTTTCATATACTTGTTTCCATTATATTCATAGTGGCTGTGGAGACTGACCCTGTGACCTCTCAGCTGCATTCACACAAATAAAACGCTTTGTTTTATTCTATAATTTACTTCTGCTTCTTTTTAACTCACTGATCCCTTTGTTTTTCTTTACACTTTTTCTTTCCCTCTTTTTATTCTTTTCATATCACTTACTCCCACCCACTTCTTTTATTCTCTTCTTTTATTCTATAATTTACTTTAGCTTCTTGTTTAACTCACTGATCCCTCTGTTTTCCTTTACACTTTTTTCTTTCCCTCTTTTTATTCTTTTCATATCACTTACTCCCACCTACTTCTTTTATTTTTTTTCCATCCTTCTTTCTTCCCTAGCTTTTTTTTTTTTTTTAACTTTCTGCCTCAATTACATTTTCTAGCATTCTCTCTCTCTGAAACACTCACTCCCTCTCCTCTTCCCACAGTTCATCATCATCCTTACCCTAAAAAAAAATGCAATTTCTAACCTACATCTGTTAAAAGCTCAGCGTGACTTTACAAAACCACAAAACGACATAACATATTTAAATTGTGCCGCTGGAGGATCAGTTTCACAGGCTGCAACAAAGCAGCTCTTTGTTGTTGATACAACCAGCGTTCACGCACTCAAAGAAAAGTCTGATTATGCAGAAAAAAAAAGACTTTGTAAATGAAATGAATAAAAAAACACAAATTATCTTAAATATATTACTACAGAGCGTTTCTCACGCAGCGTATCAACTCTTCCTCCTCACACCTCTGCAGAGTGTTTGCTGTGCTATAGAAAAAGACATTGCCGAGCTAAAGACGAAGGACTGTTTACTTTCTTTTTATAGCTCCTCAACACAAAAAACAGACAACCTGGACAAACCCCCCCTCCTCCCTTCTTCCTCCTCCTCCCCTTTTCTTTAAATGGCATGAAGTGAAAACAATTGCTGCAGACCGGTGGAGCTGATGGTCTGAATGCTTTGACTGATGGTGCATGTCTGATGTAATGGGACAGAATGTTTCAGGTTCACAGGAGGTAAATCAGATGTGCACTACGTGGAACAGACTCTAACTGAGCATCCTCCGCTCTCCCCTTTACTCTACGCATATGGAGATTAAACTTGTTTTTGTTTCTCCTCACAGAGTCAACGATCCATTCCAGGGAAGCTGAGACTCTCAGCACATATACATTGTTTTTTTTGTTTTTTTATTATCATTATTGCTGGAAATGGACACTACAGGGAATGGACACAGTTCAGTGCAAAAGCCATGTAACCTACAATCTCAGTGTGAGATTTGATGACCCTAAAGAAATAAAGGAGTTCATGTTTGTGCTGCAGTTGCTTTGTTTCTCCTCTTTTTTTGCTAAATTTACTAAAGATAATTACACTTTGGCCCTTAAAGTTTGTGTAATCGTTCCAGATCATTTCACAAAGGAGAGTCTTTCTTTTTGTGTGTGTGTTTAGCCCCTTGATAATTAATAAGTACAGTTGAACCCACTTCACATTTAGCTCTGTGTCTTGACAAACATCTTAAGTGTTGTGCATCACTGCCGTTCATCTGCATGTCAGCTGGGCGGGGTCGTAGAAATTCACTTTCTGATGAACAGTGCATGGGTGAAATGCTGTATGAGCAAAATATTAATTATATTCTTGAACCTTTAAAGACATACTGTATAATTAACTCTATGCTACTGTATGATTCATATTTTTGTTTAACACAATTTTCACAGATAAAAGAGACAAAAATGAGTCTCTAAGCTTCTTCCTGATCAGAAACATCAGAGAGACTCAGTAATTTAGAGTTTCTGAGTTTAACTCTGCACCAAATCTGAACAGTTAGCGCAGTTAGCATCCGTTAGCATTGGTTTATGTTGTTTTCCAGCCTGAGTGTGTTGAAAAAGTTGTGCTGATGCTGTAAGCCGGTGCATATTCTCATTTGTCCAGGTCATAGTATTTCAAAGGAGGTTGTCGATGTGCTGATGCTCTTTGAGTTACAGGTGAGAGAGCAGAGAGCATCGAGACGGTTTGAGAGAGACTTGAGGGGGCTTTCACACCTACCTCGTTTGGTCCGGACTTTCGGACTTTCCAGATAGTTCGGATCAAATTGACAGGTGTGAAAGCTCCCCCGGACCACGGTCCGGACTAAAGACCGAGTCTTTGGTCCAGCCTCAGGAGGTGGTCTCGGTCCGGACTATCCTGGACCAAGGTCCGCTGCTGCGTAGTGTGAAAGCATTTTTTTTGGAAGGTTCAAACTATCAGACCAAATACAGGAAATAACGTCAGATGCGCTCGTGCCGAAAAAAGTAAATAAACAGAAAAAAAGGAAAGAGGAGCCGCGGCAACACTTGGGGAGAGGAGGAGATCATATTATATCCAGATTTGGTCAGAGGGATGGGTGTGTCAGTGTAGGCTACACTTGTAAACGTTTACACGGAATTAAACAGTAGAGTGTTTAATATAAATCCCCAAACGATACATGCAAGCCTATTTTTTTTATATAATGACCCGAATATATATTTTTTCCGCCGAAAAAAGTCTGAAAAAGACGGATATTTATCAGCGGGTGACACCAAACAACGTCTGCCCCAGCAAGTCAGAGCTTTTATTTCTCTCACACTCACACACAAGTGACCTGGAGAGATGCAGCCGCATCTGACAGGAGGATCGCGCGTGTGCGCGCATAGCGTGTGTGTGTTCCCCTCCACTACACAAAACAGCTGATCGCTGATCGCTGCCGCTCTCATCAATGAGAGCATTTCGCCGCGGCACAATCCTCTTTTTTTCTCTCCTTTCATCAGCTCTAAACTCACTCTTCTGCACCGCGATTACAAACCACAGCGTGCTTTCCAGCAGTAGGCTATATTTTTTCTTCTTTTTTTTTTACACATATTTTTATTTTATTTTTTTCAGAGCACTTTCTATGCGCTAACGTCAGACGCACGCTCATCCGTCATGACGTTGGTAGATCCTTTAGTCCGCTGTCATAATAGCAGTGTGAAAGCGAACTTTACTGGACTATATGGAAACAATGTAACAAAAAAAAAAATTAAGTCCGGACCTTGGTCCGGACTATTAGGTGTGAAAGCGCCCACATGTTTGAGCCTTGTAGGGACCAGAACCAGAGACCAATCAGGCGAGTATGGGCGCTTTCACACCTAATAGTCCGGACCAAGGTCCGGACTTAATTTTTTTTTTTTGTTACATTGTTTCCATATAGTCCAGTAAAGTTCGCTTTCACACTGCTATTATGACAGCGGACTAAAGGATCTACCGACGTCATGACGGATGAGCGTGCGTCTGACGTTAGCGCATAGAAAGTGCTCTGAAAAAAATATGTGTAAAAAAAGAAAAATATAGCCTACTGCTGGAAAGCACGCTGTGGTTTGTAATCGCGGTGCAGAAGAGTGAGTTTAGAGCTGATGAAAGGAGAGAAAAAAAGAGGGTTGTGCCGCGGCGACATGCTCTTATTGATCAGAGTGGCAGCGATCAGCTGTTTTGTGTAGTGGAGGGGAACACACACGCTATGCGCACACACGCGCGACCCTCCTGTCAGATGCGGCTGCATCTCTCCAGGTCACTTGTGTGTGTGAGTGTGAGAGAAATAAAAGCTCTGACCTGCTGGGGCAGACGTTGTTTGGTGTCACCCGCTGATAAATATCTGTCTTTTTCAGACTTTTTTCGGCGGAAAAAATATATATTCGGGTCAATATATAAAAAAAAAATAGGCCACATAAAAAAAATGCATGTATCGTTTGGGGATTGATATTAAACACTCTACTGTTTAATTCCGTGTAAACGTTTACAAGTGTAGCCTACACTGACACACCCATCCCTCTGACCAAATCTGGATATAATATGATCTCCTCTCCCCAAGTGTTGCCGCCGGTTGCCGCGGCTCCTTTTTCCTTTTTTCTGTTTATTTAATTTTTTCGGCACGAGCGAATCTGACGTGACTTCCTGTATTTGGTCTGATAGTTGGAACCTTCCAAAAAAAATGCTTTCACACTACGCAGCAGCGGACCTTGGTCCAGGATAGTCCAGACCGAGACCACCTTCTGAGGCTGGACCAAAGACTCGGTCTTTAGTCCGGACCGTGGTCCGGGGGAGCTTTCACACCTGTCAATTTGATCCGAACTATCTGGAAAGTCCGAAAGTCCGGACCAAACGAGGTAGGTGTGAAAGCCCCCTTAGACTATTTTATTATTTAGGATGTTTTTTTGGGAAGTGGCCAAATGTTATTGATCATGAGTGAGTTTTTAATTTGATCAGCAGAGAACTTCAGTCTGTTGTGTAAATACCTGGTGCTGTTTTATTTCTTCTTTCTATGATTGAGGCTGCACGTCAGAGCTGATCCATGCATCACTTCTATATATATATATTTACATATACTGTATATATAGAAGGAACATTATAAGCCCCCGGAAACAAACACGCTAAACCATTTACAAAGGATTCACTCAGATGAGTCTATCACAGGGCTTGAGACAAGTCATTATGTTGCACTGCTGCATTTTATTTATCACAGTCTGAACTCAACACTGTGTGCCTACTTCAACATTCATCATTTGTACATACTACTCCTTATCCATTAGTACATACTATTCTGTTCTCACATTATTTATATATATTTTTTTACTTTATTTATTCTCTTATTTTTCTATTTGCATTGTGTGTTATCTAGGGGTGGGCAAAAATATCGATACGGCAATATATCGTGATATTTTGTATCGCGATACAATATCGATATTCAAAATTTGAATATATCGATTTTTTTCAAATAATAAATCATGTTTCAGACGTAAATCCAGTACAACTGGAATCTGCTACCTCAGACAGTGTGTTGTTCATGCAAATATGTTGTTGTAACTTGCGCTTGTATAGTTACAATAAAATGGCATGGATAATTTGAATTACGTTGTTTTGACTCAGTTTGTCCCATGAATTATCACTATCATCTGATGTACATACAACTCGGATTTTAAGATGCATAATGCCTTTTAAATTTTTCAGTGAACTATGTAGAATATCGCAATATATCGCAAAATTTGGATATCGCAATATCATATTGTATTGTATCGTGACTCAAGTATCATGATGCGTATCGTATCGTGAGGTCCTTGGCAATGCCCACCCCAAGTGTTATCTGCCCAGGGATTCATTAAAGCAGAAGTAAGCGATCCGGTGGTTATCGCTAACTTCCTGTCAGCCGGTGGAGTTAGCGGTCCCCGTCCTCGTCCCTACATCACCACATTCACGCGCATCCCTTGGCTGCACACACAGAGAGGACCGCCCCTTTATGCCGTTCTCTCTCCTCATTGGATAAAGGTTGTAGGATACAAGGAAAGTTTTCTCCTCGGCTTACAGCAGAGCAGAGTGACTGACAGACCCGTGTTTCAGACCAAACACTCTATATAAGTGATTGCTGTCGGAAGATAGAACTATTTAAGACTTATATTAACACAAATATTCCGCTTACTTCTGCTTTAAGTCTCTCTTATCATATCATATCTTATCTCAGTCACTGGTTTCTGCCCTGTATGGAAACACGAGATGTGGTCACTTCGGGATCATCCAGCCTCGAACCACGTGGCTCTGTGGACCGTCACATTCCTAATTGCGCCGCTGTCACTGCCACCACCGCCTCGAGACCTCGGATGTTTCCAGCGAAGGCCATTTCCACGGCTCGTGTGCTCCAAAAAAGCTTCGGTGCAGCGTTGCTCGACAAACAGACACAGTGGAGAGAGAGGGCTTCAAACTTGTGCACTGCAGCGCGCAACCTCTGAAAGGTGTTAAGGTGCACAAAACAGCCAGTCAGCCCTTCTTCAGTAATATCAGCTAAACCTGCAGATAAATGGGCTGTGAACCGAGTAAACAGCGGTCACATGTACGGACCAGTTTTCAATTACCTGGCGGTTAACCCCGGCGAGAGGTCTCCGATGCTGCACAGAGCAGCGGCTCATCCCTGCATCCCCCGTCCCTCTGTCTCCCTCTCTCCCTGCTCCTTAGTCCTTAGGCATAAATCTGTGTTCCCGTCTTTTGTCACGATGACGAACGCCCCAGTTAGTCTATAACGCTGCACTAAAGATTTCATTTTTACCCACCTGTGCAATTACACACACACCTACTTTCTTTATCCGCCTTCATTTATTTTGTCATTTAATTACGTCGCCGTCTCTGGGTTTTTTAAATTGTGTCATCATTTTATTTTCCCACCTCGTCCCCCGGTCCCTTTTTCCTTTTATCCTTCACAGAGAAACAGTAATCTCTGTCAATATAACTGCTGATGAAGATGGTGATGTGATGTTACCGCCTGATGATGGTTTACGGGTCAGGTGAATGAATTATTAACTCTAATAGCTTCTATAAATAGCTATAATTGAGTCTCAATCATTTAAGGGAGGCTGCTCTTGCTTTTTTGCCGATGTGACTGACGGCCAGTGGGTTTTACCTCTTCATTGCTGCTGCATAAAGTGCTGCAGCGTGAACATCCATACTGCATCTTGACTTTAAACAATGTGTAGGAACATTTTGTATACAGACTTTTAGTCCTTCATGGATTTCAGACTCAATCCAGATTTTTAGGGTTCTGCCGATCCTGGATCCACTGTTTAAAGATTTGTCTGAATCCAAAACCAAATACCAAATCCAATCCTCCAATCATCGGCCTATACAGTAAACATATTATAAAAGCAGCAAACAACTGTAAAAACTATGTGCAATAACTTTCACCACTATTTTGCATCACACTCAGAACATCACCGAATATTTAAGCGTCATTCAGGATTCAGGCTTTAGTGTTTTTTCTCATTCAAAACAAGTAAGAAAAAAACCCAAAAAGTGAAATTATTTCCACAAAGCAGAGAAAATGGAGGCCTATAAGTATTAATGTATGTGTTATTTATGCCATTTTTACATTTTTATGTTAAAATAACAGCTGTTGGTTGGTGTAAAATTACCACGATAACGATGCTAATTTCCGTTAGCCCGTCAATGGTGTTTTCCATTATATGTTAGCATCGAGCTAGCGGACTTTGTGATAATGACAGCTGTGCTGTAGCGCTTTGAACGTTGTCGTTCAGGAGGGCAGAGGAGCGTTTGTAAACCTTCTCATAATCATTGGCAGCATCATTCGGTTGATGTTCTAAAGTTCAGCAGAAACCGAACCCCATCAAAAAGCACAAAATTTGGACAAATACGAAACCGAATCCTGGAATTGGGAATATGGATGTGTGTCGGCGAGAATCTGGCAATACGATACGTATCACAATACAGGGGCAACCATACGATATATTGCGATATTATAAGCAAGACGATGTTTTTTTTTTTTTTTTTTTTACTTTTTTGACTTTTGTTAGTTTTTTTGTTGTCTAGCGCTTGAGCACAGACATGTACAGTACTCTTGTGAGATCTCATCGATTGTCGATACAATATTGCGATATTTCAGTGTATCAATATTGTCTTTTACCCTCATATGAGAGAAGCACATCGAAAGACTTCCATGGGCTGGTTGACGCAGACAGGATGGACATGCATTCATAATAAATCCAATTTCCCCCCATGTTCATGACTGACACATGCCTGGGCAGAAAGCAGCCGCGGACATTCGACACACACCCAAAGGGCTTGTGGGAATTTATATGGGAGCAGCAGTGTAGTGTCCCACATCCCTTTCTTGATAAGCCGCTGTCACGCGTCCGTCAATGGGTGGAAATTAATGAAAAAGAAAAAAAAAAAGGTGGAGACGTAAAAAGATGCAAAGGGATATTTTTAGAAAGCACCAACACGACTGTGACTGGGTTTTTTTTATCCTGGAAATTTCTCAGACACTGTTTTTTTGTTTTTTTTTCCTGCAGCAGCAGCAGCGTGGGGCAAATGCGGCAGATACGTGCTGTTTATGACATGTTATCACTTTAGGATCAGTGAGTTGTTGACACATCATAGGTGGGAGCCTATAGTGGAGCAGCCATAAAGATGTGGATGTACCTAAAGTAGCTAAATGTGTCTGGATGACATACAGTAAGACACTAATTAATGTCTCCATAGAGCTGCCTGTGTGTCAGCTGGTTTCTCTTCTGCTCTCTGTGTTCACAGTGGATGCTGTCATCATTACCGATGGCCGCTGCACCGTCTCTATGATTTTCCGTGTGTTTTAATGCAACAACATGTGATCTGTCGACAGCAGGAATAAAGCATGAGCTTGTAACTTGTCTTCCTGTTGTAATAGAAAAACCTAATTTTAACCCCTCTGGTTGATAAACTGTTAAACTGCTAAATGAGTAATGATACATTATTTCTCTGCACATCTAGTTTTTACTCCTGTGGATTTACATCGAGCTGCCTGTGCAGCCTGAAATCACCTCCTGCCATCTTAGGGAGGAAACTCCCACATTTTCGTTTTCTTTAGCGTCGTACAGGTTTGTTCCAATTACAGGTTTGTTCTTTGTAGGGACCATTGATCTTTGTGTAATGTGTACAGTCCATTTTCCAACGCTGTGTTGGATAAAAACTACAAATCTGAGCAGAGTCTTTATCTCTCTGAGATTTCCACTATGTGTAACTTATTTCTAAGTTTCTGAGATATCATTAAAGGGATACTGGCTGCGTGAGATGCACAGGATTTGCTGCGAGATGTTCTTCCGTTTTTACATCATACATCAAATGGTTTACAACGACCAACGAACATCTCGCAGCAAATCTTGCGCATGCAACAGAGCCACTGGGAGCTACTGCTACAACAAAGATAAAAACAGAGATCACATTAATTTTTTTCCAACAACTTTTTCATGTGGTGGCTTCAGGAAACTTGGGTCAGTACAGACGAGCAGTATGGAGGTATCTGGATGTTTCATTGTGTGTGTTTTGGACGATTCAAAAGTGAACTCTATCCACCGCCATTATATGAAAATCCGTCACCAGCCGGACCCCCCTGGAACTCCTAAAGGGTTTTGATAACTCTGAAGGTTCTCCAAACCCTTCCTTGGCATGACGGTATCCCTTTAAGGTAGTCACATTAAGGATATGTCATGATAACTTCATGACTTGGCGCTCTTGTTCCCTGTTTTGTTAGTTTGTTTTGTCTACATTTAAAATACAACGGCCATCATATAATTCTTATTCTGTCATATTTCAACAGTTTTAATATTGTTATCTTTTCATCTGTTCTTACCTGCCCAGGGACGACAGGTGAAAATTAGCGAATGCTGCTACATCTTTTCTTGTCCAACCAGATTAATGTTTTTGTGCATTGTCCCTGTTTTAAATAAATAAATTCCTAATTCCCTGGTTTAACTAACTGCTCTCCTCTGGCTCCAAACAATTTTATCTATAAAATGCATTTTCATATCAAGAGAATAAAATGTTATTTCGAAAATTTTGTAAACTCTCCTAAGAGAGAGAGGGATTAAGACCTGTAACATATAGTAAACATTAACACAGTGTATAGTGGGGACACCGACCTGTCTGATGGTCCGGGCCACCAGACTCTCCAGCACCGGTCCTCTGTCTTCATGGAGCAGGTGAACTTCATCCAGGATCAGGAGACGAACGATCTGAGACAACGCCACGTCTCCAACGCTCTTCCTGGTCACAACGTCCCACTTCTCTGGAGTCGTCACCAACATCTGGACACAAACACAACGGACTGGAATGAGTCTAAACCGAGAATACATCTGGACTGACTGTGGTCAAACAGCCTCCATCCGGTTTGATAAAAAATCATTAAACACATAAATTAAAAACAAAGACTGAGCTGTGTTCTCATCTGGATTTACTGTAAAATGATCAGGTATCTTTCTTATTCCTTGTTGAATAAAATCTGTGTCTGTGCACGACACAAGTTCACGATTTACACATCTTGTATTTGTCACAACACCACAAGTCCTTCACTACTACACATTTGGATCGAAGTAACCCCATAAGACCACGACTTTGAGAAGTGCGACACAAAGTCAAGATCAAGACCATGTCCAATACTAAGACCAAACCAATGCGAGACCATTTTTAAGACCATTACTGTATTTAGTACCAGCACTCACAATAATCATGTGACTTCAGATTTACATTATTCCTCAGCTAAAAAGAAAAGATGATTTTATATAAAAATCTATACCATATTTTATTGAAATAAAGTTTGGATTGAACAGAATAAAATCTCCCACTTCAGACTCTGGTGCAACCAAGTTTTTCAGATTACAGGTTACAGAAGCAGATCATTTTGTATAACAGTTTGAATTATCTTTAACTTATTGAATTTCATCACATAAACCAAAGTGAGCGAGTGACAGAGAGAAACATCTGTGGTTAAAAAAAAGATGTCACTGCAGCTGTGGTCTTGACTGGTCTTGAGAAAAAAGTCCAGCTCGGCAGGAGACAAGACCAAGTCCTTGAAAACGTGGTACTGGAGACCGTTCTCAAGTACCACAACACCAGTGTAGCGCTTAGAACTTGATGCATCACGATTTGTGGCAAACACTCATCAGCCTGTCACTCAAACAGACCCTGCCTTCAATTACTCTCAACTCTGAGCCTTAATAACAAGTTATTTAAAAGCTTGTCATGAAGGAGAAATCATCAGCTGTCGAGACTCAAACTGCTTCGTGCCAGGCTGTAAACATGTTCATTTCTGCTGTAAAATTGGGAGTATTGATGGTATGAAATGAACTGATCATAGGTGACCTGATATCTGAGGTAAACATTGTTTACGACTGGAAATGCCCTTTAATCTGTTTCACAAGGGTGAAATTACAGTATTGGCATGTATCAAGCAAATAAAACATCTAAGGAGATTACTGAAACTACTAAAATCGGGTTAAGAATTGTCCAACGCATTATTAAAAACTGGAAGGAGAGTGGGGAACCATCATCTTCAAGGAAGAAATGTGGTCGGGAAAAAGAAGCGATCGCTTTAAACATTTGGTGAAATCAAATCTTTAAAAAAAAACGAGACTGTTGTGACATATAAGCGTATCGAAACGATGCCACAGCGAATGTGTGAAGTAATCAAAGCTAAAGGCGGTCCAATGAAATGTTTTTTTTTGGACGGACAGTGTATTTTTAGCACATATGTGAATGTGAGAACTGTTTGAAGACGGGCTTGAAAAAAATAAATCATAATCTCCTCTAAAACAAACTGGGTAGTTAATTTTATCGGGGGGTTCTTTGCCTCAGTTGGTCACATTTGAGTCATTTTCTTTACGATCTTTTATCGCCTCTTGTGAGACCCCCTCAATTTATGACTTTCAATATTAAATCCCCTGCGTTTCCCTTTTTTACAGGTTGCCAAAAATAAAATAAGAAATGACATTCTCTCTGATTTCCCCGCTAACAGAGATTCATTTAGAGATTATTGATGAGAAAAGATTCTCCCAACAATTTCCCGCTCACTTAAACTGACTGACACACACTGTAAAACAAAATCCCTCCAGAATACTATGTCAGATTCATGGTTCATCAATACCCAATTGCCCGTAGCTCCGCTCATTACAATCCAGAGAGAGGCACCTAAATCATAACGCCATAATAACAGACAGAAGATGATTCACAACTCGTGTGTGTGTGTGTGTGTGTGCTAAGTGATATTAGATTCCCGCATTCTCCTGCGAATGTCATGATCCAACAAACAATCAGCGTCTTATATCTACTTTTATTTGGCATTACTATCACACTAATTAAATTGAACCGTATCAACACACATCAGCAAATGTATTCTCTCTTTTCAAGAAAAAGAAAGAAAGAAAAAAAACACTACAATGCACAATTAATGGTGTGTGAACTGTTTGGCAACCAGTTCGGGGGAGTGCAAATTCCTATTAAACTCTTTCTGTAAAAGCAGTTCATTACATCCTCTCTAGTTTGCATTTAAATTAATCTATCCAGCCATTAGAGAGTGGCGTGCTCACAGAAAAGGAAGCGCCGGTTCCTAATTGGAGCTACTGGTTAATCTAAATGGAGGCTCTGGCAAAGGGAGAACAGGCCAAAGTGCTTTCTTAATTGCCTCAACAAATACACACACGGCAAAGCAGAGAAAACATGCCATTGTTTGGCTGAATGGTGTTATTTAGCCAATTCATCAGCCGCGGGGAAGGAGGGAGGAGGGAGAGGGGGGGGCTCAGCAAGACCGCCATCAATCCTCCACAAACCACTGATCCTCAGCATTTCAAAGGAAAACGCTAATGTTTCTCAAAGGTGACAAGTTAATCAGGAGAATAGATTCATAAAAGGAAATGAGGACGAGGACGGGAGCACAGCGAACTGAACATGGAGGCTATTTATAATTTTTTTTTTTTTTTTACACTCTGAACACATTTGACAAAAAGGAAAAAAAAAAAAAAACAGCTCTAATCCACTGTGGTGAACCATCCTGGCCTTGATCCTCGATATAAATGCACACAATGTTTATCAGGCTGTCTGAGCGATAGAGGGGAAAGATCAGAGTCTTAAATAACACATGAATTTTTGCGTTTGACAAAGAATATGTGTGATTGTGGATATATAAATGTAAAATAAAAAGATTGGTTTGTAATAATGTAAAAAATCAACAGTAAAACTTAGATTAAAGAACATTTTTTACAGTGAAAACAATGAAAAGAACTCCTGTATAGTTTCCTTTACTGATGAAATTCTTTTTCAAACAAGAACATGATCATATAAATTCTCTACGATATGAGACATTTAAAGAACAATCTCCTTCTTTTGAGCCTGCAACTTCATGTTTCTACAAGATCTAAATGTCAAAGAAATGTTTTGACACATCCATGCACATGTTTGGTGACAAGACACGAGTCATTTGAAACCAAAACTCACCCTAAGAAGAGTATAGTTGCAATTTATGTAATAAAAATAAAAGTTTCTTGTCTTGTGGAGATAATGCATATTTAAATAACTCTTTTCCTGTCAATCCACTACCCCATCTGGCTATATTTATACAGTTTGAAAGTATCTTTTTTTTTAATTTCCTATATTTTCCATCCTGTATATACAAGCTGTGTATTTATTCTTATTTCACACACTCCCACACTCTGCTATATTTTTTCAACCCTTGTACAAATAACATTTGTATTTATGTACAGAATCTTTTTTTATATTTTATTCTTTACCTTTACTCCTTTCTGCTACTGTAAAAGGTATATAATAGCATGTAATGTATCTTCTTATCATATTGCATCGTATTGTACCGTATCATATCTTCTTATGGTATCACATCAAAGAAAAGATGATAAAGATTTTTATTCTGTGGGTAATGGGGGCGGGACTAGATAAGCTTTTGCTTCTCCCGCTTTCCCTTTCGGCCATGTGTATTGTATTATCTGAACTAAGATGAAGTGTGATGATGATGATTTAAATTGACATGCCCGAAATAAACAAATTGATTGATTGATTGATTTCTAATCTTCTTATCATACTGTATTTAATTGTATCTTCTCATGGTATTGTATTGCATTGTATCGTATCTTATCTTATCGTCTTATAGTGCATCGTATCTTCTTATGGTATCGTATCTTATCTTCTTAAATCGTATCTTCTTATCGTATGGTATTATAGCGTTATCATATTGCATTGTTCCATATATTATCTTCTTATCGGATCTTATTGTATGGGCCTGTGCATATTCTCATTTGTCCAGGTCTTATGAAAAATCTTATTGTATCATGCTGTGTTGTATTGTTCCGTATCTTCTTATTGTATCATACTGTATTGTTTTGTATTTTATCTCCTTATCGTATCGTATCTTATCTTCTTATTAGATTGTATCTTCTTACTGTATCATATCATATCTGCTTATCGTATCTTATCTTCTTATTGTATCGTATCATATCTTATCTTATCGGATCTTATCATATTGTACTGTATTGTATTGTTTTGTATCTTATCTTATTGTATCGTATCATATCTTCTTATCGAATCTTATCTTATTGTATTGTTTTGTATGTTATCTTCTTATTGTATCATATCTTATCTTCTTATCGGATCTTATTGTATCATACTGTATTGTAGCGTATTATATCTTCTTATCGTATCTTATCTCCTTATATCTCATTATATCGTATCATATCTTCTTATCGTATCTTATCTTCTTATATCTTATTGTATCATATCTTGTCTCATCAAACACAGAGGTTTTCTAGTATCCAAGTATCTAATGGAAGAAATGCTGATTATTGGAAATATCAGCTTCCCGGTTCTCCTGCATAACTTTAATGGGCTTCGGGGTTTTAAAAGAAATGATGTGTGGAAACATATTGCCCCGGAGATGAACTCCATCATTGTGTGCCAGGATATATGGCAGCGGGAGGAAAATAAATGCCCAGTCAGAGCCAGCTATGTAAATTCATGCTGAACACACTCATAAGCTCATGAGAGGCAGGAGAGAGCACGTCACTCCGAATCAGTGTGAGTGAAGAGGGGCGAGGCCGTCCACAGGTCCGTCCTCTCTCTGGGCTCACCACACTCGGGCTTCTCTCTGTAGCGAGGAGGACTGCGCTCTTCATATCGTCGAAGTGTGTGACCTGGATTTGATCAAAGTCAAGATCAAGACTGCATATTTTTCTGTCAATCAAACGTCTTCATTTATGTCTTAAATGTGCTGCCGCAGAGTTCGACCAAGTCTGAGTGGAGGTTCATACCCGAGCTGCAGATCAGTTTGGACGTTTGGATTTAGCCTGACCAGCAAAACGAAACAAAACCAAAACCGGTGAAGCTCTGCAACAAAGATCTGTGGACTGAGGAAACGAAAAATCCACCTCAACGTGTAGAAAGCTCGGAGCCGAAAGATCACATCTACATGACCAAAGATTTATGTCTCACATTTATTATATTTTTTTTATAATATAAAAGCCACGGACCAAAGTATGCAGATGAATGTCTCATTCTCTGGTTGTTAATTCTTTAGCTGAGACATGTTCAGCATATGGGAGACACCGGTGATATTTCCTGCAGCATTTGCAGCAAAGCTTGTTACCATATGTTTAGTTAAGGAGCATATTCCTTACAGATTTGACAGACCGCACACGCACAGACACACATACACACATACACACACATTCTTGTCTTCCATAAGCTGTGAGGACTTTAATTCCCCTCACCCTTCTTACCCCAAGCATCATTTTAATCTTAATATTATGTGATATGCATATGAATCTACACCTGAACCTACAGCCAAGTCTTTATGACCAACAGCTAAAATGTCCTCCATTTAAACCAAGACGTGTCCTCACAAACATATAAAGATAAAGACATGTACACTCACACACACACACACAGGAAATACACTTCTGTTCTAGTAATTACAAAAAAAATCAGTCAATTTAACCCATTACATTTCATTTATTTGCTTCAAGCCAACACCTGATAAGGATGAAGCCAGGAAATGAATGATGCCACAAAAAGTCAGTCCACTCCTCATCTACATCTCACTTCGAACATTTGGTGAAATGTGAAATGAAAAAAAGAAAAAAGAAAAAAAAGATCACCACCATCTTGATTTCTGCCTTCAGTAAAAATGTTTCCCTTTTCTCTTCTACTCTCTCCATAACAACATTAACAAACCAGAACGTATGTTTTGTTTTGTTGTTGTTGCTGTTCTCCAGTGATACTGGTCAGTGCAGGTGTCAACAACCGTTGCGTGTTTAATATTTTATCATGTTTTTATTTTATTTTATTATTTACTATTGCTATATTTTATTGTTGTTTTTAATCTTTGTGCATTAGTCTCCATGTCATTCTTCTTGTTTCACTTCTTATATATACAGTATATATATACTTTTTCAATCAAAATGTAAAGCACTTTGAACAGCATTTATTTGCTTTGAAAGGTGCTTTATAATAGCCTAGAAATCTAGCTGCACCCTAGCGGCAGCAAATATATTTGCTCCGTAGGTGGGTCTAGAAACGAGCCATAGGAACTTTTTGAGTCTCGAACACCGTTTGTGTTCACCAATCACAGCGCTCTATCTGTTTAGAGAGTCGTTGGGCGGGCTTAATGCGATGATAACATACATTTTAATTGGCTTGTCAGGCTAACGTCATCCTGCTCTTTGCTCTGATTGGTCGTAGCGCTACCCTATTGCGTGCAGAGGCAGTTTGAAAGACAGCCTTCATCCCGCCCCCTGGATTGAGCCGAGGTCTACCGGTCGTTGCCAGACTATACATGTTAATGATATAGTCTGGCTTGTTAGGCTAGTATATATATAATTTTCAATCAAAATGTGAAGCACTTTGAACGGCATTTATTTGCTTTGAAAGGTGCTATATAAATAAAACTTGATTGATTTGATTGATTGATATGTTTCTGGCTTAAAATGAGTCAGTGTTTGTTGTTTTGCATCACGCTGATCAGTGAGCAAAGTGAAGTGAAGACTGGACCAAACACCACAGACCAGTCGGACGCTTCAGATCTGATCCCTCAGACCACACACAGAGGCGGTCTGGACCAAACAGTGTGAAGACGAGATGTCAGTGTGTCTCCAACGACTCTACATCTGATTTATAACGACCCAAAATATTTCACTGTTTGAAATGAAAACGACTTAATTTCACTGTGGAGCCGTGGACCCCTCCGTGCCCTCTCTCTCTCTCTCCCTCCCCCTCCTCCTCCCTCTCGATAACGGCCTCGTCAGATTGTCTTAAAAAAAACAAAGCAACAACACACATAGCTGTTTATTTGCATATAGAGCGAAGTGAGATCCGATCACAAGTGGTCACTCGAGACGCATCCTAATGCCAGGTGTGGAGTGAAGAGCTCAGAGCTGACCAGCTGTGATTGGATCACCTGAGACGCATGTTAATGCAGGTCTGAACAGGGCAAAGGAAACACACACACACACACACACACACACACACACCTTCAATCCTGTTTGACTGACTGGCCTCACATCTTTCTTCATTATTCTAATGATATATTCATAATAATGTTAAGTATGGACAAGAGCAACTCAATGATTCGTATGCTGTGAGTTCAAATAAATCTATGTTATTGATTGTTTCTTCATTATTGTAACTTATGTACATGTTGTTTTACAGACAAATGTACATATATACGTCTTTTATAAATAATATTTTTTGTATTTATTGCCACTACGCACTGCTGGAATGTAAATATTTTTCATAGGGATAATATCTTCTATGACTGCATATATACACTGCATAATAACCTGTGCTTTATGTAAGGGATAATGTAGAGTGAGCCGGTCCTTATGGAGAAATAAACCCCGACAGGATGAATGGAACAGCGTCTCAATCCGTAACGACCGGGCTCACTCTACATGATCCCGCTTATTACACGGCTTACGAGTGAAATAAATAATTTGAGACACAACGTTGACCAAAATACGACCTTTATATATGGAAAGGATCCGACACAATGTCTCTCTCTCAGCTTTGATAGGATGTGGCAACCATTTCTTCTATATCTGGCAAGAATGACTCACATTCATCTCTGTCAATGAAACTTCATGTTTTGTTTTTTTATGTAATACCTGGTACGTTCTGTATGTCAATGTAAATACTGTTTCTGTTTTTCCCCTTCTCTTCTGTCTGCTTGTCAATGTGTATTTGTTATTGAACAAGTGCTGTGCTTTTTTTTTTTATTACGTCACAATTCATCTGTTGTCCTGCTTAATTAATATATTGTAAATTCATGAATAAAATATATTTAAGAAAAAAAAAGACTTTTATCGATTCATAAATTGCGTCATTAAGCGTTTAAATCTGTCCATCGTATAAGTCCAGTCACTTTTCCTCTGTTTTGCTAACCCTCCTCCCGGCCGTGTGCATTTGTTTTTTAAGCGAAGTCGTTGAGAAATCAAACTGTGGAGCGGTGGATCATCATACACACATTGTGGTGTGTATATTGTGTAGTCGTATCTGTCATAAACAAGAGATTACGGGTTACGGGGCGTGTTTGTGTGGCGGTGATCTTACAAAAATCTTGCATAGTTCCTCTTTAAAAAAGGTTGTTTGGTTCAATGAAGGTTTAATTTGGACATACAGTACTTGATAAATGTCCAGTAAACAAGATTATGTAGTCCTATATAAAACATTTACTACGCTCTGTTCAATCCATAGACTTGTCCTCTGCTTTTACAGGATTTGGTTAAACTCGTATATGGAAAAGCAGCACCAGCCAACACATCATCCTATAGATGGATCCTGTGTCACCATCTCTCCACGCTGAGAGGGAATCATCCACCGGTTGACAACCCTGAGTGTGTTTCACTGTCGGTTTTGATAAACCAGCCACATTCACACACACACAGAGACACACACACTTCACCCCTCAGCCGCTCCGACATCACATAACCAACTGCACCAGCGACTTGTCCGCCTCCACCTGTCAATGGACCAGTGACTTCCTGACAGACAGGAAGCAGCAGGTGAGGACGGGGAGAATCAATCATCTCTCCAGCAGCCTCAGCACCGTCAGAGAGAGTCGTATAAAGCTGCTGCTGCTGCTGCTGCTGGTGCTGCTGCTGCTGGTGGCGGTGGCGGAGTGGTGAAAACGTCTGCTCTTCCCACTGCTCCTCTAATTCTCCACCTCCGGAGACCTGAACCGCTCGACTCCCGACAGTGACAAGTGTGCGTACAGACATGAGGTCGAGCCACCGGCCCTCTGCTGCAGTCACAACGCTCTGCAGCTGATCGCACTTATGGGATTTAAAGGAGAGGTGGTGGGATGGGGGGGGGGGGGTCCCGGGGGTCCCTCAACACTTTCCACCCACTCATGTCTTGATGTTTAAAGGGATAGTTCAACATTTCGGCAAATCGGCCCATTGCCATAATCCCTATAGTTTTAGCAGTAGGTTTGTTACCTTTAATTGTCGGTGCAAGCTGTTTTTAGAACGGAGGACCAGAGCAGCGAGCTGCTCAGAGCTACGCTACGGAGGCTCATGGGATTTCTTGGTTTCCCTCATCAAACTCATCAAATACACAATCCAACAACTCCAAAACGCTCTGGTGGACAAGTTGTGACCTGCACATTCACCACGCTATGAGATAATAACACAACGTTACCAGACAGAGTTGTTTTAGAGGGAAATTCATGCAAAAACTTCAAAAACGAAGGCTACGTGTATCAGCGGTTTTGAATGAATTTACCTCTAAAACAACTCTGTCTGGTAACGTTGTGTTATTATCTCATAGCGTGGTGAATGTGCAGGTCACAACTTGTCCACCAGAGCGTTTTGGAGTTGTTGGATTGTGTATTTGATGAGTTTGATGAGGGAAACCAAGAAATCCCATTAGCCTCCATAGCGTAGCTCTGAGCAGCTAACGGCTCTGCTCCGCCGTTCTAAAAATAGCTTGCACCGACAATTAAAGGTAACAAACCTACTGCTATGACTATAGGGATTATGGCAAGGGGCCAATTTGCCAAAATGTTGAACTATCCCTTTAAGTTATTAGTCTGAGCGCACCCGGAGTGAGTGAAACCGAGTCATTTTATGAGCACAAATTATTTCAATTTCATCCCAAAAAAACATAAAAAATCGCACTGAACATTTTCATAGATGGAGAATTGTCCTTTCATGTCCAACGTGTTCATCTAATGAGTGCAGTGGGAGTGAGTTTTTTTTAAAGTGGTACAGTGACACAGTGCGCAGTAGGTGTGTGTGTGTGTGTGTGTGTGTGTGTGTATGTGTGTGTAGCCACGCACAACATAGGCCATGTCAGATCACGCCAACTTTCAGCACTTAACTACTAATTAATCACAGCTCTGTGTGTCTGACAGGTGATCGGCTATAAAAATACTCTGGATCTTTACAGTGAGCGGCGCCGTGGCTCAAAACAGCCTGATGTTTCTCTAATGACTTGCGTCCTCTCTCTCTCTGTCCTCATTCTGCCGGTCTCCATGTTTCAGCAGCAGCAGGATCCAGATCTGCCACTAAAACACTCATTATAATCATATTTATTACAGTTATTTATTAGAAATACTGATGACACACCATTACCTATAGGTATTTGAATTATTATTCCCATGATAATGTGATACATGATACAAATAAGACTGGATTAAAGGAGAAGTGCCGTTTTTTTTTTACAACCTTGACCTTATTTCTGGCATAAAATACGGTCGTTTACTCACCCATATAACTTTGGTGTCATTAAGATCCTTCGGATGATATTTAGATCCATTCGAGAGCTGCGTATATCCATATAGTGGGAGTTATCAGGGCACAGAAATGCAGCCTCTAAATAACACATTATCTGCCACGAAACTCATTCATTTCAACATTATTTTGTTATAATTCGCTAGTGCTATTCCACCAGTTACCATCTATTCGTGGACGTGCAGCGGTTTGTTGTTCTCTGACCAGATGTTCCTCTCTCTACTTCCAAATCCTCCTTTCAAAAAGCTCCTCATCCGTTTACTCTGGCTCAAGACGGTATAAGGACGTCCACCATATTCAAAGTCATCATCCACAACCTCAAAATCTGACAAATATTCAGCCATGTTGCACAAAACTAGCAGCAGCAAATTCCAGGTAAACAAGACGACCGCCAGGGGGAAAAAACATACATACATAAATGTATTTATTTGCTTGTCTCTGTTTTTTCACTGTAGTTGTTTAAGGTTGAATAAAGTTTGGTTATGGCTAGACTGGATCTAAATATCGTCGGAAGGACTCCTAATAACATCTATGTTATATGAGTGAGTAAACGACTGTATTTTATGGCAGAAATAAGGTCCAGGTTGTAAAAAAAAAGAAAAAAAAAGGCACTTCTCCTTTAAATTGAATAAATTATTTCCTGTTCTGGGGTTTGGCCTTTACATTTTCTCTCAGCAGCTGTTCTTTAGTTTGGTTTCTGGGTGTGTGACTTGACTTTACAAAAACTGTGAAGCAGTTTCTACTTCTTGGATTGTCATCAGCTGATATTTCCACTCTGGACAGAGAAGGAGAGGAGGGGGATTGGGAGGGGGGGGGGGGGGGTCTTGGAAGTCCCAGGATGCCACCCACCCGCACACTGGCATCCACATGGCAGCATCCCTAGAAACCCTTTCTGTTTCCATGGTAACTATCACAGCCATGGAGAGAGAGAGGGAGAGGGAGAGGAGGATGTGGAAAAGATGGGGTGGGAGGGAAGAAGATGGAGCGGCGAGGTAAGAGAGAGGCATTTACTGGATTGCTGGTTTGATGTGAACGACGAACATCTAATGAAAACGCTGCATTGGCGCTTACAGCTCTGTGTGTGTGTGTGTGTGTGTGTTTTCATTTTACAGTAAAAGGGCGTTTCAACTTACAATGCAATCACAGAAGGTCGGACATTCTTTGTGACATGTTGCACAACGTTAAGACGCATGCTTAGCTGTCTGTATGTTCCCACACTATGAAAACAAACTTGCTCATATATTCATATAGCTCAATAAATTTGCATGAATACCCAATTGACTGTTGGGATCACTGTATACTGTAGAGGAAGTCGAGGAAGTCACTTCTTTACATCCACTGAGAAGCAGGAAGAACCTGGATTTGCGGTTCCAATTTTGTGTCAGGTAAGATTAAAGCAGAAGTGAGTGGTCCGGTCGTTTTCGCTAATGCTGCGTTCCAGGCAGGCTTTTGAAATCGTAAATTACAGCTTCAAGTCACAACTTACGACTTTGTAGCGTTCCAGGCAACCCACTCGTGTTTTTCCGACCTGTTTTACCGGTGAAAGTCACTATAACGGCCACTCGTAACTTCCGACCCGTGAACTCGTACCAGATCGAACTGGTACCACTTCACGGTCGGAAAAATACGAGTTTCCTTGAACGCACCATAACAGTCCTCGTCGCTACGTCACCACATTCACGGCGTTCCTTGGCTGCACACACAGCCCTGCATGCCGTTCTCTCTCCTCATTGGATAAAAACTGTAGGATACGATAAATGTTTTCTCTTCGGCTCAGAGCAGAGCAGAGGGACTGAGAGACCCGTGTTTCAGTCCAAACACTCTATGTAAGTGATTGCTGTCGGAAGATATAACTATTTAAGACTTATATTAACACAAATATATCACTCACTTCTGCTTTAAGTTATGTTGTATTTTCTGGCTTCACTGTAGAGTCCAAATTTCCTTAATCGGAGCAGATAATCCATATTTCTACTCCCAGTTTCGCCGCGTCTATCACTACACTCTGTTGAAGTGACGTGAACACATACACTCTATATATGTGATTGCTTTCCCTTCAATTTTGTCTCCTTCATGTGTAACTTAAAGGGGAACTATGCAATTCCGGTCTGTTTCCTCCGTGTTGCTAACCCTCCTCCTGGCCATGTGCATTCGTTTACAACGAAGCTGGCGAGAAATCAATCAATAGAGCGGTGGATAACGTTATATATCATATACGATGTTACCATGTGTATATTTGTGTAGTCTTATCTGTCACAAACAAGAGATTACGGGTTACGGTGTGCGTTACGTTTGTGTGGCGGTGCCTCGGAGACGAGAGCTGGGACACCGGGTCGGAGGCTCTGATCTTACAAGGTTGGTTTTCCTCCATTCTCCCTGGAACTAGTTACAAAGTCGTTGATTTTACCATCATAATTACTCCAAAGCTGTTTTATTAAGGTAAAAATGAAGCATAGTTAAGCTAAAATTCCTGCATAGTTCCTCTTTAAAAAGAAAAATGACCCTGACCACGGCAACAGGACAAAACTGTCCAGTCTTATAACAGAGAGACGGTTATAGCTGCACGTACAGTATTACGGCAGGTTTTTTAAAGAAGGCTCTTCCCTCTCCACACACCTCACAACTAACTCAAGTCATGCCAGAGCTACGGCTGGACTGCGTGCATCAAAAAGAGCGTGATGAAAGAAACACAAAGTTTGGACGGATGGAGACAAAACCCAAGGTCACAGCGCGGCGGCGCGGTGTCGCTGCCTCGGCCCGGTTCGACAGCCCGGCGGACGCACTCACTGACTGACGCTAACGCAGCCCGATGGAAGGACGAGAGAGGAAAGTGAACGAGGCCATAAAAGTGGAAGAGAGAGAAAGAGAGGGAGTGGATCGGTGCAGAGCTGCAGTGGATCTGACTAATCGTTCTCTTTGTGAAGTCGTCGCACACGACCTGATTGAGATGCAACTTTAATACACCTTCAGATTAGCTGGAATTGGCCTCGTTTCATAGGAAGAGACCTCCGCGATACCACCACCCCCTTCCCCACACTCAACACACACACACACACACACACACACCTAAACCTTTCCTTTTCTGTATTCATAAGTCCCGTAAGCCTATAAACTTTAACTCTAAGCTGTGCAATCGCACAAATCCAACTCTTTTTGGATTTAACAGATATGCATGTTTCCCCCAACCTCCTCACTTTCATTGTTCACTCTTTCATGCTGAGATCCACCAACCTCCACTTCCCTCTGAGCTGGAGGAGTCCTCTGCTATCTCCAAATACTGTATGGGCTCAACCTGCAGCTGCCATCCCCACTGTAACAAACCCGTTCCTCATCTTATCACAGAGAAGAGGAAAAAACACTGCTTCTGTGACATTTATTATATATGAGTGAATAAATGTATTTATTTATTTCGAACAAATGTGCCTAAAATTGAGGAAAAATAAAATAAAAGCTTGAAATATAGACTTATTTAATTTTTTTCGGGACAATTTCGCATTTCGAGGCTTCAATACAAGGCAGACATTACAAACGAGCAGCATGGAGGTATGTGGATGTTTTTTGGTGTGTCTTTTTGTTACGAAGACAGTTGGTATCCATTTGCAACCGTTATATGGACATGCACTGCTACGCCGAGACCCCCTGTAACTCAGAGAAGCCACGGAGGAGGGTGAGTAGATAATGAGTGAAATTTCAATTTTGGGTGAACTATCCCTTTAATACCAATTATTTGTCACAAAAAACAAAACATCGAAGTTCGAAAAAGGAGTAGGAGGAAGTATGCACTTTTTTAAAATTCTCAACCCTTTCTATTCATCATGGGTTATATATCTATCTACCACATAAATATCCATATCAATAAACATACTGCATCCATAAAAATATATAAAACATAAATATGCTGCATAAATATCCATATCAATAAACATATATACTATATTCAAACAAATGTATAAAACATATACTCATAAATATCCATATATTAAGTTGAAGTCACTAAATGTTCCATCAGTAAAAGCAACAAAACACAAAAATATATAGTTAATCAGCTGCTCTGTGGTTAATTAACTGAACAACCAACAGAAATAAAACATCTAATTGACTGGCATATTAAATGCAATTAGCTAATTTTGTCATTGGCAAAATTATTCTCATCACGCTGACAGCTTTAACAACGGGCGACTGTGACTCACAGAGCACAAAGAAAACAAACTGTGCTGTTCAACTCAATCTTTAATACAGCATTAAGTTCTGAAGGGTCAATTTATCATCTATAATAAACAACCTCATAGTTCACTGATGTTTTGTTTTTATAGGTTGACACCTCATGAGTATCCTGGAGTATGTCTGACCACTGACTAAGTTGGCAGCACGACCATGAAACTTCAACGATAAGGTTGTTGTTATTCCACATTTTCATTACTGTCACTAAGTCCCAGAAAAAGACCTAAACTAACAATCACTCAGCACTTTCTGATTTCCCTCCCAGGCTGTGGCAGCCGTCCCTGAGCCCATTGATTTTATACTGACGAGCCAATAGGCTCAGGGCCAATAGAATAAAACTTGCATAAACACACACTCTTTAAAACACTTGAAGAACACCTGTGCACCGCCACCTACTCATTCATACAATAGTCTGATCTGTCAATCAAGTGGCAGCAGCGCAGCGAATAAAATCCTGCAGATACGAGAGAGCAGAGCTTCAGGAAGTGTTGACATCAAACAACCAGAACGAGGAAACGACAACGTGGTTTCTGACCGCGGTACGAGCCTCGGTGCCAGATGGGCCGGGTTCAGTGTGTTTGTGAAACTGCTGATCTGCTGGATTTCTGCACATCTTGAGGGAAAAAAACAACTAAACAACAAGAAATCTCTGAATGCACAAAGCATTTAAACACTGAGCCAGAGGGCTATAGCAGCAAGAGACCACGACAGAAGAACAGAGACGATGCAAATGTTCAGACCAAACCAGCATTTGGTCCAGGTGAGAGGGGTGTTGCGTTGATTCACTTTTGGCCTAAAAACCAAATCAACCTCGCTGTGAATGACCATCCTTCATTCACTCTTTCATGGCCACAGTTCACCATAACGCTCCAAGTCATAAAAGTCATCTCCAATAGGTTTCATCATCATGGTCTCCACAGTCCACAGACTCCACACCAATATAAACCATTCCTCAAAGGGCCGTGTGGCTAAAGTTTTTTTTTAATACGTCGGCACCTGTTTTTTCCGGGACCGTGAGTACCAAATATACAACTTTACCCTCAGCGCGCCGTGTCGAGTCCTGTCGGGACTGACGAGGACAGTTGACAGTGATTCTCGGTGCAGCTACAGTGAGCTTGGCGTTAATACCATAATCCATCCATGGTCTGGACCAGCGAAAAACTCGCCAACACAAACAATTACCAACACATACCTCGCTTCGCCTACCAACGGCCTAAATTCTCTTCAATCCACATGTGTCTGCTCCAATCCACGTATCTTTCCGGCACTAAACAAAACCTCAATTACAGTCATGCTCCACATAGACAATAGCATCATGACCAACATACTCATAGTTCACATACCGTCATACTTCACTCGATTTACTCTCAGCCCGGCATAAGTTTGGCGTGTGTTGAAAACACCAATAACCCTTATTCTATTTCCTGGGGCCACATGAGTATACCCCGGAACCCTTTAATCACAAAGAGGCCCTCTGGTCGAGATAGAGGTTGCCCATGCCTGGTCCAGACCGTCCAGACCAGACTCCAGAAGACCATGAAGCCTGATTATGCAGCTGACAAATCTGCAAAGATGTTGTGATCTCGTCTAGTAAACAAGAATCCCAGAGGACAGTTCCCAAAATCTTGTAGAGTTGTTTCATAAAGACGTAAAGCTGCTCTGAGAGTATAAGGGCTGGAACTACTATGTATTAAAACAGTGTTTCTACAGTAATAGAGTCCTTGGTGAGCAGCGTACTGTACTGTACATAGTTTTTATTTTCTTAAATGCTCAGCAGGCAACAGTAGTTTCTACCAAACTGTACTCAAACAGGAGGAAAAAGTGCATTATTAAGAACTATTTTCAGCAGTGGATTAATCCACCTTTGGTCCCTGTGTGAGTGTTTTCTGGGAGTAGGATGGTGTGTGTGTGTGTGTGTGTGTGTGTGTGTGTGTGTGTGTGTGTGTGTGTGTGTGTGCTCATGGTAATGAACACAGGCCTCTTTAACATTAGCATCCAGCAGGTCCAGGGCCCTGTCTCCTCTCGTAGTGCAACAAATTTGTTACAGTCTGAGTTTAGTGAAGGCGCGTACATCGTCAATTTATGTGAAATGGTAAATGGACTGCAATTATACAGCACTTCTCTGCTCCTATCGACCACTCAAAGCACTTTACACCACAATTCCCGTCCACACATCAACAGTGGCGGAGCTGGTGGGGCCTTTAAAGGGATAGTTCAACATTTGGGCAAATTGACCCATTGCTATAATCGCTATAGCCTTAGCAGTAGGTTCGTTACCTTTAATTGTCGGTGCAAGCTATTTTTAGAACGGCGGAGCAGAGCCGTGAGCTGCTCAGAGCTACGCTACGGAGGCTCATGGGATTTCTTGGTTTCCCTCATCAAATACACAATCCAACAACTCCACAACGCTCTGGTGGACAAGTTGTGACCTGCACATTCACCACGCTATGAGATAATAACAGAACGTTACCAGACAGAGTTGTTTTAGAGGTAAATTCATACAAAACCGCTGATGCACGTTCCCATCTGGGCCAGTTTTTCATCAAGCAGTCTCCGTATTTACCTCTAAAACAACTCTGTCTGGTAACGTTCTGTTATTATCTCATAGCGTGGTGAATGTGCAGGTCACAACTTGTCCACCAGAGCGTTTTGGAGTTGTTGGATTGTGTATTTGATGAGTTTGATGAGGGAAACCAAGAAATCCCATGAGCCTCCATAGCGTAGCTCTGAGCAGCTCACGGCTCTGCTCCGCCGTTCTAAAAATAGCTTGCACCGACAATTAAAGGTAACGAACCTACTGCTAAGACTATAGGGATTATGGCAATGGGCCAATTTGCCAAAATGTTGAACTATCCCTTTAAGAGCAGTTTCGGGATTCAGGGTGTCTTTTCTGGACAGAACAAGAGCCGGGGATCGAACCATCAATTCTGTGAGCAGCAGACATCCCACTCCCAGTGTCGCTTTAGGATGACTAGAGGGTTAAAACTCTGATCTGAAACTGATTGGAGTTTCAGTATTGAGTGTTGATGGCAACACACTACTTAATTTCTAGATAAATGTAATTTAAATCAAAATAACATCACAAACGAATGTGATGTTGTTCTTTTTACCTGTGACATACTGTACATTAGTAACAAAAGTAACAAGCAATTTGGGTTATCAATATGAATTACTCATGACTATGTTGTTTTTTTAAAGAGTGACAGGATTGGGATTTGGATTACTCCCCCTTCCCTGGCACCTGGCTCTTACTTTGACTGAATATTTCATACACCTACGCCTGCACGGTGCACACTGCTGCGCTAGAGGTGGCTCTACTTAGAGGAAACACCGCACTGAAACCTGGAAAAGTAACTCCAAACAAATATGTGAAGAGAAGGAAACAAAAAAAAAGAACCAATGACTCACTGTATCGCACCATATTTACCTGTAATTTAACACAGCAACACTGGTGAGATCCTGTGATTAAATATCATATGTAGACACAAAAACATCCAATAGAGAAGTTCTACAGGACACACGCGAGAGACAAATGTGTGAAACTGAGTAAATTATAATTTAAAAAAAAGAAGAGACGGCCCTCGGTTGTTGCAGTCCTGTCAGAGAAGGAGCCGAAGCAGCACACCTCACCCAGATAAAGAACTGCTGCGGTCAGCGAGAAAGAAAATAAATAAACAAGAACCTGCGAAACAGCTTGATAGCTTAATAAAGGCAGTGAAGTGCAGCGAAGAAATAATTCATAATATAAGAAAGCATGAAGTTTTACCAGAGAGAGCACTGCATGAAAAACAGAAAATCACTGTGTACTGTGACATTTCAATACAAACACAACAGCTGACTCTGTGATCCTGAGGATTACCTGTGACTTACATGTCGTCTGCTCCACTGCCTTTTTCTTATATACACAGAGAGACATGCAAAAGTTTGGGCACCCACGATCAAAGTTTCTGTTAATGTGAACAGTTCAGCAAGTGGAAATGATCTCCAAAAGACATAAAGTTAAACATGAAACACTCTTTTGCAATATTTTAATCAATATCAGTGTATGATTTTTTTTGTTTTCTACAGTTTTAGAGTGAAAAAGGGAAACAAAGCAGCAGCCTGCAAAAGAATGGGAAACCCAGAAGACTGGAGCTCTCAGATAACTTTGACCAAGGTATCAGACAAGATATTTACTATTTACATGCTGTGATAGTTTCCAAAGGGGGGGTACTAGATACTAACTATGCAGGAGAGGGCCCAAACCTTTGCTAAGGTCCCTTTTCCTTTTCTGTCATTTTGAAAATATAAAAGCTAAAGATAAAGATATTGTTTAAAGGGAATGTGTCATCTGTAACTTTATGCCTTTTGGAGATCATTTCATCTTCCCAAACTTTTGCATGCCATCGTATGTCTCTGCTTTCCATCTATCCATAGAAAATGATACGTTTCTTTCTGGCCTCTGACTCACACCCATTGGTTTCTATTAAAGGCATAACTGGACCATATACGTTGATATCTCCTGCCCCATGCTCAGAACAACAGATAACCTATGAGAAGCCATGTTAGTTGAAAAATTGTAGTTTGGGAGTTGCATTCAAACTCTGACTTCTTCTCATTAAGTGAAACTCACCAGTATCTTCAGGTGATTTCTATTGACATCTCCCCAGATGAAGTGTGTGACTTGGCTCGGCTTGTGGCTTATATTACAGGTAATGTTTGACCTTTACTTTAAAGAGACTGTCTGTTTGTCATCAGAGAATAGGTTCTGGGTCTGTGCAGCATCAGCTTTCTTGCAGGAGGACGGAGGAAAACCGAGCGGACCGAGCTGATTCCACCATCTTGAAACCATGTTGTCATGGCCGCCTGCATGACGTGTGAGATAAAACAGCCTGGCTGAAGACAGGCTGAAGCCACAGCCGTCAAGTCTACAAACACTTCAACTGCCTTCTGAAGCAGAAGAGAAGCAAGAGGCTTGTGTCTGCTAGTTCAGTGTGAATGTTCACCATAATGAATTTAAATATGTTACCTACTGCAACACACAATACTCATTAGTAGATCAATTTGTTGTCGGTTTGGCTCTGTGATGAGAGAATACAGGATGTCACCACGCCACAGAAGAAGGGCTGAGACCTGAACTCTCTGCTGTCAGTGTTTGGTGGTTTATTTGCTTTCTGGCGAGATGGAGTGAACTGAACTTAAAATGTACCAATTTAGCTAAAACCGCTCCCATGAGGCACAGCATATGTGCCACCTTAATTAGCAGCCACAGTGAGATTTGTCAAAGCTTCGCAGTCTTTTGAGTGTCAGCTGTAGGAGTTGGTAATTGGTGGCCTCCAAAAAGAAAAACCCAAACAACCTCTTTTTAAAAAATATCACATCTTCATAGGATTTCATATTTGATTTTCTTTCTTTCTGTCCAAATAAGTGGAGAAACTCAGTCCCAGAAGACTAACTACTGGAGACATATACATTTTATCATGAAGCCAGGACAGGAATGTTTCAGTAGTTGACTGTGAAACTGATGATCTAGTTAAATTACACTTGTGACTAATAATAAAACACAATTGTGACACTTTGCATAATATATGATGAATTACATGCAATAAGTGTTGCAGGCTAATCCACTTGGGGGTGGTAGAGAACATGTGTGTGGAGAAGAGGGGAAACAGGGGGAAGAGAGGGAGGTAGGGAGGGACAGTGTTTGTCCCCTCAGTATGAGCTATTTTGGAAACATAATAGATCTAATAGCGTGTGTTAAGTGAATAAAACAATCATTGTGAGGTCATTGTGGTATTGTGAGGACATTCTGACTGGTTCTCGTGACTTCGAAGGGCTTTTGGTTTGTTTGGGGGGGAGGACAACGCATTATGTTAATGAGTGTCCTCAAAGACAGCAGTGTGTGTGTGTGTGTAATGAAGTGATTGAGTGTGGGTGTACCTGTGTTCGTAGGATCTCTCCTTTGGTTAGCTGCATGTCTCCAGTGAGTTCCTTAACGCTGATTCCCAGTGGCTCCAATCGCTTACTGAAGTAATTAGTCATCTCTGCTGCCAAGGCCTTCATTGGAGCCACATATACTATCTGCAGAGAGAGAGAGAGAGATGAATAAGATAAAAAGAGAGGGGCAGGGTGAGGAAGGTGGAAGTTGGGGAGGGGGATTGGGGGTTTGGGGGGACAGAGGAGAGAGGGACTAGAAGGACACTGGTGATAAATGAGAAAACAGAGGGAGGATCATTTGTTCCCTGGCAACAAACACAACTCACAGTTCATTGAGAAATATGATGTCGGACACTTGCATGGCTTAAGTTTTAATGGTGATGCATGGAAAGTGTGTGAGTGTCTTCATGTAAGACCACAAAGACTTCAGGCTGTTTGAGTTATTCATCCGAGTGTGTGTAAAGATTTGACAATGTCCTAACTGTATTTGAAAGACTTAAAGGGATAGTTCAACATTTTGGCAAATTGGCCCAGATAATAACAGAACGTTACCAGACAGAGTTGTTTTAGAGGCAAATTCATGCAAAACTGCTGATGCGCGTTGCCTTCAGGGACAGTTTTTCATCAAGCAGTCTCTGTATTTACCTCTAAAACAACTCTGTCTCGTAACGTTCTGTTATTATCTCATAACGTGGTGAATGCGCAGGTCACAACTTGTCCACCAGAGCGTTTTGGAGTTGTTGGATTGTGTATTTGATGAGTTTGATGAGGGAAACTAAGAAATCCCATGAGCCTCCGTAGCGTAGCTCTGAGCAGCTCACGGCTCTGCTCCGCCGTTCTAAAAACAGCTTGCACCGACAATTAACGGTAACGAACCTACTGCTATGACTACAGGGATTATGGCAATGGGCCAATTTGCCAAAATGTTGAACTATGCCTCTAACAGTGTTATTGTATAATGAATAGCTGATTTATGTGCATTTATTTGACATACTACTTTACAATCTTTGAGGTATGTCGATTAGATTAAAAAAATAATCTATTTTTACTGTAAAAGATATTTGGAACAACATTTAGACAACGAAATCCAACTGTCTATCTGATGATTCAATTGAAAATCTGACAAACATGAAGTGAAATATGGATTTCTGTAAAAGTATTGTGCTTTAGGTCCTTTTAAAATGAATAGCCCATTACTATGCCGATGCTGATCTTACACAATACAGCTCAGGTGTCCAAACTCATGGAGATAAAGGTTAACGGAGGATAGGAAGCAGAGGAGGAGGAGTAGCATGACATAACACCAAGTGGGCGTACTTATTTTCTGTAATTAAGCCTCTAAGCTTTATTCTTTATTTCTACACTCTGTAAATGGGGGAACCATGTAGACAGGGGTGAGGGCACCGTTTACTCATGGGACCAGCTGATTGTGTTGAGTGAACCAGCGCTACCGCCCGGAGTGACGGCTGCAATCCCAGAGGAGCAGCAGAGGAGACGTCGAGGTTGTGGAGCTGGAGCTCGGTGCAGAGCAAAGAGGATCATGGGAAGTAGCTCTGAGGCAATACAGCACAAAAAAAGAAAGAAAAAAAAACATTTCCACCTGGGTGTTGTGTTTACACCAATAAGAGACTGATTGGAGCTCAGTCAAACTCATTTATTAGTCACTTGACCTGAGTGTGAATGCCATTTAAAGCCTTTTCTATTGCCAGGTCTTAGCGAGTCTTAATGGGATGTTTGACCATTGGAAAAAAGGAGTATTAGTCGACGGACTGGTGGATGCTTTGTGAGCCACAGGACAGCCTGACAGACTGTACACTGCTTCCCTAACAACGAGCCCTGACATCAGTGACCTGAAAGGACTTTGTAATAAGCAGAAGACAGCCTCCAGGTCTGGAGACAGAGAGGAACTGAGGAGGGTACAGCGTGATCTGAGACTTAATCCATTGCAAGTGCGAAGCCTCCTCCAACACCTCGAGGGACGCGTGGACTGGAATGAAGAAAATCACTGGGTTCAAGGTGAAAGATAGAAAACCACTGGGCAGGCTGGAGAGAACCAATCAGCTCCATTGTTTTAACAAGTTTACTTCACCGCCTTCGGATGTGTCCTCCACCACGCACCAGACCCAGACCCAGACCCAGGCCTCCATGACCCCCCAATCAACCATTGACAAGAACCCAAACTGTGTCTGCTGGCCCAGGTTAGGAGACGGTACCAGCCCCGGGGTTCTGCAGACCTGGACCAGCTGCTGAGTCATTCCTTCTTGTGGAGGACCTCCTGCTTTTACGTCCTGTTCTCTAGTACCGATTTTCCACCAAGCTGGTTCCAGTGCTAGCTCTTAGGCAGTGCCTGACGTAGCACTGGTTCTTTGCTTTTCCACCGCCAAAGCACCAACTCCTGGTTCTTAAAACTGGTTCCAAGCAAGCACCAACTCCTTGCTGGTCTAGAGCTATGAACTGGTTCTTCCAGGGCTGGGGGCGGGGTCAACTGACCATACAAAGACAGTATCAATATCGTATTAAGTTTGTTTTTCTGCTATGTAATTGATGTAAACATAGCAAGCTAAGTAGCCGAGCTACAGGCGGTGGCGAACAACAGCTAACTTTCATATCAAAACGCCGTCAAAACATAGTAACTGATGGCGGTGATTACGACGAAGATGGCTTCCCTTTTTCTATTTTCAGGCCAGGTTTGGGCTGAGAATTATCGCTAATTAGATGGACCATGTCGGGTCCGGGGGTCTGTTTACTTATGTGGTTGGCAGCAAAGACAGGATCAACTCATGTGTAAGGAGCTTGGCTCTGACTTAGCTTCCTACCAGTGGAAAAGCAAACTGGTTCTTTGGAGACACCAGAGTTGAACCAGTTAAGCATTGGCTCTAGCACCAGCACGGATCTAGCACCAGGTTTTGGTGGGAAAGGGGTATATATATTGGCCCATTGCTATAATCCCAATAGTTTTAGGAGAAGGTCTGTAACCTACTCCTAAAATTATAGGGATTATGGCAATGGGCCAATTTGCCAAAGTGTTGAACTATCCCTTTAAGCAAGTACTGAGGAAAGCTAGGAGTATCTGTTTGGACGGTACCCATCCTCTTAGCTCTGAGTAAGTTTGGTTACCATCTGGTGTGCGCCTGTGTGCCCTCAAGGCGAAAAAGAACAGGTAAAAACATTGATTAATTCCCACTTCCATTAGGGAACTGAACCTGGTTTCTGAGTGTGGCCAAGACTAGTCATGTGTATCCTGGGAGAGGATGTCGATGTGGTGGAGGACCTTGAGGAACTTGGCATCTACATACGACAAGACCAAAAGACCAAAAGACCAAAGTAATGCAGTGTATAACAAAGGGATGAGTAGATGTGAGGAGGCTGAATCCCTCAATGTGTGCAGCAAGATGTTGGAAACTGAACTTCTCTCTGTCGTCTGCAGCTCCACAGCAGACTGAGCAAACAGATACAGAAGGCCTGCTTTGTCGCAGCTTTGAGGTTGTGCTGAAGAGAAAGACACTTGAACAAAATGTCCAATATGGATGATCCTGAAGATCTCCAGAGCTTCTGTGCCGGCAGCAGAGCACTCATACTACCAGACTGTTTCAGCTCGGCTATAACAAGTAGGAGCCCTTTAAAACTCCACACCTCTGTTAGACATTGAGCTCTCTGCTTCATGGTTTCAGGCTCAGGTTGAACTAAACCCTGCTTTTGCACATTTTGTTCTGCATATATTTACAGTGGCATGCAAAAGTTTGGGCACCCCTGGTCAAAATTTCTCAAAAAGACATGAAGTTAAACACGAAAAACTCTTTTTGCAATATTTTTATCAATATCAGTGTTTTATTTTAGTTTTTGAGTGACAAGGGGAAACAAAGCAGCAGCCTGCAAAAGAATAGGAAACGCAGGAGACTGGACCTCTCAGATAACTTGGACCAATGAGGCGTCGTTTAGCTCAGTTGTTAGAGCAGGTGCCCCATATACAGAGGCTATAGTCGAATCCCGACTCGGGCGGCCCTTTGCTGCATGTCATCCCCCCTCTCTCTGCCTCCCATTTCCTGTCCGTCTCAACTGTGCTATCCGTTAAAGACAAAAAGCCGACAAAAAATATACTTAGACTTAATTAAATAACTTTGACCAAGGTACCAGACAAGCTATTTACTATTTACACACTGTGATAATTTCCAAAGGGCGGGCTGCTAGATACTAACTATGCAGGGTGTCCAAACCTTTTGCTTTTCTGTCATTTTGAAAATGTAAAAGATGAAAAAAAAAAAGTATATTATTTAAAATGTAAAGGGAATGTGTCATCGGTAACTTCATGCCTTGTGGAGATCATTTCATCTTCCACTTGCTGAACTGTTCACATAACAGAAATTTTGACCAGGGGTGCCCAAACTTTTGCAAGCCACTGTATAATACGTATCTGAATATATGTTATATATAAATTGGTGTAGGTTCCTGGTTGATCACAACTGTAATAAGCTGCTGCAGCAGTGTGGGTAAAAAGAGAGGATTATTCCATGCAGGATGCTCCCACTTGATGATGATGCATCCAGCAGCGTCACATGACTGCTGTAGTCTGAGGAAATGTAAACACAGCTGCCATGCAGAGAGGTGGAAATGGGGCTGCAGAGCGAGTGGCTTCTGTGGATCAACTGAGGACATCCCTGACTGTAGGCAACAGCTTCCTGTACCAACTCTAGGTAGGAGGAGAAAGGCCGACAGGAGACAGAAGAGGAGAACGAGAGCAACAGTGATGTGGCAAAGAGATATGATCATTCATTTTTTTTAGCTTTTAGTGTTATATATACAGTATATATTTAGCTAATGTTTTTAATTGGGGTATGAATTTCATTTTGAGCACCAGGGCATCTTGTCCATGACCTGATGCCCTGAAAAAAAATGGTTTGCCCTCCGGCCAGCAGAGACTTTGCCACTGTTAAAGTCAAGGTCTCTCTCTCTCTCTCATACCACGGACACTGCGTACTGTCCTAGTCCTCGAAGAAGCTGCTCCAGTTGTACAACAACAATATTCTGCCTCAGACTCACTGTAGATCTCCCACAGAGAAGATAAATCAGTGTAATTTGCTCATTTACTTGCCGCTGCTGCCTCTCTGTGCTTTAATGCGCAACTTTAGTTTCCACGCACGTCGTATAAAGCTGCAATGTCACAACTGATCCCAGAACGGCCGCTGTCCTCTCAACCCGAAAAGCCTGACAGCGGGACACGGTCACACTGACATAAAATGACAAAAACGGAAAAAAAACACTGAAAAAGCGAACTTCTGAGAGAACAGCCTGTTGCCACCACAAGGGGGCGGTAATGAAAGATGGGATCAGATGTGAGGAGAGATATGACCTCACCTCAGTGCCGTTCTATTTTTAGCTTTAACTGGGCAGGGGGCTGCTCGTCTAGTTTAGATTGAGAGGAACATTTTACTTTACTATGCAAAAATGATTCACTTGGGTTTGATACCTGCAGACTGGTTTTTATATTCCTCTGCCAAAAGCAACGAGTTCCTCTGTAAATATACTGAGAGATTCTTCTAAATTGATTCATCTTCTAAAAACATGTCTTTTTTAAAAATTGAGATAAAAATGTGAACAATTTAAGATGTTCATGTTGACATCGAAGGTCGAATTGCAAAATCCCCGGGCTTGGTTACAATGCTTGAGAATAGTTAAGTAGATTTTATCCTCAAAAATAAAAGGAATATTAATAATAAAAAAATAAAAAACATGCCGGTGCTTCTCACCGTTGAGGTTAAATGAACAGAAAGTGAAACAAATCAGCCAAACAAAAACAAATCCTCCTGGAGGAGACGTGATCCGGTAAAAACTCAGCTGTCCTTGACTTAAAAAAAAAAAACAACTATCAGATATCTCTCCATTTAAATGCTGCCTGTAATTTCAGCATCCAAAAGCTCCAAGGATCAGATCTGAATCTCTGCATGGGGTGTGTGAAGCTCAGCGAGGAGCGTGCTTAATCGCCACGAGGCATGTTGAGCGACTCTGTGGAGGAATAACACTGGAAGCATTAAAGCAGTTCACACACACACACACACACACACACACACACACACACACACACACACACACACACACACACACACACACACACACACACACACACACACACACACACACACACACACACACACACACACACACACACACACACACACACACACACACACACACACACACACACACACACACACACACACACACCCCCTCTTCAGTGGGTTCATCGGTTGGAGAGAGAGACATATTACAGTTGGTCCAGGTAAAAGGCTTCCTGCAAACACCCGATGTAATATGTATGTACCAACTGCATCGCATCCATCACTGCAGAGATAAGACGGCTTATAATATATTTTCTGCCTTTACTTTGTGTGTATTAGTGTGTGTGTTTGTGTATGTGTGTGTTTGTGTGTCACAGTCGGACCTTGAACTCATCCTTCTTGATGACGCCGCCCTGCAGATGCTGTCGGATCTCGTGGAGCACGGTGAGCATGGCGATGTTGGTCTTGCCGGCGCCGGTCGGGGCGCAGATCAGCAGGTTCTCGTTGGTGTTGTAGGCCGTCTCGAACACCATGGACTGGATCCTGTTCAGACGCTTCATCCCCTTGAACACCAGCTGCCCGATCTGAGCAAGACACAGGGAGGAGGGAGGAGGAACGGTTAACACTTCCTGTCAGAGACTTTTAAAGCAGAAGTAAGCGATCCGGTGGTTTTGGCTAACTTCTTGTCAGCCGATGGAGTTAGCAGTCCCCGCCCTCGTCCCTACGTCACCACATTCACGCGCATCCCTTGGCTGCACACACAGAGAGGACCGCCCCTTTATGCCGTTCTCTCTCCTCATTGTAGGATACAAGGAAAGTTTTCTCCTCGGCTTACAGCAGAGCAGAGTGACTGACAGACCCGTGTTTCAGACCAAACACTCTATGTAAGTGATTGCTGTCGGAAGATAGAACTATTTAAGACTTATATTAAAGCAGAAGTAAGTGATATATTTGTGTTAATATAAGTCTTAAATAGTTATATCTTCCGACAGCAATCACTTACATAGAGTGTTTGGACTGAAACACGGGTCTCTCAGTCCCTCTGCTCTGCTCTGAGCCGAAGAGAAAACATTTATCGTATCCTACAGTTTTTATCCAATGAGGAGAGAGAACGGCATGCAGGGCTGTGTGTGCAGCCAAGGAACGCCGTGAATGTGGTGACGTAGCGACGAGGACTGTTATGGTGCATTCAAGGAAACTCGTATTTTTCCGACCGTGAAGTGGTACCAGTTCGATCTGGTACGAGTTCACCGGTCGGAAGTTACGAGTGGCCGTTATAGTGACTTTCACCGGTAAAACAGGTCGGAAAAACATGAGTGGGTTGCCTGGAACGCTACAAAGTCGTAAGTTGTGACTTGAAGCTGTAATTTACGATTTCAAAAGCCTGCCTGGAACGCAGCATTAGCCAAAACGACCGGATCACTCACTTCTGCTTTAACTCAAACATTCCGCTTACTTCTGCTTTAATTACCAAATATGATATGAACTGTCAGGATATTGATCAGTGGAAATCTACAGTTTCCATATGAATACAATTCCAACAGCGAAATGAAATCCTTTAAGGATATACACAAATATAATATTGTGATGATCTGCTTTATTCATTCATTTATTCATTTATTTGCGGTCAAGCGGTTGCATTGTCAGGCAGCCGTTGTGGCATTTGCCCACATGGCCCTATGGCCAGTCCGTCACTGGCTTGAACTGTTAGTGCTGCACTTTACACGTGAAAAAGTTGTGTGAGAATTTTGTTTATTTGAGAACATTTTATTCATTGTAAGGCTTATTTTATATATTTCTGTTTATTTGAGAATAATTTATTATTAGGCAGCACAGTATTCTATCTTAGAATATATCTTTATTTTCATATTTTGTATAATGGTAAAATAATTACATTTGACTAAAACATGTACATTTGGTCTAGGAAACTCCTAATAAACATCAAGCAAATTTATGTTTTTTATGTTTCCCTTATTGTACCAAATATGAGTCGAACCGAGACCTCGAAATCGAGATTTTTGTGTATTGTTACACCCGTAATAAATATACAAAATCAGGAACCCAGTGTGATTTCCTCAAATTTCTTTGTTTTTGTTCAAAAGACACAAACACCAAACAGAAATATAGGATTAATACATGTTTACTGTCTGTTTAATCAAAGAAGAGAAGAAACTTTATTATTATTAGCAGTTGATATTTTCTCTTCCCTTTTTCTTTCCAAAATAACTTCGACATTTGACTGTTTATTTAAGTGATGTCAATCAAATGAGATTTACCACTCTAAATATGGACTTTTATTGAAGTAAGCATTATGAATCATTTATAGCTTTTCACGTGTAGAAATACAAAAAAAAAAACTCTGCCGCACACTCAACTGTAACTAAACATAAAAGCATCAGCCCCGTGGTCTCTCAGGCAATTATACTGTAAGTAAGGGAATAAAGAATATTTTTAGTTTGATTGAATTAGACCATTTAGAAAAAATAATACACCACAATCTGACTATTATATATAATAATAATAATAATAATAATAATAATAATAATAATAATAATAATAATAATAATAATAATAATAGTTGTGACATTCTTATAATTCCTTCACAAACACTTAGTATCAATTATTAGATATTATTCAATTTAAAAAGAAAAACACTCTTAGCTGAGCAACCTTCAACACAAACACTCTGCACCTGTCTTTCATGGTAAATCTGCCCACACACGCTGCCACTACAACACACACACACACACACACACACAACAGGAGCATGTCGAGGACAAGAACAGCAGGTTCCCTCCGTTTCTGAAACACTTCAGAGTGACACATGTCTATCTGAAGGAGCGTAGAATGCACACACACATCTGTATCCCTCCCTGTGATTGGCCAGTAGCTATCTCTTGTCTCTTGTCCTGGTCTAGTTTTCCAAAAGCCTGAAAAAAAAGGTCTGCTTTGCTCTCAGACTACTTGAATTTCAATAAGCTGAAGGGCGATTTATTTTTTATTTTTTTATTTTTTTGCACCATTGATGCCAAAACGCCTTCTCTCCCCCCGGCTGGAAAAGACGACACACTTGATGTTGTGTAAAGGCACCTGGAAACTACGCAAAAAATAAAAAAAAAATAAAACTGATTGGCAGTCAGTGACACAGCTAAATCAGTGTTGGTTCCCGGTTGCCCTTGGCGACTACATTTGTCAACCGTTTAGCAGCAGATGCCACCGGTGGCGACAGGCAGGTGATCAGTTACAGTTGTGTGTGTGTGTGTGTGTGTGTATGAGGTGACTGCACCCAAAAGCAACGAAAAGAGGAAAAAAAAATGTGTGTGTGTGTGGTGAGATCGGCCGTCACTCAACCTGCTCTCTCTCCGTTCTGCCTTCGCTATGGCAACAGAGTGTGGGTGACGGCCCTCAATCTCACACTACTGCCTCTGATAAGTGGAGAAATGGCCACCCTCCTCCAAACACACACACACACACACAGTATATACACATACACACAGGTGCAAAGACAATGAAACAATGTCCACATGCAGCAGCAGATGGAAACGGCTCCAGCTGCTGCAGGTGAGTCACGTCCTCAGGTACAGAGAGTTCACACAGTCCACACACACGTTTAATCACAAGATGAAATCCTCTTCAAGTTGTGGATGGAGGAGACAGGAGGAGGAGTGTCCTTAGTCCAGATTTTCTGAATAATGACGATGACTCAAATGGATATTTTAAAGGGATAGTTCAACATTTTTGGTAAATTGGCTCATTGCCATAATCCCTATAGTCATAGCAGTAGGTTCGTTACCTTTATTTGTCGGTGCAAGCTGTTTTTAGAACGCCGGAGCAGAGCCGTGAGCTGCTCAGAGCTACGCTATGGAGGCTCATGGGATTTCTTGGTTTCCCTCATCAAACTCATCAAATACACAATCCAACAACTCCAAAATGCTCTGGTGGACAAGTTGTGACCTGCACATTCACCACGCTATGAGATAATAACACAACGTTACCAGACAGAGTTGTTTTAGAGGTAAATTCATGCAAAACTGCTGATGCGCGTTCCCATCGGGAGCAGTTTTTCAGCAGCAGTCTCTGCATTTACCTCAAAAACGACTCCATCTTGTAACATTCTGTTATTATCTCATAGTGTGGTGAATGTGCAGGTCACAACTTGTCCACCAGAGCATTTTGGAGTTGTTGGATTGTGTATTTGATGAGTTTGATGAGGGAAACCAAGAAATCCCATTAGCTTCCATAGCGTAGCTCTGAGCAGCTCATGGCTCTGCTCCGCCATTCTAAAAACACGAACCTACTCCTAAAACTATAGGGATTATGGCAATGGGCCAATTCGCCAAAATGTTGAACTATCCCTTTAAATTTAAAAAAATTATAATACTACAATGGCACTGTTCACTGCAGCTCACAGCATCTAAGATCTGCCGGCACTTTAAGCAAAAAATCTATGAAAAGAGTTTTGAAACTACTGATTAATACTGACTACATGAGGGGGTGTCAAACGCGTTTTAGTTCAGGGGCCACATACGGCGCACTTTGATCTCAAGTGGGTTCCACCAGTAAAATAATAGTATTAAAACCTATGAATAATAAGAACTGTAAATGAAAATTCCCTTTGTTTTTGTGCAAAGAAGTACAAGTAGATGTTTAGAGTTAATGAACTGTCCTTGTACAAAACATATTATGAACAACCTGAAATTACTTGAGAAAAATACTTGCAATTTCAACAATATTATGCCTCTTCTGTTTTCTATGTAATTTTCATGCTTGGCAAATTATTCCCAGAGGACTGGATTGGACCCTCTGGTGGGCCGGCCCTGAACTATATTATTAACACAAGATAACTGATGATTTTCCCATTCAATCCTCACAGTTTCTATGCTCCTTATTTTATCTTTACAGTATCTTTAATTTCACACATTTATACTCATGTTTTGTTGTTACAAAAAAAGTGTACTGTTCTGTGTTTGTACACCTGCACGGGTGAGGTGCTGCCGGTAAATTGTTTTTTAATTTTTAGCTCAATAGAAGAAATGGAGTCACACTGAGCAGACTTGAGTTACAACAATAACACGAAAAGCTACAGAGAAAAAAAAGGTTTTTATTATATTTTTGAGATTTGGGCAAAATCTATTTTGAATGTGAGTTGTGCTGTTTTGTTTTTTTCACTTCGATACTTAAGTTCACACCAGCATGATTACATTATTGTTTATTTATTTTGGCGGTTGGTGAAAAATAGATTTAACTTCGGTTTAGTAAAAACAACTGATGGATGGACATTAACCTGTCAGGAACTTTCACTTTGTGATATTTTTGATTGTGTTCGACTGAAATTAAGTCTTGAGACTGGGGCTTACAGCAGAGTGACGGAGTAATTCAGAGGCTAATGATGTGAACAGGTTGAGGTGGGGATCTCATACTGTACCACAGAGGCCACTGCAGTTCCAGGTGTGCTCTTTACTTCCTCCATCTTCATTTTACCCCCCCTCTCTCTCTCTATCTCTCTATCTCTCTATCTCTCTCTCTCTGCATTTTACCTTTCCGCCCAATAAGGTCGGTTCAGGATGCCTTGAGCTTAGACAGCAGTATTATTTATTCAAGGATTCATTAGAAGTATGTCATCACTTTCCTCTTCCCCTCGTTTCGCTCCAACACTCATAGAAAGAAATAATTAAACAGTGCATGTCAGGCAAGGATATGTGGGGTGCTGTTTCGGAAGCTGGCCCCGCAGTCCAGTAGGGAGGGAGGAGGAGGAGGGGGGAGGAAGAGGTTATTAATGCATCAAAGAGCAACTTTATTAGAGTCCATTTAAACTGGAGGGAGTGAAGGGTTGCTGTGGTTTCAGGGAGGTGCTGCCTGCAGGAGTGTTTAGCCCCCTTCACTTTTGATGTTACAGATATACGTAGATGTTAAATCTGCATTTCTGCTACAGTCCATCATCTATAATTGCAAATTATAAAACTATTAAAAATCTGAATTAAAAAAAAATACTGGAATCTGACACCTACATAAGCTTTGGCAGCAACTGCAGCTTTGAGCTTGTTTGGGGGGTGAGACTCTCTACAGCTTTGCACATCTGGATTTGGGCAGTTTATCCCACTCTACATGACAGATCCTCTCAGGCTGGATGGGAAGCATCTGTGAACTGTCGTCTTTGTATTCCTCTCTTTGGAGAAAAACAGGCTGAAGTTGTTCCATCGACATTATGTTCAAGCTATTGAGATGCTTGCAGAGGGTTTTTCAGAGTCCATGATGATTTTCGGGATATTAAATTTGAAACAGGAACTCACATATGCAGATGCAGATGCAGATGTTTTGCTGTCTTTCAATTCTAGGCAAAAAAAAGTGCTTCTTGATGGTTTTTCCTTATGTCAATATACATTATATATATTCCCCTCTGATGTGTGGGACCTGTATTAATAAAATATGAACCTGGAGAACCTGGGCATACAGTATGTGATGGAGGATGGCATGTACTCTACGTGAATTGGAAAGGAATAAAAAAAGGAGGGGGGGAATAAAAATGTTGACATTAACAAGAAAAGGCTGCACTTTCCCAAACAGGCTGGAAGAGTGTTTTATTAGTGCTGCAGAAAATACCTCCAACTCAAACTGTGGCTCACAAATATAAGGTTATATAAGGTTTAAAAAGGACACCCTGAATATCAAGGAAATGGAACATTATAACAGACGATAATATATGAAGATCATACGTCATTAAGATCATTAAAGATCATTTAATTGGCGACCATTAGAAATGTACCATTCCTCAAATGTGAAGGAGGTTTTGTGGCATCAAACTGGAGAAAACTTAAAATAGGAGATCAAACATATGTTTTAGGCCCGTCTGGTAATTCAAAGATTCGGGAAGAAATATTGATTGGCCACTTGGATCCACTGTTACTTTTGTTAGGAGCTGAACTCGAACCTACCAACTAAACCAAGCAAAAAAAAAAACGTTTTCCAGATGAAAAACAAACATGGAAGGAAGGTGCAAAAATGGAGGATTAATATAACGAGACAAAGATATAATGAATTCGTACTTTTAGATATTAAGATTTCAATGGAAACAATTTATAAATTTACAACAAAAACATGTAACATGCACCAAAAAAACAGCCATTAGCCGTTAGCCACTGCTAGCCATTGATAGCTACACTATTTTGATAACAACACTGTAGGTGGTTTTTACACATTCAAATAGTGTAGGAAAATGTTCAGGGGGCTGACATGGCTGACTTTAATGTGAAACAATTATGAGAGAAATAAATAAGTTCGAGAGAGGTCACTACTGTTCAGCCATCTTGAATTTGTATGTCAGGTTCTAGTCGTCAAGACTAAAATTCCAACTTGGAGCGTGGAAATTCAGACTTCCAAGCACAACTAGAAGGCACCACAAGAAATCCATGGTAAGTGTAAGTAAAACCTTTATTAGCAACACTGTTTGAAATATAATATAGATGTAATAAAAAGTTCAAAAGGAAATCTGCTATAATACAGTTTATATGCAGATGAGAGGACTCACAGCAGATATAATGAATAAAGAGCTGTTGATGAGTAAAAGACTGACGACCTGCCCTTCATTATTAACAGTGAATGTGAATTTAAGTGGCGTCCTTCACTTTGACAGGCTCCTCCTTACATTTTAAACAGTGGGAAACAGCCCTGAGTTTCTTTTTGAATGAAAGCCACCTCATCAAGTTATTGAAGGCTCCTAACTGGAGTATTTGTTTTGGTGTCTCTCAATTCTGACTTGCAAGTGTAAAAGCCAATGTCTTTAAATCTCATAACTCCACACACACACATTGCTGTCATTAACTCCACCCCTTTCATGACTAAACAAGTGAAAGTAGAGAATGGCTGTTACTAAAGCACATTCTCCTCCTAATGACTGCAGGGCTTCTTCTACCCTCTCTGAACACAGAGCGATGGTGATTCCAGCCTCCTCCTGTCTACCAAATTATTTCTCCTTAGGCCAAGTCCACTGAGCTCCTACTTATACATATTCATTCCTGAATTATGGACCACTGAGCTACATCCTATTTTGCGAGGCTTCTGCACACTCATTCCTGTGTCTCTGCGGTGACCAGAGAGCCACAACAATCACTTGAGCGGCTGGCTCTCATTTTGATTTATCGACTTTGTCTGTTTGTAACGAAAAGCCAGTGTCCCCACACTACTTAAACATGCTAATTCATGCAAATGTATTCTTGCCCCAGTATTCACCTTGAGGTAAAGCATACATGTTGTAAACAGAAACTTGCCATCATTTAATGATCTTTGGAAATCTTCAGTGCTTTTTTATTCTCTCCTTAAAAACCTCTCTGTCGTTATTGTTATGTTAATGTATGCACACGCATCTTCCAATTGGAGATCCAGCTGTGCCTGCCAAAACTTGTCTCCGGGGTGTGATGTCAGTGTTGTGGGGAGGTAGTTACTGTACTACAATGGGCATTATGCAGCTGTTAACATATAGGGACAAACCCTGCTGCTTTGTCGAAACCTTGATGATCAAGAATTTCAGCAGGAAATGGAACCTCGGGGTAAAACTGTGCTAATTCTGTCCAGTTTCTCAATGGCCCCAAGGTGCTCTTCCTGTGTGATGGAAGTAAGTGGGGCTCATTATTTTTCAGTTTTTTATTTAAAAAATAAATAAATAATAATAATAGGGAATTCATCAGCATCTATTTAGAATATTAAACTGGTGTAAATCAGGAAAAAAAATAAATGAAAGACAAATCCAGGTAAGTACCAGAGTAGAGTTATACCACTGACACCAGTGATGACGCTTTCCCACATACTTTCATCTGTACCTTCCTCCCACCCTTACATTCACACCTATGGGCTTTTATATAGTGCACATGTCTTTGGACAGTGTGAAGAAGTGAGATTATTGGATACAGTGTTCCTGTGTTCCTATTTTGATTGTATGCGCAGAGCGATGGAGGCGGTTGGCAGAAACACTCTCTAAATCACACCAAACTGGAACAACTACATTATTATGATATAAGAGATGTAATGCTGCTTAACCATCAGGTTAATATCACATTGCAGAGCCAATCAGTCAGTGACCACAGTGACTGGACCTCGTCATTATCACTTGAAGTCATAGAAAGAGAAGGCAGAAAGTCAAACGGATATCACCAGGAGAGATTCAAAGGTAGTTTAGAAGCACTTGATTATGCAGGAAATTCAATGAAAGCAAATCCAGAGCCAAAAGGTACATTGGTCCTTGTTCTCTCTTTCTCTCTCTACCAAAATACAATAGTCAAGTAAAGGATGACAATCAGATCTGTTAAAGGCCTCAAGGGTTCAACAGTACAGTACAAGTGATGTACAAATGCTGCAAGGACCGAATGACAGTCTCAGAAAAACAGACTCAGGGTTTCATATTCACAGGGTGAAAGACAAAGTAATAGACCAAGCCCATTTAAACATGGATCAAATCTTTAAATAGTAAATCAAGATAAAAGTCGTGTTGAACTTCCTGCATGCAAATGTGTGATTAAATTCAGAAAATTTCAAGATAACTTGATTCCCTCTTCCACTGGTCAGAAAAACCTGCTGAGACCTGCAGACATCAGGTTTTTGGTCTAAGTGGAAAATGAGATAATCATTATTCACACCAGTGTCACATGACTTCAATCAGCATTGATGTAAACACAACACCTAAGGAAACTTCAACTTGAATTGTTGAAAAAAAAAGGTGCATCACATCTACCTGGTGAAGTCCTACAACTCGTGTCTATATTCTCTTTATCCTCTTCATCTTAAGAGGGAAGTGTGAGAGTGCTCAGAATCCAAAGAGAGCGAGCAGCCACTCAAGAGGAGCTCAAATGACCCACAGATCACCCGACACGGGGGGGAAGGAGCCCAGTGATAGCACAAGTGCTGGGGCAGGAGAAGGCCACTGCAAAGGTTTTATCAGCTGATTAAAAAACAAGACACTTGTTCCCCCTCATGACAGGACACTGAGGTCTCTACATCCACCTCACTGATGAAATACATGTGAGTGTGTCTTCACTGCAGCTCCTCCATGAGGTGGTCCTGAAGCCAGAAGCTGACGACTCGTATCGGAGCTGAAGACCATCGTCTTTCATCTGGATGAACCTTATTAACACGCCATCCCTGTTGATGGTTACATAAAGACATGACATTGTGCAGCTTTTCCAGCAGGTCCTAACTGTTCTTACTTCAGATGAGCAGGTTGTCGAAGCTTAACTGAGCAACCACCTGTTAACTCTCTTAGGCAGACAGCGAGACCGGCCTCCTGGCACGGTGGAAGATCAACTGAACAACAACATACCCCTGAGCGGAGCTGCTGGCGAAGCTGAACCTGTGTATTCCAGCTCAGCCTCAGAGCACTGGTGGCAACGCTGTGTACAGCCACAGGGCAGCTTAAAGGCCAGAAACTGTGGATGGGCGAGTTCTTCTGGGATAAAGATTGAAATGGGGAAAGAAATGATGAGGTGAAAATAAACCATACTTACTCAGATTTATACCTCTAAAACAAAAATCACAGGGTTTCTTGATATTAAAGGTCCAGTGTGTAATAATTGACAAGGTTTATTGGCACCATCTGAATATATTACCCATGAATATAATTGTCTGAGTGTATAATCGCTATAAAATAAAATGTGTTTGGTTTTCGTAGCCTTATAATTATTCTTTCAAGGGTCTTGCTCTAGAGATCTTGTGTCGCCATGTTTGTACGGCAGCCCAAATGGAAAATCCAGCCAGTCAGAGAATGTTTCAAGAGTTTCGCATTCATAAATAAACCAGTGAAGACGAAGGTGGAAAGAAAGAAGAAGGAGAAGGAAACAGCAGACATATATGGTAACTAGGGATGGGACGATATGAAAATTTCATGTGACGATTATTGTGGCCAAAATAATCGCGATTAACGATATTATCACGATAATAAAAAGGTCGGGTTGTCAACATCTTGTTTGTCTTTCCAGTCATATTTTAGAAGCGGGGTAACAGTTACAGCGGAGCCTCTGCCATTCACGGCCATGACTGAACTAAAAGCTTTAGGACTTTTAATTTGAAGGTCTACAAACAGGAAGTCGTGACACTCCCTCACTGTCGCTCGCTTTCTTTCTTTCTTTTTTTCAGCACGTATCAATGTTGTTTCAATGAGCGGTGCTCCCTTGAGCCCCGCCAGCAGTACCGCAACTTTCCAAAGATAAACACCTCTGGGTGAGCCCTAACATTAGCTGTGATTTTGTGAGCTCATTATCTGTAACGAAAACGACGGGGCAATATTAGCTAGCGAGCTAATGTTAGCAGCAGCAAATTAGCAAGCTGGTCGACTGATTGACTCTCGTCTTCACATGTTGCCACTGTTGACATTTAGCTATGAGTGCTAACTTTAGCCTGTGATATTCACCTCGGAATAATCTGAGCTCACAATGCACAGGGTATTTAGCCAGGAGGAGGAAACTGAGACAAGCAAAGAAAGCACATTTTACCTTGAGTCCCACAAAGATAGAGGGGTGTTTATCCCTAGGTGCGCTTTTAAATTGGAAGTGTTGGCCAAAGGAGCACAGAGATGCTACGCAAGAATGCGGCTGTGACTAGTGGCTGGATGCCTGCCAAGCACGCTGGTGAGACTTGACTCTTTTTTTTTTTTTTTTAAACATGGCGTGCTGCGCGCCTTGCAAGGATTACAAAATGGACAATAAATTCAGGATTATGGCGATTATACGATTATGACGAATTCTGCACGATTAAATAATTGTGGGTGTTTTTAATCGCGATTGACGATCAAATCGTAAATCGTCCCATCCCTAATGGTAACATGGTTTAGATCTTCACCTCATTGCTCCTGAAATACTCCCATTCTTCCCAGTCATGGTAAAAGTCGTGGTACAGTAAACACGTTTTTTTGTCCTCGGAGGCCACTGTCATTTTGCCGTCGGGAGGGGTGAGCGCTGCAATCTAGAATCTGAATGCTAGATGTCACAGTTTTCCCCCCATGTTAAACACTGGACCCTTACAGTAAATATGGCAAGGCTTTTGTGATACTTGTTTTCTATATTGCGTCTTGTCTTGTTTGGACCTGTCAAACCTTTGAGATGATTGACAGTGGTAATCACAGCAAAAGCATGTTGTTGATAAATTACTCTACAGTTTAACTAATAAACCCTCTCATGTCTTTACCACAGTCCTCTTCATACTGACAGCTTCAGTGCCCGTCACTGCTGCTGAATGCTGCCCCCTGTTAAGAGTAAGTTCCTGGCATTTAAAAACAAGTGAAAATTTGGAGTGAAAGCTCTGCAGGGCCCAGCTGGCTAATACAGGAGCATATACATCTGTGGCCAACCTTTCAGGAGCGGGGTTAAATAAAGTTCCTAATGAGAGCAGCTGTTTGAGCCTGAGGCAGAATCAATCTGTAAAACCCAGGTGGCTGCAGCAGGACCTTGCTCCGATACGCAGCATTTTCTACACTATGAAGATGCTATGAGACACTGAGCACTGACTGGCTGTTTCTATGAAGGGGGGAAAGTTTGTGTATGAAGAAAAATGCATTGACTTACTCATCTGTGTGTGCGCTTCTGTTAAGTATAAGCAGTTGTGTCTCTGCAGTGCATACTGTGTGCATAAGAAGGTGCCCATCAGCCCATCTTGGACCAACCCTGAGTGGGATGGAAACTGACAGGCTCATTAACACAGCAGATACACAGCCTACGGCCATATGGGCGAACTGGGAGGACTGGGAATATCCCGCTTATCCACCAGCCACTTAAAACACACTAATTGGACCCACATAGATTGCACTAATGATTCAACAGCAATAACTAAACACCAGCGTTGTTCATATCCATCAGCCTCCCTGTTTGTAGGTTTATGGAGAAACAGAGATAGCCGGTTCTGTTTGCATATACACATAGGAAGCCACCTTTTTTTTGTGGTGGCTGCTACTTTGTGTTATTGTGTGTTTACTGTATGAGTCACTATACAAGCTTCTAAACTAATTAAATTCCTCTGTGCATCGGTAATGGGAAGCTAAGAGATATAATTGTTGTCATTTTCATGCCATCCTTTTAATTACTTTCTGGTTCCATTTCATTCCATTTGAATTGACAGCCTGATCAACTTTTAATTGCCAGTTTTTGCAAACAGCTTATCAGCCGGCTCCAAGCCTGCATGCAGAGTACTAGATGACCTGGCCAAACACACCCCCACAAACAGAATAACAAACACACCACCACACACAGTATATCCCAGAGCCAATCCTAGGCTGTTGTCACCGACGTCTGCGACAAGAACGCTTCCTGGGGATGTTAAAAAATGCCAGTATTTGAGCTTAAAGGTGCGGGATCGACGACTGTCCATCTTTGGTTTTAGAGGTGTTTGTAGAGCTTGTTGAAAAGCTTTTATTGCACCTGATGTAACGACCCGTCAACCTGCCTCTGCTCCAGTTGTGTAGGTGTGTGTATGTTGGGTGGGGGCTGAGACACACACATCACATGGCGAAACAGAAAGCGGAGGCGAGGAGAGAAACATGACTGTAAATGGCAGCAAAATGCAGAATACGCTGAGATCAAATCACACAGGTGCTCATAAATTAGGTATGTAACATAAATAAAATATTGCGTGGCAACATTTCGAGTAGAAAATGTTGCTGTCAATGCAAAATGAACAAAATGCATGACTTTATTACGAAAAAGTCCCAAGGAAATGCAGTGTGTGTGTGTGTGTCAGTGGGCTGGGAATTTGCTGCTATAGTTCATCAAACATGTGTCTACAAAAGAAGACAGTGGTAATCTTTTAACAGTGGATCAGTTTGAAATATTACAGGGGGTTGTGTTTTGTAGAATTAAATGACATCTAGTATTAAAACAGATTTCCTGTTACCACCAGAAACTACAGGTTCGGCCAAATCAACCTGGACTGCCATTAATGGTGCATGTCATTTACGTTGGTAGTCGGAGCACTGAATGGCCTCACCTCTGAGTTGAGCTCTTTCCAGTTGAAAATGATAATGAAAATTGAAATGTATGACTGATATAAAACTAGACGATTAACAAAACGAAAATATAATGACTTTATACTTGTTAGATTTCAATGCTAACAATTTATAAGGTCTTTAAAAAGCGGTAAAACTTACAACAAGAACATGTAACATGCACTAAAGCAAACGGGCTAGCTGTTAGCTGTGCAATGTACAAGGCGGACTTTAATGTAAAACAACTACGAGAGAAATGAAATAAATTGCAGTGTTCACTACTGTTGACGCAAGTGGCAGCCATCTTGAATTCTTATGTTGGGGCTGGTGGGATTCATCCGACTTCCCGAGGGCATTCAAGGTTAAGGTAAGTCAAGGTAAGTAACACCTATATTAACAACAATTCCATACTGTTCAGCTGATCAATGTGGCATTTCAGATTGCATAAGCTTTACTAATATATTGAAACAGAATATCAGGCACCAAATATACATCTACTTTAATCACAGACTGAACAGTGGCTGACTGATTAAAGGTGATTGAGGTATTGTCGTACCATTTGACCACATCACCACTCCATCAGACCAGACTGTAGAAATCTGAACCCTTTCAATCCTTCACAGACGCCTTCAAGACTCCCAACTTCTATTTAACGAGTCTAAGCAAACACACAGAGCCACATGTGTGTGCTGTGGAGGAGCCACATCAAATTGGATTAGGAAATGCAATCAAGGTGGATTAATTATGGATGGAGGGCTGTTCACTTCTGCCTCATCTTCGCAGGCCTGTGCTTATACACTGGCTGCTTCCTGCACAGGAAAGGAGAGGGTAAAGCTGTCAACAGCCAGGGAGAATGAAAGGATGATGAGTGAGGGTGGTGATGGCAGAACGTACTTGAACGACACAAACACCTGATACCTCCGCATGAGACTGAAAGCACTAAACAGGAGTCCTTCATTTGACACCATTGAATGCATCATCATCACATTTCGTCCCTTCATCCTTTAAATGCACCAACCTTCCATTCTGAGTGGAGGGAGGCACAAGAAAAAGGACAAAAAAAGAAGGCCAGGGAAGTGGGCCGTGAGCTTTTCAACTATATTCTACCACCATAAAAAAGATGTCAACTGCTTAAATCCATCCACACATACTATCAATTCTCCAACAGTAGCCTGTATCAATAGAAACAAGTGTCTATCAGTTTATCTCATAACTTCCTGTTTCACATCACTCTCCAGCAGCTCAAAGAGAATAATCCACCGAAATGTCAAACATCTGCAGGAAGTCCTGAGTGTCACTGACACAAGGGAAGCAGGTTGAAAGTACGGCACAGTCGAAACTGAAAACAGCATTACTACAAGAGATACTTGAAACAGCAGAGGGCTGAGTAGGACACGGCTTTCATCAAATACCTAATCAGCCAATCATGTGCAAATAAGTACATAATACATCTTATAAAAGCATGAAAAGATTGTAAGGAGGTTCGGTTGTTGTTCAGACCAAACTGATTTCCTGGAAGATTAAAGTCTCTCGAGTTGTCAGAGAACAGAAATAAAACAAATAAAAAAAACATCCAATCAGCTGCCCTGTTATTACTGAGGCCTCATTCAGACCTGTTCCTAACATCCAACTCAGGTGATCCCATCATAAGACAGTGAGATCTAAGTTCAACTGTGAACACAAGTATACTGACCCTAACCCTAACCGTAAGAACAGGAAGCTGAGATAACAGCGGGAACGACATTGGGGAAATATTGTCTGTCTTGATAAATCTCTACAAGTTGGAACAAACTACAAGAATCCATTCATCAGCCTTTTAATATAAGTCACTTCCACTGTTGTTACTGAGGCTTTGTTCAGACCTGGTATTAACATACAGCTCAGGTGATCCAATCACAAGACAGTGTGAACACAAGCATGTCCTGGGCCACTCTACAGACATCATCTGAAGGACTGCATACCTTACAGTACCAAAAACAGTTCAACATCTCAAGACACATAACACGTCAGTCATTAAAGCAAATAACCGTGGTCGAACAGCTGGTTCCTCTACTGTCAACAAAGAACAGGAAGCTGAGGTGACAGTGGGAATGACACTGGGGAAATATTGTCTGGCTTGACAAATCTCTACGAGTTGGAGCAAACTTCCAGAATCCATGGATCAGCCTTTTAATATAAATCAGTACCACTATTGTTACCTCCACCTCATTCAGACCTGGTATTAACGTCCATCTCAGGTGATCCGATATGAAGACAGTAAGCTCTAAGTTCTGATATGAACATACAGTATGTGTCCTGGACCACGGTGAAGGTCCAGCATCTAGAGGACCACCTACCTTACCAAAAACAGTTCAACATCTCTGAACACAGAACCCGTCAGTCATGAAAGTAAATAATCAGGGTACAGCAGCAGGTTCCTCTGCTGTTAGCAAAGAACAAGAAGCTGAGGTAACAGTGGGAACGACATTGGGGAAATACTGTCTGGAGCTGGAGCAAACTACACAAGTCCATGGATCAGCCTTTTAATATAAGTCTGTTTCTGAGAAGGACAGCACCACTCTCCTGGCAGCTACTGTAGTTCTACTCTCCTATTTTGATGCCTCCATGCCTGTGACAGTCAGAGCCGGAGGCATTTTATTTAGAGGTCATCCATACTACATATATGCACACATTATATACTCCCGTTCTCAAGATCTCAGTGGTGGTCTTGATTGAAACTTAATGATCACAATATCTCAAGAACTGAAAGGAATCCCTTCAAATTAATTTAAGTTCAAACTGATTAGATTAGATCAGATTTTGATGGCCTAAGGTTGATTCCAGTGTTACTTTATATGATTCTAAAAAGTAATGAAAGTAAAACTACTATGTGGAAGAGGCAGTGATTCTAGTTGAAGTCACTTAAACTCAATATCACCTGCACAGATGTTTCATATTCAAATCTCCCCAACATTTTAAAGGGGCGAAATTGCTCAGTTCCATCAAAAATTAGTAGAAACAAGTGATACTAATTAGTTAGAAAAGAATTCAGTATAACAAAACAATGTTCAGAAAAAAATGTTTCTTATTATGCTGAATTTTACCCAGAGAGCTGCATGGTACAGGTTATCTCGCCCCCCTCTGTGTTTTCCCTCTTCTTTATTTATTCATGCTGATGGCTGTTAGTTACTGCCATTACTTGAATACTGGATTTTATTCACTATTCCACAATTTCCAGTATTTGACACCTGGCTGAGGGATAAACAGCACAAAGTAGAAAAAAATCATGCAATGAGAAAGTTTTAAGTGTCAAGCGGCTGAAAGATATACAGTACAAATTGGAGGGAAGAGTCATTCATTACTTATGCCTTTCAAACCACCCACACCCACTTCAGCTTTCCTGTAGCAGCCAAAGAGCAAAGCTTTCTGTGTTCCCTAATCCGTTCCCTCTACAGACTCCTTCCCTGTGAGAACTGTCATTTCTCGCAATGTCTTAGCAGCTTGACTGGATTCCTATCAATTACTGGTTCATGGGAAGTGCAGTTGTGGGTGCTTTCAAGGCTTCTGTCTATATTTGAGTTAGCGTCCATTCCGCTGTTAGGATTATGAGGCACATCGGCAGTGTGGTACTAGTGTACTTCTCTGCACAAGTGTGGTCTATCAGTACTACTAAAGAGTGGCATTTGCTCTCATTCTCAACACGCCCAGTAACATATTCAGATAAATTAGGGAGGCTTTTACCACAGTGGCAAGGATGGGGCTTCTCGCCCATGATTCATTAGTTAAAAAGCATTCTAATAAATTTCCCATTTTTAATGTTTCACAGAGCTATTAAAGGCACATGGAGGCTTGCACAGCCCTGTTTCCTATTACAGCTTTCAATAAATGACAATCGGCACTGTACACTGGGTGGGAGGGGGGGAGTCAGACTTTTCAGCCTGCCTTTCAAAGCCTTCCTAATAGCACATAAAGACTTATTAGGCATTGTGTGCCGGCACTTTAGAGTAGTGAGGCACTTTGTTCCAGAGTTGCCCAGGCTTAAGCTAATGAATAGAGCCGCTGCTTGACTGAGGCTAATTCACATTGCTCAGCAGAAGAGGTTGCATATCAATCTATATCAGTTACACAGGGACTTTGAAAGATTAAGGGAAAACATCAAGTAAGCTAAAGAGAAACTCTGAGAGGGGAAAAAAGAGAGAGAGAGAGATAACCCTCGTAGAAAGTCAGAGAAGACAGGGACGGAGCTTCAGAGAATTTGTGTGGGTTTAAGCCTTTGCAGGAGAAGTTAGGACAGAAATTCAGTAATGGCTGAATGGCTGATAAACAGCATTAAAAAAACCGAAAGCTGATTCATGCACGGCAGAATCAAACATCCTCGTATTTTTCTTGCCTCTCTTCAGGAAATGAGCTCCCTGGAGTCATATGCATCTCCTTCACACATCCTAAATCACCCCTCTTAATGGAAAACAAAGTGAAGCACAAACAGAAGAACTGGTGCTGAAAACTATTTATCTCCGAGACTTCTTTGATTTTTCAACTTTTCCTTTACCTGTCTGATGATTATTAGTCATATTCACATGTCCATTAACTATTGAAACTTTAATCAACAGCTTTAATATAACCAGCATTGCAGAACAGGTACAGTCTCTGCTTGAACCAACAAATCCAATTCCAAAAATATTTTCTGCAAACAGAAACTGATCCGTGCCTTTCATCCAGGAAGACGTGGAGGGGATGGACAAAAAATCCTTGAATGCACTCAACTGGTCACTGATTAAAGCATTTGCAACTGAGTCTAATACAGTTTTTCCACTAAAACTAACAGGGAATTAAATGGGAATAATCCAGCTAATAAAAGCTGATTAATCCCTTTTCCACTGCCGGTCGAATTTGTCTTTCAAACAACTGCAAGAAATTACATCATCACATGCACTTACAGAAGGCATCAACACAGACAATGAGCTTCCATGCACTAGGAAAAAACATCTGGTATATCTGCCCACTGTCAGCAGGTTTTAGTGGGTTTTTTGACCAGTGCAAAAGTAGTAATTTAGCACCACTACTTTGTGGTATCAGTGGTAATAATGTAAGAAAATACAAAATACATAGCCTTCTTGAAATGTACAGAAAGTATCAAAGAGTCCATTGATCCTAGAAAGATACTAAAGGAAATGTAATAGTACCGACACGCACCAAAACAATACTAACATGCCTCTAAAGGGATAATGTTGGCTATAATTTTGTGCTATAAGCATTACGACTTAAGAGGATAACCATTTGAATTGTTTTCACAACCTGCTGAAGTTTCACATTAACATTTCCTGGATGCATTGTAACCAAATGAATGTGGATTTTCTTTCTCGTCTCAGTTTGTACAACTGCATGCACGCTTTGGTAAATGAGGCCCCTGGCTGGTTTGGTGTGACAATTAGTGTTCCCGAAGCCCTGGATGACTAAACCTTCAAACATTTCTACATCTCACACACCAAAAGAAACTCGAAACCTGTTTCCAGACATCTTCGTCAAGTTGCTTAAGGCCTGGTCCACATGGAAACGGAGCTTTGCTCAAAACAATCTTACCTTTTGGTACCTTTTGAAAAAGTTTTCTATTAAGACGGCATCAAGAAAGGCAAGAAAGACCTGAAAGTCCCTCGGACGTTATGTCTAGCAGTGTGGCTCAGGTTAAAGGTCAAAGCGAGAATACCATTTTCACTCCCAAAAAATGTTGTTTCCATCTGGACAAAACGCCGAAACGATAAAAAACGTATTCATTAAACCCGTATTCGTGTGGACGGGCTCTAAGTCTGTCTTGATCGTTCTCCTAAAAGCTGAAATTCACATCACATTTTCTTATAGAGGGATTTTCACCTGATTGACTAAAAACTAAGGATTCCATGGACATTAAAACTCCTATTCATTTATATATAATGCTACTTGACTCTTTTGTCCCTGCGGACCCGTCCCTGTGCCTAATGGAGGGATTAACGGTCAAATCCTCAAAGACCTCACTGATGAGGATTGAAATTGACAGGCATTGAACAGACCTCAACACCCACAATGCAAACACACACGCACACACACACTGAGCCAGTCTAATACACTGTGAAAACAACAAGAGCAACAGCGTAGATATGATTAAACCATCCCTTTTATCAATTTGTCATGGCATGAGACACATGCACACCCATTCGTCCACACTCACTTACACACTCACACATTTACCAAAGCTGAATCTTGTTTATCATTATGTCCATTAGCATGAGTGACAGGAAGGTTAAGGGAGATGAGCAGATACTAGTAACTAGTTTGCTGAAGTGTGAAAAACTGCGTCTGAGGTTTATGGATATCATACTTGAGAGCCTTCATAAACAAAAAGGCCAAGTTCAGAGAGGCAGTGACTTTTTGCTCTGCTGCTTCTTCACCACTGATGCAGTAATGATGGATTACAGAGTCTAGTTGTGCAGACCGGTTGGGACCAGAGCCCATCAAAGAAGGCAATGTGTGTGGACTCTGCTGGAGTATTCTTCATCCTGCAGCCGTAGTTCTTTCCCAGGGGCCACGGCAGAAGGAAGAGCCTGCTTTTCCAGCCTGCTGCCCTCTAATACAGCCCCAGTGGTGGGCTGGGTAAAGCCTGCTGGAGCCTAAGGGGAGTGAATGCACCAGTATGAGTGTGGGTTTGTCAGTCAAGGTGTCAGCCGGACTGACGGGTCATTGTGTCCGCTGACAGCCGGCTGAGAGCTACAGCAATTCCATTAAGAAGGAACATCACTCACCGGCCATTACAGCCACAGTCCTGTGCTGTTCACTCAGATGGAGGATAACGGGACTTTATATATATATATAAACACACATGCGGGGGCATCAGAAATGTCTCCTGGCAGCAGACAAGTCCTGTTGTTCATACACATTTACTTCAAAATGCCAGGACATGATGTGCAGACCTGCAAGACTTACCCATTGCTTGAGTTGGTCTTACTATTTTATCAAATCTCAGGCCAGGAACTTCCCTTCATTCAACCTGAAGCCTAGTGAGCCCTGTGATAGGTTCAACTTTCAATATGTGAAAGTAATACAAGTCATAAGGGTCATGATTAGGGATGCACTGATCCAGCTTTTTTCGATCCCAATACTGATACCGATACCTGGGCTTAGCGTATCGGCCAATACCCAATACAGATCCAATACCACAGTTGAATTAATAACCTGTATACCTGCATGCTTCACGTGCTGCTGATCTCCGACGCGGATCTATTCACCTTTATCTTTGTGATACGTGTCACTAAAATAGAAGTGAATAGATCAGCGTCATGGATCTGCCCCATTAACCAATGGCCGATCAGCTATTTAGTCAATATCTGATCCCAATATCAGATTGTTGCAACCCTTGTCATGAAATGTAAGGATCTTAAAATACAGGACAATATTTATACCAATACCAATTACTTTCTTAATCCCCAAAGGGAAATTAATTTGTCTGACAGCTCATCGACCACTTGCAGAAGAATAAAAAAGCCTGACGGCTGAAGGTACAAAGGATCTTCTTTCCGTCCACCACTGCTGCTTTCTTGGTCAATCAAGGTGCCATGAAGTGGATGATCTGAGCCGTCCAGAATGGCCTCCACCATCTTCAGTGTCTCTCCACCATATGCCCAAGGGAGTCCATCAGGGAATCATGACTGAAGTCTCCAGATATCATTAAAAGCGCCTCAGGATGTTTGGCCTTCATGGAGAACCTCAGATGGAAATTCAGCAGAGGCCGTTGGTGAGAAGACACAAGTATTGTTATGATTTGGAAAAATGTCTACTTTCTGAGTCTTCTTCACCAATATCTCTGGCTCATCACTCTTGATAGGCAGAGACTAGACTTGACATTTCCTATGATGACTGACAGCAGAAAGGACTTCCAGGCCTTTAACCTTTGCACCACCAGCACGGCAACCACAAAAGCACCTCTTCATCTCAGCTGGAACACTGACACACAGAAGTATCCATCAATAGTTGACAAAATATGACAAAAACTTACAAAAACACAACAAAAATAAAGCAAAAAGGTTGAGTAAAAACTCAGAGCTACCAGACTTTGCTGCTGACAGTTGAAGCGCATGTTCGGGAACATTATTGCTCTCATTCAAATATTAAAAATGTTGGTGTTTTTGTGAAGATGAATTGACCATGGTATTTTAATTTAGTTGATATCCTTCACACCTTTAACATTTTTACAGGTTCTCAGTGATATAAAGTGACTGAATGGACTTTGTTTATCTATAAATTGCACAAATAGGAAATTATTTTGTTTTGAACGCAATTATTGCTATTACAGGTTGCACCACATTAAGCCCCTTGGCCTTTTCGAAGAACTCTGAAGAAAAGCTCTATTCACAAAGAAAACAGGAGCCAGAGGAACATCAAGGTGAGACTGGGGAAAGCTCAAGATGTGTTTTGCAAACTCTGCAAAGTCCAAGCAAAGAAGAAGCGTAGCTATAGACTAAAAACAATGATGTACATAACAGCATGACAAGTACAGTTTATGCTGTTGGGCAGACAGATGTACAGTACCAGTGATACTGAGGAGGAGAGAGCAACTTCAATGTGAAAAGGGGTTTTGTATTGCACAGTGAATGCCAAACTAGATCACAGGCCTGGAGCAGAACAATGAAAAGTGAGAACAGCACCACTGAAACAAAGCAGAGCGGCCTGTGATGATGACTGAGTTAAGAGTGTTTTGAGTGGAGGAGGCAAATCATTTCACAGAGGCGGCTCTGAGATGCTGAGGACAAAAGGAAGTCTGGAAGAAGAGTAAAGCCTCAGAACGTCCTCTGATTGAGGATAAATCTATCCGAAGATACAGTCACATCTTCATCCAAGGAACAATTCTGGACAAACTAACTGATAGCACACAAATGACTGCATTGATTGAAACATTCACAGTGCTGCAATCAAATAGGAAGTGATGTGATTGCATCAACAGAAGCTGACTTACCTTAACTGAACTGAACTGAACCCCAGAGAGGCCTATTCGGTCTAGCGTGGTCTGACGTAGGTGAGCACAGCAACGGTTAGTCGACCACTATTTTGTTTTATTATATTCACTGCTACTTATCTTTTTAGGTCTTTATTTTTTCTTTATAATGTCTCTGATCACCCTGGTGCAATGTTTTTGCCTTCTATGTGCATTTATATGTATATTTACCTAGTATATTTGTTCTTTTTTTAATATTATTACCCCCTCTTTTATTGCCCGCTTGTTTTTTGTTTTGTTTTGTTCTTTTCTTGTTTGTCTGTTTGCTTTCCCCCCTTTTTTCGATAGCCATAGAGGAAATGTTCATGTTCATGTTTGTTAATTGAAAAATAAAAAAAATAGAAATTAAGAAACAATACAACAATTTTGAGTTTGTTGTTCTCAAAAAGCATCAGGTTATGTGAATCATGACTCACTAAGAGCTCTGAGAAGATTTACAATCAAGATTTGCTGACTTGTAAAGCTGACAGAGTCATCTCAAAGAGTTTCCATCTTCATCGGTTTATAAATGCAGATAATTCAGTTCAAAGTTTGTAAGGTGTTTGTATGTGTTTCTGTGACAGTGTCATTGTTTTGTATTTACATTCTGACACTGTTCTGTATGTATATTTTTGAGACCTGTGAGTGTTTCTCGTGGCTGTATATTATGTGAAAACAATTCTCCTGGAAAAGACAAATAAACGTAATCTGATTTGATCTAATCTAATGCTATCTAATCTAATCTTACCTCTCGAGAAGTGGGCATGCAGATAAGATAGTGTTTGCCATGATGTGATATAAAGACCTAAAGAGGCCACTGCTCCAGAAGCGGAGGAGCCCACTTGGACATGGTAGTGACTCTCTCACATGGATGAGGCCATCTGTGGCGGTTAGGGCGTCTAATTAGTCTCAAAACTGTCACACATCAAAACCCGGCGCATGATGATACAAGCTCACAGAATTATTATCCACAAGCAGAAATCCTCCCTCACATGGGAGCGTATCTGCTCCACGTGCACACAAGTAGTCAAACAAGAATGAGGCTGTGTGATGAGCGCTAAGTCCTGCTTCCCACTCACACAAATGTCAAGTTGACTTTTGAGACTCTGGAGGTGGAGACGGTGGTCTCTTCTCCTTTTGTTGGTCAGCAGCACAGTAATCAGACAAATACTGTATGTGTGGACACAGGGAGACAGGTTAGGGGTGAGGAGAAGCTCAATGGACAGAGAGATCCTCTGGGCAGCTGTGGCTCAGGGGGAACAGGAGGTTTTCTGCTAATTAGAAAGTGGCTTGTTGGATCCCACGCTCCTCCAGTCCATATGTTGAAGTGTAGGTAACTCACTGACCCCCCCTAAAAAAAGTAGGTAAAAGCCAAAGACCAAACAAAAGTAGCTGAGGGACGACTGATTGTCCCAGAGTGAACCGGCCAGAAAACTGACTCCAACTCAATCAAACCTGAAAACAGCTGTTTATTCACGTTCACGTCTGAGAGGAACAGATCCAGATGTGCAAAGCTTGTAGTGTCAAACCCAAGAGGACTGAAGGTTACACAGGTGCTTCAACTAGGAATACGCATCTGAATACTTTTGTTAATGTGATATTTCAGTTTCTACTTTTTATACATTGGGAAATAATCTGACTGAGTGTAAATCAAATTTTAGCATGCAGCATAACAATAACTGGAATAAGTGAGGGGGTCTGAAACTTTTTGAACACTCTGTCTCACTTTGACCACACATGGTCCAGACCATGGATGTTCCTTATACATTTCTATATCTAAATTTACCATTTATACAAAAATATGTAACATTAATTGTATCTGTAAAGTCACAATTGTAAAATGATCAAATAAATCTAGTAAAGTAAAAGTAGCTAGGTATTTATTAATAAAATGTGAAGACTTAGTGGCTTTAATCTTACACAGCACATCTCAGGTAACTCCGTATATTCATAATTTCATATTTTAATGATGGATAATGGAATAATTAATCCAGTATAACATATATTTAGTTTTATGACACTAGACTTAGAAAGGCTGATACATATACGATATATACGATATATATACACACACCCAATCCCCTGATAGTGAATCGGGAGTAAGGAATAGTGAGTGACTTTGGACACAGGGCCGGAGTCACTTCTGGTTGCCAGGCAACCACACGGTGACGATAAGCCGCCTCTAGTACGTCCTTCTCTCCTTATCACACTTCTCCTTTTCTCTTTCATCTACCTGGAGCCGGAGCGGTCACTCCTGGGCTCCACGATTATTGTCCATGCACTTGAGAACTGTATAATAGTTTGATAATGAAGTGACGCTTCAAGGCAAAGAGGGGAAAGAGGAGCTAAGTGCTTTAAGCAAGCTGATGCTGATGGATTCATATGGTCAGGGTCGTAATTATAGAACATGTGCTCTGTATACTGTATATAAAACATAATTTTAAACTGAATTCATTTATTATTTTTATTACTTTTAGATTCTTAGGACTTTTTATATGAGTTTTTTTTTAAATTGCGTTTATTGTTTTAACTCATTGAGTGCCAACCACGTAATTTCTCGTTTTTCGTTCCCATGCGTTGAGTGCCGAAAACGTAATTTTACGTTTTTTGCTTTTTTTTTAAATTATGAAAATAGACACTTTAATACACATTATATGTAAATTTGGGGACTCTACGACGAGGAGAACTGAAATAGATGACGATCAAAGTCACATGACAGCTCATGATCTGGAAGTTTTTATCATAACTCGGCTTCTGCAAACGAGTTCTGCATGCAGATGCAGCAGCTGCTCTGCTCTCACCCGCGCTGCTGCTCCAGCTGCTCGAGCTGCTCGGAGCTGAACCAGGAAGCTCTCAGCCGACAGTCCGCCCGGTCTTCACCTCGAGCAACACCGTGTCCTCCCCAAAGTCCTCCCGCAGTAAAATCTGATGGTCTCTGGACCAAAGCAGACCGGCATCACCGACCCGTACCACAGAAGGACCGCGACCACCGGCGGGACCGGTCTTCCCGAGCCGCGGTGGCCGACTGACCCTCACGCTCCGCCGGGAGAAGCTGTGACACGGCACGGTGCGTCTGTGTTATTGTTGTTTAGTGGCGCCCCCCCCGCCCCCGATGGTGGTTTTGTGAATAGAACAACAACTGTTGTATATATTTATCTTATACGAGCCCTTTGATCCAGAAATGCGAGTGTGAGAAGAGCGACAGACACAAACAGCGCACCTTTCATAAAAGACGCTCTATCTCCTTTTCTAGAAAAAAAGGAGGGATTTTGGTGAAACCCAGCCATGTTTAGCTTGACTTTTCTCAGGAACAGAGGCACGTAGAAACAAACGGTTTGTGGCCACTTGAAGCATTAAGATAAACCTTTCAATTGAGCCACAGTATGTGTTGGTGGCAATAATATAGAATACACTGTGGCTCTACATAAAAAGTCAAAAATGGTCTAAATTGCCGGTACACTTGACTAAAACTTTGGAAAGGAGCGCGGCACTCAATGAGTTAATAGATCTTTACTGAACTTTCATTTTGTGCAATATTGCCATTTCATTCCTTGGAATTATTAATTATTATGATATATATTTATATCTTTATTTTATTCTATGCCATTTACTTACTTTATATCTTATTTTCATCCCCTCTCTAGTGTTTTTCCAACTACAAATTGCAAACTGTTGGGTGTAAGATAGTGTTTCCTCAACGTTTTTAATTCCTCAATGTTTCAATTTTACGTGAAAAGAGCGTTTGTTTTTGTGTGAATGTGCGTAAAACGTACTTATTTGTTCATTATTTCAACATGTGAAGCAATTTGGGCTGCTTTTTATTGTATGAAAGGTGCTCTGGAAATAAAGTGTGATGGACTGATCCTGACTTCAGAACCATCACTGTCACCCTTGAAAACCAGTACTCACAGACAGACTCACACACTCATAGTATATGGAAACACAGTGTACGAACACACACACACAGTGGCCCCTACCTCATCTAGTTCAGGGATGTAGATGGGTTTCTCTTCAAAGCCGATCGGCATGGGTTCGTTGGGTGGGATCTCCACCTCTTCATACATCTTATTGTTGTCTCTGCGGATTCCCTCGGGGAGCAGCATCTGAATGTCACACACACACACACACACACACAAAATGAAAAATAAAGAAAACCTAAATGACCTCTGTGGTTCAAAATGCACAGATTTAAAAAAAAAAAAACACATACTCAAACTTGGAAGGACATACAAAGTCACCAAACATAGTATAATCTGAATTCAGCTGTTTCCCACTTTTCCTCCATATGCTCCTCGCTCCCCTGAGAGTACGGAGCAGATCTATCACACTTTGAAGGTCTCGTCATCAGCGCTCATTTTGAACACGTACATAAATGTGAAGAACTGCATGTTAACAGCCCAATTAAATACAACAACAGAGCAACACAACAATGGAAAGGTGCCATAAATCCCATAAAAAATCCAATAACTAAATAAATACTAAGGTTGTGGATTATAACATGATCACAGCAAATGCAACTAAAGTTTAAATAAACACCACTAGGTGGGAAATATAGTATGACTGGACAGTGAATGTGTATGTTAATGTGCAACATTGAAGACTTAATTAAAAACTGTTGCAGAACTGCTGTAAACAACTGACATCATCGTTGTATTTGCATTCTGCCTACTGTCAGCCAGATTCAGCTTCTTTATCTGTTTGCTCCTCTCCTCCTCCTCCTCCTCCTCCTCCTCCTCCTCCTCCTCCTCCTCCTCCTCCTCCTCCTCCTCCTCCTCCTCCTCCTCCTCTGTGTGCTCACATACAGTGAATTTTAATACAGCTGAGTTTTCCAATAAAGCTGTTCTCATTTTCAGCTCTGGTATTTGGAGCCATTCAACAATAACACACTGAAGGAGAATACAGACTTCTCATGAAATAAATTGAAATATTTATAAACTAGGTCCGTAATATAAGCATACAGCTTGGTGCTATCTATGAGACAGTATGAGGTTATTATGGGAATAACTAAATGCACAATGCACAATTAGAAATTGCAAACTTAAAAAAAAGTGATGAAGAAAAATTCAAATGTCACAAAAATGATGTATGCACTCATATGAGGTGTTTGACAAAGCAATATTTCACTAAAACAAGATGAAGGTAGGTGCTGGAAATATGTCTCCATATTTAATTTAAATGATATTACAGGAGAGGAAACCTCAGCTTTATTCACAGGATATAATTCATTAGAAACACAGACTCATTCACTCACTGTGTTTTGTCAACTTATCTAAAACTGATTTGTAAATTTCCTCTGTTGTACACAAAACAATCGAGTTTACAACCGATAAAATCAATCTGGTGCTCATGTCTGTGTCTTTGAGAGAAGTGCATGAATAAAATTGTTATTCTATTAAAGGGATAGTTCAACATTTTGGCAAATTGGCCCATTGCAATACTCCCTATAGTCATAGCAGTAGGTTCGTTACCTTTAATTGTCGGTGCAAGCTATTTTTAGAACGGCGGAGCAGAGCCACGAGCTGCTCAGAGCTACGCTACGGAAGCTAATGGGATTTCTTGGTTTCCCTCATCAAACTCATCAAATACACAATCCAACAACTCCAAAACGCTCTGGTGGACAAGTTGTGACCTGCACATTCACCACGCTATGAGATAATAACACAACGTTACCAGACAGAGTTGCTTTAGAGGGAAATTCATGCAAAACCGATGATGCATGTTGCCTTCAGGGACAGTTTTTCAGCAAGCAGTCTCTGAATTTCCCTCTAAAACAACTCTGTCTGGTAACGTTGTGTTATTATCTCATAGCGTGGTGAATGTGCAGGTCACAACTTGTCCACCAGAGCGTTTTGGAGTTGTTGGATTGTGTATTTGATGAGTTTGATGAGGGAAACCAAGAAATCCCATTAGCCTCCGTAGCGTAGCTCTGAGCAGCTCACAGCTCTGCTCCACCGTTCTAAAAATAGCTTGCACAGACAATTAAAGGTAACGAACCTCCTCCGAAGACTATAGCGATTATGGCAATGGGCCATTTCCCTTTAACATGTTCTGGAGATGTACATAATGAAAATGCAGAGGAAAAACTTCGCAATGTGGGCTGTTCCAGACCAAAACTGATCCACTCTGACACATGAACAGAAACCAGAGAGAGTTTCTATCACACTCAAAACTTATGGAGCAGATTGTCATTGACAAAGCCAATAAATCAGAATACAGGCCAAGATGGTGCATGTTGCGTTTTTGAATAATAAATCTTCTTGAAAAACATCACTGTACGCTTCTGCACTTTCAAGATGTTTCTTTCTTTTTTTTTCAGTCCATCATAGGAACAAAACTGATATCGCCCGGTCTGACACCAACATTTCGTTAGACCGATCTCCCACAGTGTGACATGCAATGAACCTGCAAGATTGATGTTCTCACACTGAGTCTGAGGCCTTTACGGGTGTCAAGGAAGGATGATCCCTGCAGTGGAGATAAATCAACCCACCTTCCTCTGAAATACTTCAGAAAGATCCTTCTAACTAAAGACTTTTTCTCTTTCTGAGCATTTGAATTGTGTTGAATCTCCAAGGCTGAAGACACAGCACACAGCGGGCGCCGGGCGGGGTCGAAAACCTTGACGCTTCACACGCACACACGCACACACACACACACACATAGATTTCTCTTTTTCCGGCCTCACCCTGGCTCCTCCGACAAACGCAGGCGTCTTGGCCGCCTCTGCGTAGACGTCGTAGACATTGGGATACCGTATACGTTCGTACGCTCTCTCTCTGGTCAGGATGGGGTCACGCCGTGCCGTCAGAAGCGCCTGCTCCCTGGGCCGGAAAACACAGGGACACACACTTTACATCACACACTCAGGAGAGGAGAGTTACTGTAACATAACTGGATATTCAAGATGAGGCACAAGAGAGTAGGCTACTGGGAGTTTTCAAAGTAAAGACAAAGAAAGTGAAGGAAATCAAAAACGTACTCCAAAGTAATTTCATCAAAAATGAGCACAGTGTCTCATCTGCAGAAAAAAAAAAGAAAAACACATTTTTTTTGCTTTAAAAATAAATAGTGCAGTTGACAGATGATTCAGATGAAGAAGCAAAGATATGAGGCATTATGTTCCTTTCTAAAGTGGCTTACCTCTCTACTAATCTGTTCCTGCACACTGTGCTGGATTTGGCCATGCTAAGTTTTTAATTAAACAGATCACTGCTCCTTTTTTTTTTCCATCCTCTGAAATTAAATTTTCAGGAAAATCCTCTACAAGAAAAAAAAATGTGGCAAGCTTCTGCATCATTGTGCCTTTTTTTATATATATATATATACCCCCCGACTTTTTAAAGCTTCAGCTGAGTCGTCATTAAAAATGCAGAAGCCTGTCGGTTGTGGTGTGGATACCTGAGAGGACAGGTGGAGACGAACAGACAGACAGAACAACAGGAGAGGGAGGAGGAAAGTCTGTAGATGTGATATTTTACCTGTGGACTCTCATCTCTCTGGGGTCGAAGGGCAAGGCAGCATCTGCAGCGTCGCCGTCATCTGCTCCTTTGCCTCTCTTCCTCTCTCTCTTCTCCCCCCTGCGGTACATTTTCATCATCTGCTTTTCCTGCTCTGACTGGATGGTCACCTGGCACCCGAACATGGGCTTCGTCATTTCCCCTTTTTGGCTCATATCTGGAGGAAACACAAACACAGACATGATGTAAATAGACAGCAACAGAGATCAACTGTTCTATGGCGGTAAATGGATGGATGTTGGATGTGAAGATCACACCTGACAGCATACTAATACGATTATGACAGCTGACCTCCTAGTGCAGAGAGCAATAGACCATATTCTGAAAGACTTTATTATAAAAAATGTATCAAAGCCTATTGCATTCAATTGGAAAAAAAACCCTCCAAAATCCTGAGAGAAGCTGCCACCTGCAAGTAACATTAAACTACCGTTGCTGCTCCCAAGGGTCAATCTCAAACCCAAAACAAAGTAAAACTGGATTAAACTAAACAAGCGGTCCACGTTTGCTTTTCATTAAATCAAACTCTCAAGAAAGGAATGAAAGCCTCTGTTGCTTTAAATTATTCTAAACTCCCCCCAAAAAACAGAAAAAAATACCACTCCAAAGAACAGAAAGAAAATACACAGAAAAACAAAGAGGTTTTCTTCTTTAAGTGAATGCAATACGCTCCCAGAGAAACTGAGAAAGGCCATACAAATAATTTCTCATTCCATTATCGCAACATAATGGATTTGATTTGATTTTTTTGTCGAGATCACCCAGATAACAAGAGCATTTACCCTTTATATCTCAAAATAACAGGAAAAATAAAGGATTTGGCAGACTTCGTACTATAATCAAGAAACAATCTAACTTTACGGTACAAAGTTTACCAGGATGTGCATTCATCACAAACGTGGAGTCGCCTGAAATTCAAATGGGGTCGCCTGAAATGTCTAGTATTTGATAAAAATAAAATAAAAAATACTGATAAAAATATATTTAAAGCAGAAGTAAGTGATATATTTGTGTTAATATAAGTCTTAAATAGTTATATCTTCCGACAGCAATCACTTACATAGAGTGTTTGGACCGAAACACGGGTCTGTCAGTCCCTCTGCTCTGCTCTGAGCCGAGGAGAAAACATTTATCGTATCCTACAGTTTTTATCCAATGAGGAGAGAGAACGGCATGAAGGGCTGTGTGTGCAGCCAAGGGACGCCGTGAATGTGGTGACGTAGGGACGAGGACTGTTATGGTGCGTTCAAGGAAACTCGTAACTCGTGTTTTTCCGACCTGTGAAGTCGTACCAGTTCGATCTGGTACGAGTTCACCGGTCGGAAGTTACGAGTGGCCGTTATAGTGACTTTCACAGGTAAAACAGGTCGGAAAAACACGAGTGGGTTGCCTGGAACGCTACAAAGTCGTAAGTTGTGACTTGAAGCTGTAATTTACGGTTTCAAAAGCCTGCCTGGAACGCAGCATTAGCCAAAACGACCGGATCGCTTACTTCTGCTTTAACTAATTATTATTATTTTTGAAATTATGATTAAACACACCACACACAATCTTAAACAACAGTATTCTATACTTTCACTTCCTCAAATATATATTAAGTTCAAATAAAATGCAGCATATAAAAATATCTGAGTCAAGACCGAGACCTTGAGAGGGTCCAGGCCGAGTCAAGACCAAGACAAAGGGGGTTAGCGTTGGGTTAGACCGAGTAAAAATGTCGAAACCAGACAAAGACCGGCCTCTAGTACCACAACACTAACCAATATACAGAAGCTTTATCAGACACATCTCTTCCATGTCCAGCTTTAATGGTAACTTTCTAAAACCTGTGAAAGGATTGAACTTCCCCCTCTAAATCTCTTTTTTTCCATTGGTAACAGAACTATTTGGGTCCAAAAGAGATAATCTGTAACCTGTAGATATTTGAAGAGGCTTCTCCAGCTCTGACTGCCTGTGGGAAGGGAGAGTCCCACGGATTTATCGTCTGTGGGGTCGTTATCGAGGCCGCTGATGTCACTTGTTTCGTTAGAGCTCCTGGCCGTTGTAACGACAGTCATTAGAGTCATTGGGGTCACCCCAGGCCAAGTGTGAATGGTTGTTAAATCTCCGGGGAAGGATGAAGGGATGACAGTGTAGGTGGGGGATAAGTGGTGTCGCAGACCTCCTCCTTTGTTGAGTGAAGGCCAAACAGCTGTCAAAACAGCTGCTCCCGTTATTTTCCATGTACAAGCCGCACACCCTGCAACCCTTCACTCCACTGTTCTGTTTCCAACATCCTCACCTCTGATGCAGAGAAAAGGTTTTTTTTTCACCTTGTACTGTCTCCATCACGGTCTCTTGTGTTCATACCACAGAGGAGGAGGGAGTACTGTTATAATAAACAGCTAGACGATCCACAATGGCTTCATTACAATGACAATCGATGCGTTTAAATGCACAGCTAAGTCGCTCATAGCTCAAGTTGGGTGTCTCATCGGAGTTCTGTCCTTGTCCCAGTTTTACATGCAACAGGGGAAATCGAATAGTTGACCAAAACATGTCAGCTTCCTCAACATTAGGTGGCGATGTGCGTGGATTCAGTGGGATATAGAAAACAACTGGATAAATGAGTCAGGTGGCAAGCTGGTATTTGGAACAGCGAGAACATGGAGAGTCTGACAGGTTTGTTCTTTTCGTACATACATAGCAAAGATGAGATGCACGCTATCCCTTGTGGTTATGACGATTTCGCAAGGCAGATTAGAACACCGTATACTTTTGGAGAGCTACAACAATAGTCTTTCTTCTTTTTTTTGTATATTCTTTGGGCTTTTTGCCTTTAATTGATAGTGTAGTGTAGTGTAGTGTAGGGCAAGCAGGCAGGTGGTGCTACTGGAGATAACTGTCCCCTGGGAAGATCGGATGGAGGAAGCTCAAGAACGGAAGAAAGCCAAGTATGCCAACCTGGTGGCTGAGTGTCGGAGGAATGGGTGGAAGGCCCGTTCTGAGTCCATTGAGGTGTGTTGCAGGGGCTTCGCAGGCCAGGGATGCGTATGGGAGTGCGCTACGTTGACACAAGTTGGGGCCTAATTTTCATTATTGTGTCCGATCTGGAGAAGTCCAAGTAGTCAGACTATTGTGTTTAGGTGCAACTTCAGTTGTCCAGTTATCGACCGATCAAGGCCATAATTCGTTTTTTTCAAGATAGTTCTAGAGATTGGCTCTTCAACTTTAAGTAGTTGTTGTCCACACATGACTGTATGTTAATGTCTGTACATTGTGGCCTCGGTCCTCTCACTGGCTTCAGGTCAGTGTTTCCTGTCAACGCTTGATGTGCTGCTGCTGATTCCTTGTGGAGCAAAGTTGTTTTCAATTTGATGGTTTCCCTGTTTTTCAGATGGATGGCCTCCTCCTTTCTTCGTCCTGTCCTTCTTGTCCAAAACCTGTGCACTGGTGTTCTCACAGGAGAGTCGATTATTCTTCAAGTGTAGGAAAACTGCTGAGTCATGACCTGAGGAGTTGGACCTCCCGTGTTTTTAAATGATTGCTCAGAAAGATCTGTGCATTTCCGCAACACCAGTTCACTTTTCTTGTGTCCTGGCGTCGGCTGTCGTCTTCTGGATGAACCAGTGTCCATCTTGTTCTTCCTCCACCCAGTTAATCCAGGACACTTTTGTACCATTTTCACGGCCGCGGGCAGCGGCCAAATGTTAAACGCTTCTTGGGCGACTGTGTGTCATTTCAACAGCTGCCCAGGAAACATTTAATAGCCAACTGCCCAATTACTTCTGACCCCTTTGCTATTTGGCCACTATTAAAGGGGCCATATCTTCCCTACAGTTCTTTATATGCTGGCATAAAAACCAGCTCAAATTAAAGCTGAGACTTGGCACTTTAATGTGGTATCCACCATTTTTTTTTTCAAATTCAATGAACTTAAACACAAAGTCTGAATGTATAAACGCTAGACAGAGAAGTTTATGCACCGTTACACACATTAAAACTTTTGTGCCAAGATCAGCAGGTGTCATGAGGGAAAAAAACTGTAATAATTCGTACATACACCTTATCTGACAGAAATAACTCATGCACAAATTAATAATTTGTCCTCTCAAATTAGTTAATTAAATCAACTCCTGATATTAAATGATTCATGCACACAAATCAGTAATTCATGTTATTGAATTAATGCCACAATAAAACAGCATTTGAAAAAAAAAAAAGTTCTGTATGGTTTAGTTTTGGGAGTGTCTGCAGCTGCAGCAGGACAGCAGTTGTGTTTCCATACTGAGATGTCTGGTTTTCACATTCATATATTTGGCCTTTGCATTGTCTCTACAGCTGTAATAACATATAATACATGCTGTGACGTACACAACAAGACTTTTAACCACTAACTACTACCGTTGATATCGTTGATGAAGCATTTGCACCGCAATTTTTGTTATTGTTCCAATTTGAGCTAATTGCGCAGATACTTGAGATGGCACAAACTGATCAATAAAACACATCCACTTTGATTAATCCATGTCACTTGAAATTCTATCCAACAGGTTTTCAGACACTGTTTCTTGATTATATCAAACTGGCTTTTCTTGTTGCTTATTGGCTGATAGATACTACAATACCAGTACATCTGTTTCAGTGCTGGTAATCTGTGGGATAGATCCATGTATCTCTGCAGTTAAATGCAGAGCAAAGTAAACAGTGATCAGAGCTGCTGTCATCAACATATTAATCTAAATGCTACACTTGGGTTTGGATCAAATCTGGTGGAAATAAAATGTTGCCTCATCCTAAACATCATTTAAAATGATTACTGCACCTTCATTTTGTCTAATTCATGTCTATAAATAATGGATTCAAGAAAACAAATGAGTCATCCGTAAATAAATACGCTAATCTGTGTGAACATTTCTCTCTTTCACCTGTTACACTTGCCATGATTCATATTATAAAGGACTTCAGTTCTATAGTTCTGACTGAAAGACGATTCATCTTCAGTCGACAGAAGCTTGGTCGCATTGAGACCACGACGTCAGGTCAGCTAGTGTCAGTAAAAACGGAATCATATTGCTGCAGTAATCCTGATTACCCATTGATGTCAGGTGCATGTGGCAGCGCAGGGGTTAATGTTCCCTATTGCAGCCTCCCTGTTTGAGGCACAACAGCTCAATAAAAGGCAGAATTGCTCTTGAAAACAGATGAGATCTGATGATTGTACCGCTGCTCGGGCTGATTGACTGAATGATTTCTTCTTTATCTCGTCTAGCAGCTCTACCTGCTGCACTCTTACACTCTTCCTGTCACTCTCACCCTCCCTCCTATTACCTCTCCAACTCCCGAACCCTTTAGCTCTGTCACCCTCTATACACCAATTCCTCTGTCTAAACCATTCCCCATCCTTTACCTTCCCTCTCTTCGGGAGCCCGTGTGCCTTGTTATGTATCTCAGATTGTTGCCGCCTCCCAACCCTCCAGGATTCTCATTTCCACAAGCGATCATGATGCCGTAATCACCGTGAAGAGCCCGGCCGAGATGGATTGTTTGTTTACGCCATGATTTTAAGGTGTTGTCACACAGCTGCAGTGTTTTGAATCATTGTGACATTTTCAAGAGCAGTCTTTTCAGACTCATCGTAAGCACACTAAGCATCCTACTAAATAGAAAATGTATTCTGACTTACACTAAGCACTACTTACCAAATGTATTCTTTTTTGCTGTTTATTGCCTCTTATACTATGGTAATCTCATATATGTTCATTTTCAATATGCACAGATTTGGGCTGTGTCCAATACAGCAGAATAAATTTCAGCCAATACCATCAGACTGCGTTCAGTCCTTTGTAGTTACACAATGTGTAAGAGGCTTTGGATGCCAGGTAATCTGATCTCTGGCTTTAAATGCAGAATCAAGCACAAAAGTGTCTATATTATTAACTCCAATGATAATGAAATATCTCTGCTATCTCTAAGTCATAAAAAAAACATTCGTTATGATTCAATATATAGATCTCACACATGCACTGAAGTCCTAGAAAAGTCAAGAGAATCAAACTGAATCCAGATCAATGGTGGACCCAGGTAGCCGAGCTGACTGCCTTGTTGTCAAACTTCTTTAGCAGTGTGGGTGATGCAAGGCTCCCTGCATCCACCCAGTTCTTGTTCTCCTTGTTAAAGCTGTCACAGTCACAAGAGTGAGCCGAGCTCTTGTCTGAGAGAAAAAAAACCTCAGTTCTGATCCTGGCCTGAGGAAATTGTCTCAAATGTTCGTCGGGAGAAACACTGCCATCATCTTCTTGTTAAATTCATGACAGAACCATTTGCAAAAGTACGTCAAGTCTCAAAAAAAACGGACTCGGGTGCAGTTTTCTACACACCTACTGTACCGCACTTGAACGGAAAAAAAGAAATGTGCTTAATGACCCATTCAAAGGCATCGGCATACACAAACACAAACACTCGATGGGAGGCTATTTCTACCAGGGTGGAGCTGTCAGCGCCCCGCCGTGCTCCACCTCTTGGTTTGTCTCCAAAACCAACCAAACCAAGAGGGGGGTGGCTGCAGGGTGGGGAGCTGTCGGCTTTCTTCTCCAACAGCGGGAGAGCTGCTCCTGCTCTCAGGACCAGCTTCCCTGCCATCAGCAACAGAGCTGCTGCTGAAATTGAGCTAGCAGGAAAATATGAAGCTGTTATGTGGAGAGTGTGTGTGTACGTGTGTGTGTGTGTGTGTGTGTGTGTCTGCACACGTTACATTAACAGTCAGCGTCTGCTCAGAATTCATTTATTTATCAAGTTCCACTTCTTTGTGCATACTAAATAAAGACATTTTGTGCACATGAAACAGCAATTTTGATTTTGTTTTATTCTATTTTAGTATATGCTCGTGTGTCCTACTTTTTCATGTTTGTAGATATCTGTTTATATACAGTATATCTTTTCTTTTTTTGATCCCAATTCCCAGAATATTCAGTTTCCTAAAGAAAAACATGATTCACATTTCCGAATCACTGAACGAAAAAACTAAATATCAAAAAACGTATGCATATTAATACTACTGCTATTGACTCATTTAATTACGGTATAGTAAAGTTAAATCTGGCATCATGAGGCAGCAGGTTAATAAAAGTTTACATCACACATTGTACTATGGCTCAGCAGGAAAAGACAAATGCTTCGACTGACGACATGAACCGTGGAATCTGTGTTGAAAAAGCAGCAATACCATACAGTATCTATTACAATACATTGGGTTAATGTGATTATACCTCCAATTTCATTTAAAATATCACCTGAATTATCCAGCAGCCGATAAAAACTTTCGGTATTTGCAGACATGTCATCTTTCTAATTGTCCATTCCATTTACCGCTGCCTCTATCAGCCATGGAAATGTGGAGAGGAGCCACTTTGATAAACATGCAAGTGCCAAGCTGCAAACTGCAATTTAAAAGCTAATCAGCAAGAGACAGGCATTCCCACTAAATCCCACTCCTCCTGATGGCATGCAAATAGTGGAAAATTTAATCAGCCTTTTTTAACCCCCCCTCCTGACTTCACCCTCAGTCGTCAAGGCAACACTAATCTCAAAAGCTGTCTGGCAAGTGAAATTTTTTAACACTGATCAAAAGTCGTTCACAATGGGAATAACATCGGCTGAGGTCTGAAGCTGCACACGTGTGTGACCACAACTAAAGCTCGACAGACTCTGAAAGTGTTTATATCGCCGCAATTTACATGTCATTTGTTTAGTTCGTTTCTGCCTCATAAAGGTGAGTCATAACTTCACTCTCAGTTAAAGGTGCAAATTAGACAAAAGTTTTGTCCAGTTCATTAAACTTGTCATCCAGCCTGCAGGTTTCAGGAGTTTGCCAATGAATTAATAGCAGAATCAGATCTAATTCCAAACCCTGTGAATTCAGCAACATATGAGCGATCGTACTCTGCTCTAACATTTCTTTTAATATCCATGCAGCAGGAGCAACAGCTGGAGGTGAGCATTGCACCAGAAATGTTTACTCTCCTTTTCCAATAGGCTCTTCCAAGCCAACAGATCCATCAACATGGGTCAAATACTTTTGGTAGGGATTGATTGCTTTGCTTTTTTTTTTCCTTTTCTTTTTTTAATTTCAACTCACTTTCTCACTGCTACAAAATCATTGCCACAATCACTGAGGCTGAATAACACATTTCAAAATGTGAAATTTGGTGGAGTTATTCAGTGCAACTCAGAAATGAGAAATCTGAAGAAAAAAAAACTTGTGGAACCACTTTCATTCTGCCTAATAGCAGCTGTTTTTTAGTTCAGTATTCATTGGTTTCAGTCCAGTATCAGATGGTTTAAGTGTAGTATCTGCTGGTTTTAGTCCAATATTGGTTGGTTTCAGTAGTCCAGTATCAGATGGTTTAAGTGTAGTATCGGCTGGTTTCAGTCCAATATAGGTTGGTTTCAGTCCAGTATCAACCTTTTTTCGGTCCAGTATCGGCTGGTTTCAGTCCAATATCGGTTGGTTTCAGTCCAGTATCAACATTTTTTTGGTCCAGTATTGGCTGGTTTCAGTCCAGTATCAGCTGGTTTCAGTCCAGGATCGGTTGGTTTAAGTCCAGTATGAGCTAGTTTAGGTCCAGTATTAACTGGTTCAGGCTAGTATCAACTGGTTTGTCCAGTATCATATGGTTTCAATCTAACGCCAGCTTTTCGTCTATTTCCAACTCTTCCCTTTTTCCGGCTGCCTGACAGTACACTTGTTTTCTGGCTCCAGTTCAGCTTGTGAAAGTTGATCGAACCCATTATCGTCTTCTTCAGGATAAGAGTCTGGCTCAAACCAATGAGGCAGAACCAAAGAACGACAATCATTAGTTTACAACAAGACATGCGGAGCAACACTGATGTCTGAAAATCTACTTTAGCTTAAGTCTTCAAAACTCTGAACTCTGAATAATTATTCTTAGTTAATTTAAAATAGTGCTGTATAATATCTTCCCCAGGCAAAGTACACTCCCAAAACAAGTTATCATTTGAAAATATATCTACAAGTCTAAGTGCACCAAGTTCCTGACAAGATTTGAATAACTTCTCAAAGACCGGATCAGCTGTATATATCTTATTAAACCTCTAGACAACCAGGAATGACTCTTTCTCAGTTTTACCCCTGGCTTTTATTGTGAAATCTTTAACACTTTCTGAAATTTAGTCTCTTTAAATGTTATAAAATTTAATTATTCAATTTAGTCTCTAGTCTGAATTGAGCTGAAGAGGGAATTGAGTTATTTCATTCTTCTAATGCCATCCAGGCTACAGGATCACTCTCATCCATATAGTGTCTTGCCACTCCAGCTGTACAGCAGGGAAAACTTCAATTACGTATAACTGTATGAGTTTCTGCAAATTAATCCTTGGTTTGTTGTAATTCCTTAACACTACAATAAAAAAACCAAACAATACCAAAAGAAACCAAGGTTTCCCCCTTCTCTACACTGTACTTTGTCATGAATGCAATGATGCATTGAGGAGAGTCTCATTAATATGGATCATATCTGCAATATTGGCACTCAGCTCATTCCCAAAATACTTCATACCAGATGGGATCCACTTAAATTGGCCAGACCCAAACCAGAGCTGGATACCACACTTTAGAAACGGACATAACCCCTGACTTATGCAAATACACATTGTGGCCAGAAGTCTGAGAACATGTTTCAATTGTATCAAGGAGAGTGTAGTGGATCTGCTGGATCTGAAACCAGCCAGAGAAAACCATCAGCACATGGAAAGTGTTTATGGTCTCCTCTACCAGCCTGTACTTCCACAATTCTTACCTCTGCTCTTAACAGTTCAATAAATTATGTTTCACAGAAGTTTTGCACCTCTTAACAGCATAAATACAGGGAGGTTAGACCAAGTGTGACTATGGTTTCACTTGGTTTCACATCCACACGGAGACAGGTTTAGAAGTATCCGCAAAGGTTTTTTTTTATCGTTTTCAACCTCCTTCAACCCCGTCAAATGTCTTCTAAGTGTTGAGAAGACAGCAACTGATGTGTCGTCGTTATGACTCAACCATATCAATAGGAGGAAGCTGTTGTCAAACTCTCTCCCGCCTCATAGACGGTGCAAATACAGTCAACATTCACTAAACTAATGGGCCGGGAGTTAGCCTACCACACTGTTGTTTTCCAGCTACAAACATATTAAAACACAACAGTAAAGTGCCAGCAATTTCTTTTATATATCATTCAGCCCATGTCTTCAACTTTGCAACAATATTTTCAACAACTTGCAGCTCCACTCTTCACATTCAGGAGGGGGGATAAGAAGAGGAGTCTGCCTCCACAGAACAAAGGAAACAGGGGGTCAAGATACAATGCTGGCTCAGGATGGAGGGCGACGTTTGAAATAGAAAAAAAACAGCAGGTATGGAAGGCTGGTAGTAGGAGGAGTGCTTTAGTATCGCTCGCTATCAAGCCTCCTGAAAAACAATCTCATACAAAATCAATGAACTCAGCTTTAAGCCACCCGGAGTGCCAGATAACTACCGCAAAAAAAAAAAAAACCTGTGTAAGCCTATTCCACATAAGAGCCTCGGCTTATTTGGGCCTTAGCAACACCATGCACATGTCAGCCTTTTTCTCTATTAGCACGGCACGGTATTCGATTATTTCTCTTATTCATGAGAAGTATTAAAGCCAGGACAGAAATAGAGAACCTGCCCGCGAGGGAGGCTTTAGTCTGGTCTTCATCGTTCCTATACTAGATGGCATGAAGGACGTGAAAGAAATAATGAAGAACTGAGTTGAAGTGAAAGGCCAATCTTCAGGTAATAGCCTTTTCACTGGTCTGAGCCATTTCACTAGCATGTAGAAAACAAGAGCACTACACAGCTCAAATAACATATTGACAGTGATGGACAGTGGAGGCGTTAACATAAGAGCTACAATCTCTGTCTGTTAATTTCACATCACAGTTTACGCTCAGAGATGGGAAACATCTACACCCAAGGTTTACAGTAACCATGAAAACAGCCTTGTTTTTATACATTTAAGTCTAGGTATTATCAAAATATACAACATAATACCACATTTAAACCAATTTTTTTTTTTTTTTTTAATCAATCAATCTGGAGTCTAATTTAGAAACAAACGATAAAAGCTCTTATTGTTTATGCAAACTTATATTGGCATTGGTCATAATGCATGATTGAAAACACAATTTTAATATACTATGAATTATTAAGATTAAATGTTAAATGATTTAATTTAGTCTACCTCAGGCACTGTTCCTGTTTGCACTGTAACCATGGATGTCACAGTATTATTCACTGTCACTGAGTTATGAGTAGTAATATTGACTTGAGTAAAAATGTCAATCCCAAGTGACGTGCCAAATTGGTGGAACATGACATTTAATTATAACAATAATAGCAGGTGACATGTTCTTATCCTAATAATATATTCATCTTTGTTTACATCAGGTGTGGATGTGAAGAAACAAACTCAGAAAAGGAGAAATAGAGTTTTGGTATTTTTGTCTTCACAAGGTGAATAATACATTAAGTCCAGATTGGACACTTCCTGGTTTTTCAACAACAAATGTAATTCCCTTTTCACATCAAGAAGAGCAGAGGAACTGTCTCACTGCTCAGGAAATAGAAAGTTAAGATGAATTCATCCCAGTATACCCCAAAATAGATGTTTTTCAGCACCTCCATCTTCACCAAACAAAAAAAGAGGAAATTGCTGAGGGAAAATTCTGGCGCCGTTAATTACACACATGGTGGGTTTACACCAAATGCAAATAACCAAGCATCAGCACTTATTACAAATCACTGAACACAGTCAGATGCTATCAGTCTCAACACATCTGTCCATAATAAATTGGACTCATGGTAGACGTTGATCATACACTCATTAATGGCGGTTTTTAATCTGTATAAGGCAGAGCAGAGGGGAAGGAGAGTAATCTTCCAGGCTCTTCAGATGTTAAATATGAGTCCTGATTATAACGTCAATTGATGAGATCTACAGAGAGAGAGAGAGAAAGATGCTCGAGAGCTTTGTTTTCGGTTGTGGCCGTATCTTAATCTGGACTGGCAGAGAGAAAGGAAAACAACAGATGACTTTTTACAAGCCCTAATTTATCATCACATACTCCATTCATTACACAGAGAGAAAAAAACAAAAACTCGCACTGATACAGAAACCAACCTGTCTAGGAGACCACACTACAGACGACCGGATCAGCTCATTTATACTATCAGTTACAGTAGGAGGAAAACTGTAACGTTCTGCAAATCCCAAGCCACAAATGTTTTAGACTCTTCTGTCAGATGTTTGCTGTTGTAGTTTACTCCAAACACAAAGATCTGATGGCAAACAGACCATAAACCTGCACTACAGCAGAGGGAAACAGCAGAGTAAATACAGAGTGGTAGCAGGAGTTCTTAGTTCATCCCAACTGATACTGGATTTGTCACTTATAAATACCAATATTAGAGATGACAAAAATCTAAAAATATTTGCTTACTTTACTTGCTCTGTGTGATGGGATGCACCAATCTGATTTTAAGATCAGATATCGGCCCAGATATTGACTAAATATCTAGATCGTGTATGGGATAATGGGGCTGACCCATGACACGGATCTATTCACTTCAGTTCTATGTTTGTGAGGCGTGCAGCAAACGCTATAGGCTGGGACGACATGCTTTTCTCCCAATTCGATTCTTCTACGATTTTTTGGATGGCGATTCATTTTAAATTGCGATTCTACGATATTGCTGATTCTCTCGATTTTTAGTCTGCATTTTTAACATTTATCTGCACACAAATACTGTAGGAGCCTATAAATTAACATACTCCATTATAAAGTGAACTTAAACCCTTTTCAAAACATGTACTCTCTGTATGTAAAAAAGGCTAACAAATGCACATTGCACAATATTTAAAAAAATTCAACCAAAAAAAAAAATCGATGTTTGAAAAAAAAAATCGATTTTTGAAAAAAAAAAAAAATCACTTTGAAAATCGTCAAAAAAGATATCGTGATATTTATGTGAATCAATTTTTTCTCCCACCCCTAGCAAACGCAGCATGCCGGTAGACAACAAACACGGAGCAACAATGTTTTACAAAGCTTGGAAAGTAATGTTAAAGTCAAGCCTGATGCCTTCACTGTCTTCCACATGGTAAGGTGTAGTTTATTGATTCAACAGTGGTATGGGATCAGTAATGAGTATCGGCCGACACCATAAGCCCAGGTATTGGTATTGGTATTGGTATTGGGACTGAAAAAGCTGAAATGGTGTATCCCAAATTATAAATTATAACATTTTTGATAAGTATCCAAAAAACAAAAGATTAGTGTATGTAACTTTCTCTCAAACAAAAAGACTAACGAGACAATTTATTAGGAGCACCACACCAACACTGAGTAAATTCCTCCTTATTATAACAGATGCACCAGATGTTCAAACTGCCTCTGAGTTTGACGTCACTGCATCACATCATTTCTGCAGATTTATTGATCTGGAACCACTGACTTTAGTATCATGTTGATGTAACCAAGATAAAGTGAAAGTGAAGTGAGCCATGAAGGGGTGAACATGGGCAACTTCGACTCAGACAGACAGACTGTGGCATTCACACCATGATTGATTGGTATTAAGGGTCCAACAGTGAGCAAACAAAACCTTCTTCATACCAATACACCGCCGCCAGCCTCAGCTGTTGACACAAGGCAGATTGGGTCTGTGGTTTCAGGCTTTTCAAGCCAAATTCTGACCCTCTACCATCTGCTGCCTCAGCAGAAATAGAGCTTTGTTTCTCTAGTCGTCAACTGCCCGGTGTCGGTAAGTCTGTGCCCGAAGCCTCAGATTTGGCTGGATCGTGCCACGTGATCTTCTGCTCTAGCCCGTCCACCTCAATGTTGCACATGTTGTGCATCCTGAGGATCTTGCGTAAAAAGGCGGTAATCTGACCGACCGTGGCCTTTCTGTCAACCGGTCGGCCCGTTCTCCTCTGACCCCTCTCATCAACCAGGCCTTTCCAACCCGCTGATTTCAGGCCGTTGCACATGCAAGTCCCAGGAGCCATCTGAAGGCAGTAGGACACATGTGTCGATAAATCTGCATCCTCTGATATGAGTAGTGCCACATCAGCACTAAAGGCCATTACACAGAGCTGACACAAAGCTGATTCCATACAATACTACGCACCTCAGACTGGGCTATTAGAAATCTGTATTCTGTTGATTCAATGGGTGATGACATCAGCTCATCAATCCTGTCTTGTCATTATCCCCCTTTCCTGCTTTGGTTAAGTAACAATGCATGTTTTACTGTCACATTACACAGCATGATGGGACCATTTTTTGAATCATCATCGTAACAAGTTCAATAAAAACCCACCATCTGCCTCTGGCTACTGATTTGAGGTGTTCTGTGTTCAGATCATGTTCATCTGCACCATCCAGACAACCAGTGGAAGCATCTATCTATGTTAAGCTGTTGCTGACGTTCATCACTGTGACTGGTTAAGATCTTGCAGAACAGTAAGACTAGTGAAGTGGCTAGTTAAAGGAGATTTAGTAAATTTAACACAGAATTGTTTCCGATTTCTTTTCAGTTTTAGTACCGAAGCTTGGAACGTAGGGGCATTTTATCTCATATAACATGATATTAGTTGATTTTTTTTGCTTGGACAATTTATCCAAAAGGACGACAATATCCAGACTTTTTCTTGAGCTGGCCTCTGGCATTTAAGTCTGACGTGAAGCCATTAACACATTAGGCTCATCCTGCGAATGACAACAACTCCAGCTTTTAACAGCAGCTCTCGGTCTTACAAGATCAATCAGTTTTTAAAAAAGGCTTGTTTGTGTTGCCTTTGATTCTTTCTGCCGAGCCAGAAACTTGTGGATAAATATAGGTTTGTCAGATTTTTATTACATCAGCTTTCAGCTCTCATTATTGATTTCACTACTCACCAAGTTTTACAAAATAAATAATACAGACAACAAGAAGCAAGTGCATTCAGTGAGAATACTTCAGTACTACACAGCTAATAAAACATATTTCTATATATATATGAGAGCATTTAAAAAAAACATGTCCTCTGTGAATCTGGTAATGCTGGATAAAACCTTATTTTCCATGATATGTCAACAGACAGCTCTTTAAACGTTCCTCTTAATTGTTCCTGTCAAACAAAAATCCACTAATGTGAACTGAAACAAGGAAGGTGCTTCAATCTGATCATCAGGCTTCACACTAGCTATACTGTAGTTTAAGAAGGACTCTACATAAATGCATAATAACCTCTACATCCGTCCATCGTCCATAGGACCTGTACCTTTCAGGTTCTCATGTGCTGACCTGTTTAACCTACTGCCTTTGATATCTCTTTGATGGATCTATGCTGTTTCGAAACCTCATTATCATCTTCTTCACGTGCATGGTCACCTCTTTCCTCATATTGACAGACTCTACTTCAATCTGAATGGTAACTCTAAGGCACATGTGAGCTCTTTAATGTGTAAATAACTTTGAGAGGACACATAGCTACTTAAGAAATAATTAGTGGCCAGGGGCTCTCACTCTCCTACATACACTTGTTCCAATAGTGATGCAAACCCTTTTAAATTAAAGGTGAAAGCTTTGCAGTTTAACCTAATATTCATCATTTTATTGCAGAATGAATGTGTTTAAGCTCATGTGTAACGGTCAAATTACTTGTGGTCTGGATGTAAATTCAGATCTACATTAGGGGTCAACCCAGGGTTTCCGTGAGAAAACAATGGCACCGGAGAGCGTGACCGGCATGTTTTCAATTTACCGGACAAGTGTTTGAAATTCCAGTCAACTATTATCTGAATTTATTGAGCATAAAATGATAAATGATATGCAAGCTATATAAGAATGATATCAAAGCATGTCAATTTCTAACTTCCATTGAAAATCGGGATGCACATTCTGAATATATTTTAAAACCGATAACCAAATTGTGCTTTGAGGGAATATTTTCACCGGACATTTTGATCGGAGGGGTTAAAAAATACCGGACTTCGGCAGAGCCAGGGTTAACCGATTGTTGGCATGGCCGATAATATAGGCTGATATTCCGTTTCAGCTGGGTTTTTTTACACTGATAACCAATAAAATACATTTATTTCAAAATGCGCTCCTTTGTCTGCGATGCTGCCGTCTCTCTGCCTGAAGTCACCACTCTTGGCTGTGCAACAATGTCCCTCCTCACCCCCCGGAAGCAAGATTTGTGTTGGAGTTTGTGTTATTCTACAGAGATTTAACGGTAGAGTCTGGAGGTTTGTTTGTTGGAGTTTGTAAACAAAATATTCAAATCCCTCCTCCCAGGCTCAACTGTGTAGCCTCCTGCCCCTGACAGCAGCAGCAGCAGCAGCACTAAGGACTGCAGAGAAAAGGAAATACAGTCCGAGTGAAGCGCTGGAGTGGTGGACTTATACCCAGCCGCCACCGACAACGGGAGCCTCAAGAGTTACGCTGTAACGAGTAGGAGGGCAACTGTGGTGAGCTGGGAAGCGGGTGCTAGCGGCAGATGCTAGCCACCACCCCTAGCGGAAGTTAGCCGCAAGCTAGCAGGTGTTAGCAGTGGCGGATAGCATCCCCTGCTCGCACTCACTAGCATCCAGGACCACCACACAGGACTAGAAGCCCATCGGTGATGATTAAGATGGATTTCATTTGTATAAATCTAGCGTTTATTTTCGAGCAAAAACCTCCAGACTCTACCTTTAAGGTTTTTTTAATCACAGAATTGTGTACAAAAAACAAACAAAAAGTATACTGTAGCCTATTCAGTCTAATCCCAGGTGAGTTATTCAAATTGTTTGTCATTTTTACTCCAAATGAATATCGGTTCTGATAATCAGTAATCGGTTCCCTTGATTTTTAATAAGCATCAGTATCGGCCATGAAAAGAAGCATATCTGTCGATCCTTAATCTACATTCGTGTCATGTAAAAAGTTGATAACATGGTTTTGAGTTACCGTGGAGATGGCATGGTTGCCATACGGCTGTCTCACCTGGTGGGAAGCCAATTCTATCAGGTGGGACAGCGAGGAGGGAGTCGACGATGGCCATCCTTCGCTGGAGGAGGGTGGAGATCATCTCCAGCCCCTCTGGGCCCAGCAGCTCGAACAGCTGGAGCGGGAGAGAGGAAGGGCAGGAAGTGAAAATAAGTAGCCGCCAGCAAAATAAATAAATAAACATACATACAGTCATCTCTCTAGCATCTGCATCCCCCTGCACACACCTCCAAATATATATATATAACCAAACATGTATACACAACATCCTATGGCTCACCAACACTCCCTAACATGCTGCTGCTGCCAAGGCTGAGCACCTGGTAATTACCATCCGCCTGGTACGGAATATGCTGCACCGCTTAGCCTCCCAAATATAGCCACCTGGCACTTAGCAAGTGACAGAAAAACAACAAGAAATCCTGTGCACAGCAGCAGCATGCAATTAAGACAGGTCAGCACAGACAGTCATCGATATTGCAGACAGACCAAACAGAAGCGAAGGTAAAGTTTGTTGCTATCTAATCGGAAAATATAGCCCCATCTGAAGGCCTATACTGCAACACAATGCAGTATTATTATATTTTCCCCCCTTTCCTCTTTCAGGGTTGGTTTTTCAGGATGGAGGGATGGCGTGCTCTTTCAGTCCATCCTCCCGTGGGAAGGCAATAGTCAGCACAGCAGGGAACTAAAACAACAGACGCACTTTGATGTCAGGTCAGCCATCGTCTTTGTTGGGGTTATCTTTGTCTCCCTCTGTGGTCTCTTTTATATGTGGTCTAAACCTCTATTGGGTCCTGTGAATGTCTGTGTTTTATTGAGTCCAGTGTACTATATGTTAGGAGTGGGTGGGTGGGAAGTGGTTGTGGTGGCTTCACCTTCCCCTTTTCTTTTCTTTTTTTTCAAACTGCACACTCATAAATTCTGTCCTTGGTGTGGATTCCTCCGAGTCTGAAAAGGAAAGGTTTCTGACCACTCGACCATCCTGCAGCTCTGAAGCATTAGCAGTGTAGTAAACTCCACGTCTGCAAGAATACAGGTCAGGAGTGTGAATGTCCAACTTCATCTGTGATTAAATATTCAACAGCGCCTTTCACAAATTTTCAGATGTTAAATTTGAACAACCAAAGCATAATTATTGGTAATGAGGCACCAGTGGGCCTCTCTCCTCTCTCTCCTGAGACGCATTCAACATGAACACCAATTTGGGAAAAACACATTTTGGATTCATTCTAATCTTTAGCACAGTTATATTCATAATGTGTCTTATGACAACCATTTACTAGAATTCACAGTTCTCTGTTTGTGAAAATAGTAATTTATGTATGAATATATTTAGTCGTAAACAACCACGAACAACAGAATGGAGGACTAGAAATTAGTAATGGGCTACTCTACTGTTCATTCATTCATAGATCTCTGGTTTGTGCAGACTGGTAAAATGAACTGGGACTGTTACACATAGGACGCTTTCAGCTTTTCAGTTGTCGTACTCAAGTGTCTCACCAAACCAGATTTAAAAGAAAAAAATGTGATTATGTTGTCCCCGACCTGGTGTCAGTCACAAGCTGTTAAAGACTTTATAGAAAGGATAGTTAAAATTTATGGACCATAAGGGCCACTCCTCTCCCTCTTACCACAATCAAACCATTAACTGGACAGGCAACAGAGCTGAATGGGTCGGAGGGGAAAGGAGTGGCTTTTTTGAACAACTTTCCACAGGGGAAATCATAATGTATATTGTATTTTTTTAAACTAGTTGAGGGCAGGGCTCACTCCTGGAAGTCAGACTGTTATTTTTCTGGTTTAGTAGAAACATGCTGGACAGGTGAAAGGTTTGTTTTTGTGCTCTGACTGGATGGAAAAAGGGGTGAGGATGAGTGTTTTCACCTGGGTGTGTTTGTGTTTACATCTTTTCAGACTCATTTGACTTTGACAGACTCCATTTCCAACAAAAGCGAAATGTCAGCCCATCTTAGTGGGTTTTTGACCTGTGGAAAAGGAAGAGTCTAGAAACACCTACGCCTAAAAGGACAGAGCTCGACCTGACTAACTTGTTGTTTGTTCCTTCTTTTCTGCCCCATTTTAGATCAAACGGTTATAGACTATAAATAAAAATGGACTCCCAGGTAATCCAACAATGAACAAAGAGATAGAGCCAATGTGGAGCCGATACCCGGCCGTCACCAACAACGGGAGCCTCCAGTGTTATGTTGTAAGGAGAAGAAGGGGTGTTGTGGTGAGCTGGGAAGAGCTGCGGATGCTAACAGTTAGCATCGAGCTAGCTCACCACAACAGCCCTCATATTTGCTACCACTTGAGGCTTTAGTTGGCAGTGACGTCCGGGTATCCGTCCGCGGCTCCTGCGCTTCACTCAGACTGTATTTCTTTTTCTTTGCAGTCCTGACTGCTGCTTTGTTAGCACTCGCTAACATCAAGGACAGCTAGTGCGGCTAGCAGCCCTGAGCCCTCCTACTCTGTTGCATGTAGCTTCACCTGCTCTGTCATTGGCTGGAGAGAAAACGCAGACTCTCTCGCGACTTTCGCGCTCTCCACCCAGAAACGTCCACGTGCACAACAAAACAAAGCAAAAGACCAAAATACAGGCAGGGGGGAGGGGGCTCTGCAGACACAGCCCCCACCACACAGGACTAGAAGCCCATAGGTGATGATTAAGACGGATTTCATTTGTGTAAGTCTAGCTTTTATTTTTGGGCACAAAACTCCAGACTCTACCTTTAATGTGAGGCTACTGAAACATACAGAGACAAACTACCTTTCCAATCAGCATACATTATATAACTAAATGGCACTCTGCTGTACCACCCTTCCTCTGGTGCTCAGCAACTGCCACGAAATGTCAGCAATCCAGGGTCACCAGTGAGAAATAATAAGAGGCAGCTTCTCTCCATTGTCGGCTTTAATGGCACTAAGTGCAGAGCCTTTAAACTTAACTGTTGGCTTTGGAGTCAAGCAGAGGTAGATGCATGGAGAATCTGCAGGTGCACTCTCTTTCTCTCTCTCTCTCTCTCTTTCACACATACACACACACGTGAACTCAGAGGCCATTCTACATCTAAAGATGTCAGTGGGAGAGTTCACTTCTAAATGTCAGCTACGTGAGGAACATTGGAGCCAGCTATAACCAACTGAAGTTGTACAATTGTGCCTTTGTGGTGGAGCTATATGGATAATATGGGCAGGAAAGCCTTGGAGTAAAAAAAGCGAAAGCAAGAGAGAGTGCAACAGGGACACACAGTGATGGAGCCCTTTCTTGATCTACTGATAAATGTAAAGGGCGAAAAGTATCTGCTGGAGGTTTTAACATGATGAGACACACAAGTCCAACATGCACCTGGTCCTGACTTTTATCAAGGTTCTGACCCAGAAGGGCTACAGTACAACCCCATTGAGTTTATGCTGAATTATTATTTGTCGTCTTGTCTTATCGTGGCTCAAACTGCCATGAGCTGGAAACTGGAACTGATAACTGATGCAAATGCCAAATGAGCCAAGCTGGACACTCAATGAAAGCGCTGGTTTCAGGCCCAAACATGCAGTTTTGGAAATACCACATCCCTCATAATGTACAGCCAATTAGTTTCTCAGTGTGCTCTACAAAAAGCCTCTTGGACCATGAAAGTCGGCCATGATGAACTCTCTGGGATTTCTAAAAAATAAATGACCACTCAATTTGTTGTACAGTCCAATTTATTATCAACAACCACGATTGCTGCTGTTATTGCTGATGAGTTGAAGGACAGTTAAAGGAGGAAGGATGACTAATGTCACAGTTCTATCAGAAATGGACAGGATCGCTCCACAAAACATAATAATAATAATTCATTTATTTTATATAGCGCTTTTCAATGACCCAAAGACGCTCAACATGGCCTCGGTCAATCAAAAAGCAATGCCAAGGACGGGGCTCAACAGGAAGCTGATCACTCTTTAATGGCCAGTCAGATCCTTATAAATCTTGGTAGATATTTCAGCTGGTGTTTGGAAACAGGCCTTGCCATTTCTGAGCCCCCAAAAATAACAAAAAACATGCACCTCAAAACCTTGTGAACAGAATTTCACCAGTTTCGATGCACATGCTCTTGGGGAAGGTCTGTTTGTTTTCTGCCAGTTTACCAGTGGAAGAAATAGTCACTTCTCCAGTTCTGTGGTTCATAAGAGGTTGTGGTTAATTTCTTAAGTATTCATGGAAGTGTTTTGGGGATAAAATCCATAAACCAATCAGAGCCCCATATTCTATTACATTTAAAAACCAGGCAAATTTGCACCTTGGTGTTTGTAATGGTTCAGTCAATGTTTCACCAGTCCTGACACATGCAGCGGCTCTCTGTGTCCTAAATTGACAAAAAAAAAAAGGGGGAGGTGGGCAAGGTGAATCAACACTCTGCTCACACCTCGACAGAGGAGAAACAACACAAAACACAAGGTTAGAAATATTTGATGTTCTACAAAGAAAAGTGTGAAGAAATCTTCTGTTTTTTAGGACAAATTTAAAGTGATGATTGGAAACACTGTGCTGATTTATCAGTCGGTAACAAACAAGCTTCTCTGTCTGCAGAGCCTCGTGCAGGAGACGACGTGATAACATGACGAGGTTGTACGACGCACAACATGTCACAAAGAAGATCATCTGACCTTCTGAGATGGCAGCATAATGTTCCCTCCCAACATCTAAGAGCATGTTCAATACACTCTGTTTGTGTGTAACAGGCAGAGTGTGTGTGCTTTGTGAGAGTGTTGACAATGCACCTTGAGATAACGGTGAAATACAGAACCATTGACTGAAAACCAGGTTTTTGTTGGTCTACAATCCTTCACTTTCCGCCATCTCAATGCTCCTGATCACAACTCATTGTAAGACCAACAATCATAAGTGTATAAGTCTATCTGCTATTTAAAGACATTGAACAACTTTCTTCTACAGGAAAAATCCTGTTGGACAATGAACTTTGGGCTAAATTCCAACACAACTGACAGAAATGGCTTAATATTATAATGCCAGTGTTATAATAACTGCCCCAGTGTTTCCACTACATTCATTCAGCTCACTAGATTATAAGTGCCACCCCTAAAATCTCACATCTACTAATGATTTTACATGTGCAGTGAGAGCGCCCGACATTGTCTTCCAATCGTTTAGGGTCATTGACGAGTGCTTGAGATCCTCCCGGACCATCTCATTCTTCAAAATTAGAGCAGCGCGGCAGCTTTAGTGAATGAGGCAGTGAGTAACAAGCCGGCAGCAGAAAGGTGACGGAGCGTAAGGTGGGGGGAGGAGGTGAAGACTGGCCTGACACTACCGCTGCAAAAAAAATATTCTAGGGAAGCTCTGTCTTCCCTTAACCTGTTCTATATTTACATGAATCCATTCTTTCCTCTCTCTCTCTTAACCTTTTATATTTATTTTTGCTAATTCTCTTTAAAGGGATAGTTCAACATTTTTGGCAAATTGGCGCATTGCCATAATCCCTATAGTCATAGCAGTAGGTTTGTTACCTTTGATTGTCGGTGCAGGCTATTTTTAGAACGGCGGAGCAGAGCCGTGAGCTGCTCAGAGCTACGCTACGGAGGCTCATGGGATTTCTTGGTTTCCCTCATCAAACTCATCAAACACACAATCCAACAACTCCAAAACGCTCTGGTGGACAAGTTGTGACCTGCACATTCACCACGCTATGAGATAATAACAGAACGTTACCAGACAGAGTTGTTTTAGATGTAAATTCATGCAAAACCACTGATGCGCGTTGCCTTCAGGGACAGTTTTTCATCAAGCAGTATCTGCATTTCCCTCTAAAACAACTCTGTCTGGTAACGTTGTGTTATTATCTCATAGCGTGGTGAATGTGCAGGTCACAACTTGTCCATGAGAGCGTTTTGGAGTTGTTGGATTGTGTATTTGATGAGTTTGATGAGCGAAATCAAGAAATCCCATTAGCCTCCGTAGCATAGCTCTAAGCAGCTGGCGGCTCTGCTCCACCGTTCTAAAAATAGCTTGCACCGACAATTAAAGGTAACGAATCTACTGCTATGACTATAGGGATTATGGCAATGGGCCAATTTGCCAAAATTTTGAACTATCCCTTTAACTTTAACTAGCTGGGTGTTCTTGTTCCTCAGCTGTGTAAAGCCTGAAACCTGCTCACTGCTGGTTAGGTTTTCCTCCCGGTGAGAACAATAAGGCTGAAACCCACAAACTGCCACTTGGGACGATTTTTCAAGGTTTTCTCTCTGTCTGTTTCCTACACCGAGGCAGATGTGGAGGCAGATCAAAACAGAAGAGGAAGCCTTCTTACCTGTGCTGTTACAGCAGGTCAATGCAATAGAGGTTTCCTGGGAAATGTCTCTACTGCACTGATTTCACTTTTTGTATCATAGAGACATTTTAGAAGACATAAAATATAAGGTTGGTAGTCAAATTCAATTTTTTCTTTTTACAATCTGTCAGATTTTTTATAATTCCATTGAAACTTCAGTGTTGCTTTTAGCACCTCCATCTCAGTGAGTGGGAACATCGACATCTTTTGTTGGCTTTTGATTTGACTGTGGGGTTCAAATCGTGCACATCCAGGCTTTAACAAATGATGCATCTACACATCGAATTTGCAAAGACTTGCTGTGGATAATGATGGATTTCACTGTTGCAGTATTTCCCACTGCTGCAGACACAACGGTGCCAACAAAACTCCAGCACTCTTCCTTTCACCTCCCTAAATTCACAGGACTCCACCACATTTTTTCCCTCCCCAAGAAGCACTTGGACTCCTACGTTGAAAAATTTAAGAGCAAATAAAGAACTTTAGGGGTGCGATAAAAATTTTATTAATGTGTTTATATTTAATAAAGGAGGAGCCGAGATGCTGGGTCTGTGTGACAAATCCAGCCCAATGGACAATCATAAAACCCAGACCAATACCAGAATTTTAAAAAATGCCTCTGCTTCTCCAGTCCAGCTGAATTTATATCTTTACCAAACACATTGTATTAATTACAACACTGTTGTCAGGATTTAATGCCCATTATTTATAGATATAGATATAAAGTGAGTTTAAATTACTGATGTCTTATGGAGGAAAGTCCAGAAGAAGATGTCTCACTCTGCTGGATTTGTTTGGAACTAAAGAAAACACTGCAGCAACGTTGCAAAGAGTAAAGCCTCTTCCTTCACAAACTATCTTTGACAAGCGCCTGACAGCAGCGTGAGCACACAAACCGACAGCAAAGTTTAATTTAGACCCGTCACAGAGTTACTGACGGAATTAACATTAACAGAGACGGCAGATACAAAGTAGTACACCACTCACTTCTCAAGACTTCTTCACTGATTCAGACAGAACTGGTGCTGCTTCACTCCAGAGTTGGAAAAACTAAGCCACAAGTGACGAGAATATATGAGACGGCAAAGGATTTAGTAAATTGATTGAGTGAAATGTCAACACTTCAATCAAATGTCAAATTATACTGAAAACACAAAATGACCAGATCAGATTCTATCATCAAATTATATTCTTGTAGCACTTATTGAATCTCATCTCATTTTCTATTCTCGACAATGATAAAACAATTAGTATTCTTAAGACTGTGATCTTGAGGACTGACCTCTGCTTGTTGAGTTTTTAATATTTCCGAAGGGTCGTCATCACCAATTAAGGTCAAAGCCAGGCGTGGAGAAAGTTGCAGATGTCTAAAAAGGTCCAGAGCTAAAGGCCAAGGATGAGTCATGTAACAGCCAGGACATGATAGATCCAGCATGTGGATCAAACCCAAAAGGCCCGCAGCTGAAGGTCAAGGTTATAGAATCAATAACAGCCCCCAAATAATAATAATAATAAACGCAACAAACACAAATTCAAACCGGGACTCAGAAACCACTCCTCCTCCTCCTCAGGTCATTTTCACTTTGTCTGTTGAATCGTGGCACAGTTTTTTTGTAATTACCTCGCTGCAAACTAAAGCGTAATGGAAACAGAGGAGGCTGATGGAGATGTGGGGCAGCACCACTTGTTCTGTTGACTGCTCCGCTGCTCTCAGCTCCAGTGTTGTTAACCGGGGTGTTTGCCAAGTCAGCTAAACCAGTTTTTACTCAGACAGACCGTCCGTAGAACAACCTCACCTACTGCCGTCGAAGCAGCCGATTAGAAGAGATGGTCCTCAATGGACTAGCACTTGAAATTTTGATCTGTGTTCAGGCCTAATTAACGGCAAATCTGTTCTTCCCACAACATTTTGACAAGTTATTACTCGTAATGTGTCAGGAAAACGCTGGAGGTACATGTAGGACTAGAAGTGGCTGCATTGTAGCAGAAGTAGAATATTTTTCCATTTGATTTATCTGAAATCATTCAACGCCTAATGACTGTTAATCAGCTGGCTAAGCATCTCTATGGTGAACAGTAGAGACAGGGACACTGTCCAGAATGAATGAAAACAAATAGAGGGTCCAGTCAAAGAGAGGAACCTGGTCCAGGTGAAATAAAAAACTCTAATGCATTCAGGACAAATCTCTGGCTGTCTTCGAATGGGCCACTCAAAACCCTTATAGACTTATACTAGGCCTGTTCGATTAATCGGTTATAAATGGTAATCGGATACGGCCGCGTCGTCTCGCTCTCTTTTTTTGATTCTAATCTCTCGTCAGCTCCAAACCCACTTGTCTGCACCTCGATTGTGGACCATTTAACTCTGATTCAGACGTTGTGCTCGCGACTCTTCCAGTGACACTCTGGCCAATCAGTGGAAGACAGTCGGTTGACGTCATGTTTTAGTATAGTTTCATTTCACACAAAAAACATAATCGTGATCAGAAATTGGGTTTTGTGAGAAGAAAAAAAGGATTTTACATTTGGGCTAAAATCGAACAGCCCTAACTTATACCTTAAAGAAGGACTGAAGCTGTGGTTGCTGCCAAAGGGGCTTCTGCAAAATCCTAAACAGTGAATATTGAGTCTGGGAAATTCTCTCAAGATCTGATTTAAGGTAATATATATATAAAAAAAATATATACAACCTGAGTAAAAAAAAATCCCCAGGATAGATAGTTTATCAGTACTGTATTGATAGTATAATGTATGGTACAAACCTCATTCTGCAGCTCATCGTCACTCTTGTGGGAAGCCAACATCTCAAACAGGGAGGTGCACAGCTCCTCTGGACTGGATGATGTCATGTTGCCGGCGTCCATGTACTTCTCCACCTCCGTCCTGAGGATCGCTCCGTCCCCGGAGCTGGAGGATGGTCCGGCGCTGGAGGCATGTTCCTCATTGGTGGACTTCCTCCCGCTCTGCTGATTGTTGAGGAAGTTGATGAAGTCCAGGTCCACGTTCTCCTCCTGGATCCCAGACCCGGGCAGGTCCTCCAGCGGGTCCAACGTGTAGCAGTCGTGCGAGAAGACGATGTTAGATCCGAAACTGGGGCCTCTCTTGGTGCTGCGACGGGAGCTCTGGGTCTGAATGAAGTCTTCAACTCGGGAGTTTCCGATCGGAGCCACGAGCCGGGCCACGAGGCCACAGGAGGTTTCGGCCGCAGATGCCGGAAAGGGCCCGAACATCTGTTTAATGGCCCGGGTCTCCTCGGTGCCCACGTGGTCTTTGTTGTGGAAGGTCTCGAAGAGGAAGACAGCAGCGCTCTCAATGGCCTCCTGACCATGCTCAGTCCCCACTGTGACACAAAACACAACGGATTTATGTCCTGATTGCAATAGTCAATAAAGCCAGAGCCAGCTGTGGAGTATGGATGCAACGACACATGGGATACAGTTGTGCTCAAAAGTTTACATACCCTGGCAGAATTTGTGAAATATTGGCTACATTTCAGAAAATATAATTGATAATGCAACAAAACTTTTTTTATTCAGAGTTAGTGGCTGGGTGAAGCCATTTATTATCACACAACTGTGTTTGATCTTTTTGAATCCTAATGATAAGCGCAACCACCAAAATGGCCCTGATCAAAAGTTTACATACCCTCAAAGTTTTACCCTGATAATATACACACAGATTGACACAGACAGGTTTAAATGGTTACTCAGGGAAACTGTCCACGCCTATAACTTGATTGCTTGTATTTATTGTCTGTGTATAAAAAGTCAATGAGATTCTGGGCTCTTGACAAACACCTGCACATTTCATCCATTGCTGCACTGACTTTGCTGGATTCTGAGCCGTGGGGAAAGCAAAAGAACTGTAAAAAGTCCTGAGAGAGGAGGTTGTTCAACTTTATAAAACATAACAATTATATAAAAAGATATGCAAAGATGTGAGAAAGCCAATCAGCAGTGTTCAAGCTCTCATAAAAGTGGAAATTGAGGGGTTCTGTTGATACCAAGCCACGGTCTGGTACCATTGTTGGTCAGACTCTCTGATGATCTTTTTATATATATATATATATACCATGGACCATATATAGGTATATATATATATATATATATATATATATATATATATATATATATGATTGTGTTATTTTGGGATGTATGACAGTTTAATTTAAATCCCATTAAAAATAAGAGAAATCTGTTTTGTCTGATCACTCATGTTTTCCTTAATGAATGGTACACGGTTACAAAATCTTCCACTGTATAACTGTATATCCTTTATCTATTCCCTCATGTTGGTGTAAAATCGAGCAGAAAAGCACTGAGTACTTTAACTCAACCGCTGTCCTTAAGTTCAAACGAAAATATGAATAATGTAACCTTCAATAACAGGAACTTTGACAGAATACATTACATTTAAGTTCCCAGATTAATGTCTGCAGTCAACCATCTAAATGTCCCGCCTGATTTTCTCTACAGAAAAAATCACTCATTTAATAATATCAGATGTAGCCTCTCGTCTAAATCCTCCAACATCACTGTACAGTAGCTACCAGGGCCTCAGTCAGTGCTGTGCTGTGTGCCCAGTCGCTTCCTGCTCTGCCTAATTGGCAGGCCTCTGTAGAGCCTGGTTCCCTGTGACGGCAGCACAAATGAAAACTGGAGGGACAATTAAAGCTGATGTATTCATTATTGGTTAAATGAAGGCGATTATTAGGATTATTACCGATTGTAACAATCACCTTCAGCCTTTCTATTATCATCAGCTGGTATCTAGATAGCTGTTTTGTATTGTATTAAATATGAGCTGTGTACTATTCATGGCTCCAGAAAAACAATCAGCAGCTGTTCCTGTGAGCAGTGAAATCTACAGCATGAGATCACCGTCTAAGGTCCCCGCGCCTCATTTCAATAATATCCAAACAATCCATGCTTAGCCAGAACTGTACTTGACTTAAAAAAAAAAAAAAAAGAAAGAAAGAAAGAAGGAAAATAGAGTAATTGTCCAATTAGAGGGAAAAAAATGTCAGAGGGACAGAGGGAGAATAGAGTGGAGAAGGTTGGCGGGGTAAAAGCAGAAACAGATAAAAAGGATTTAAACCAATTAAAAACGGTCTAGCAGCATCAGGCTCGTCGCTGCACATAGCTGAACAGAATGGCGGCTTTTCATCCTCTCTGGAGTGTGTGCTTAAGAGCAACTTTTTATTTGGATCCAGTCACGGAGATAGAGGGCAGGTTCAACACATGAAGCGTCACAACAACAACTACCGTACAACGACAGCGACAGATACTGCTGCTCTCCACTGATGAATGAGAGGAGAGAGAAATTGTACCAGGAAAGAAGAAAAGCACAGACTAATTGGAAATCTGGACGTTGTTGTTTTTTGTGTGCGTTTTTTTGTTTCCATGTAAAGCGCCATAATTAACTTGTAAAGTTCAGTTTAACACTTGAGGTCATAGAGCGAGGATTACAGCGTGTACATAACGCTATCAAACACCTGTTACTATCTCCAGAGTAAATCTACTACGCTTTCATTTGTGTGAAATATGATGCTTCTTTGTGCCGTTCCTGGACCTCAGGTATACATTATGAGTTCAGTTCATTATTAACATCCAGTCTGTGCCAGTGGACTCGAAGCACTAGTCCATTAAAGGGATAAAATTACATTTCTACTGACCAAGCAATATACATCTTCCTGCCTCAGACCAACTTTTTATTTACTCCAGTTTTTAGTTCATAGTACAGTAGCTTCAGAAAGTCCTCAGATCACTTTCCTTTTTTTTTTCTTGGTACGATTACTGTCAGAGAAATAATCACAGTATTACAGGGATGCAAACGGGTCATGACCAAAAAAGAGAGGAATTTCCGGGGGGGGGGGGGTGCTCACCATTAACAAATAAGTACATTGCAATATCACGGAAAAGTCAATTTCCAGTAGTTCAACCCCAACCAAGTATTGAGTGTGTATAGATAGACATAGTTTTCAGAAGGCCAACATTTCTATATTAAAAATGCTTAAAAAAAAAAAAAAATTCCTTTGCAATATTTCTATTTTGGAGATGCTGATTTTTAGGTCTTCACTGAATGTTAGTCATAATTATTACTATTAAAATAAACTGAATAAATAAAGACATGGGATGTTTCATTCAGTGTGTAATGGACTTATAGGCCTATATAATGTGTTAGTTTCCCTTTTTGAATTGAACACATTCTACATCGCGGAGGCGACGTCTTTCCACTCAAGGCTTCCTGCACCTCTGAAACGGGGCAGAGCTCCGTGGGAGACATCTGCCTGACACAGCAACGTAGGGAGCCGTGCATGTCCGTGCGCCGCGGACATGCACGGGGGGGAAAAAACGGCGTCGGCGTCGCACCGACTGCACGCGGATACGCGCCGCTTTAATGAGCGCGCATGTCGCGTCTACATTGGAGGTAGGCTGTTATCAGTATCAGAGACAACCATGAATGAGTTCGCCTCAGTTTCACGTGATTGTCACTGTCAGCCTGTTAGAAAGAAAAACATTTTACTGACCCCAGCTGAGACGCTGAGACCCCCCCTCCCCCCAAACAAAAACTCTTCGGATCTGAACGATTCACACAAGTCACCTAATTGGTCATGAAAAAAGCGAGTTTCGCTTTTCGGCGCGCTGTTTGCATCCATGGTATTAAGATTATCACGATTATTATGTATTAATTAATTTCCCAACACTATGAATGTGTAAAATCAAATATATTAAAAATACAAAACATAGAACCAATTATTAATCCCCCAGGGGAAATGTTTGAAATATTCAAGTCATAAATTGTCATCCCCAACAAATGTTTAGGTTTATTTTAATCGTTTTTGTTTTTTTTTGTTACAAATGACACGCTATCATTTAAATTCCTACCAATTCAGTGTTACGTTAAATGGATCAGTAAATCCCAACCTTTACTTGGGCGCACATCTGTCGATATGGTTCTGACATTATCTTTTTAGGAAAGTGACGGTATTTAGGAATCTTTACAATAAATTAATTGTGGCGTTTAATTGCGCAATTAATTGTGAAAATAAGTAATCGTGACATCCCTAAACCACAGGGTTCGGCGGTTGGAATCCCGCTCCATGCCAGTCGCTGTTGTAGCATCCTTGGCCAAGACACCTTACCCATCTGCCTCGTGTCAATGCATATGAATGTTTGGTGGTGGTCGGAGCGGCCGTTTGGCGCCCATTGGCAGCCACGCTTCTGTCAGCCCGCCGCGGGGCAGCTGTGGCTACACGCGTAACTTACCACCACCAAGTGGGAATGTGGGATGAATGAATAATGGTTTGTATAAAGCTCCAGAGTGACCTGAGAAGCGCTATATAAAATCAAAGCCATTATTATCATTGAGTAGTATTGAGTACACCCAATCAGCAACGAGTAAACCTCAAGCCTACACATGGGAGTTTTTCAGGGCCGCTCCGAGTAGCTACCCCGAGGCAGAGACTCATTAAGCCCCCGGAAAAGGGATCGTCATTCAGGGTCGGTTCCTTCTATAGAGACACGCAACAGCGACCCCGGCCCTGTAAAGATTACCCCCAAGTTCCTGCAGAGGAAACGGCCCTATTCTTGCTGCCATTCTTCATCCATTATTACAAAGTGAAATGAAGATATCTTTGGACATTTCTCTCATTTTCTTTCGAAGAACTCCCTTTGGCGGAGTTTATACCTTTGAGTCTTCTAGTCGGTACAATGATGACCTGGAGCAAACAGCGTCGGTAATGTTGGAGTGGGTGTGATACAGGTCTCTGACTGTCTTCAGCGGCTCAGCCAAAGCCAGATGTAAAACCCCAAAGAACAATTGAGGAGAGACCTAGAGATGGCAGTTCACACACACTCACACACACACATCCCATCCTCTCTGACAGAGCCGGAGGGAATCTGCCAGGAAGAATAGGATAAACTGTCCAAATCCAGGTGTCCTGACTTACTCAAGACGACTCTGAGCTGTAATTACATCCAAGGAGCTTCGACAAAGCGCTGAATTAAAGAGTTAAATATGATGGATTCTGTCTTTGTTTTGTAGTACATTTGCAAAACATTCCTAAAAACATGTTTTCACTTGGTCATTACGGATTATTGAGGACATTTACAATGACGTCTACCAGGTCGTTATAAAGCAAGTGAAACCGTTAACCTGAAGCTGACCCTTTCATGTCATTTATTTCAATCGCGTTTTTTCTGATACTTTATGACAAGCGGGAAATGGAAATGGAAGTGGAAGTCATACATAAGTCGCCACCAACTTTTTCCTAAACTCTAATACTTAAAAATCCTTTATGTAAGATTTATCTATGAGCTTTCTTCAGACGTCTACCTGATCTAAAGCTGCTCTGCGGTTTGGCAGAGTTGCAGAGCAGAACTTGTTGTACAGATGTGAGATAGACGTTTCTGCTGGCAGCATGTGTTGGCTCAGGATTTTCAATTAAGCTTTCAAACGCCACATTTTCTGACATGAAAATGGGTTGATCGTTTAGAAGAATGGATCGACAGTTTTCTACATTATGAGCCAATAAAGTGTTTCTCACTTGTTGTCGAGACCTGTCCACCTCTGTGTCTTTTAGTTGGTATCAGATCAATATCAAATGTTGAGTGCACCTTTATAATATGACTCCCGAGGGTTAAAAAGGTTTTTGACAAAACATTAGTAAGTGCAGAAATATCTGAATCAGAGGAAACTTCTTGATTCTCCCGTTAAATAAAGGTTTAGAGTAGAGAGGGGTCGATGTCAGGGAAGTCAAGAGTGTCCATATGAATCACACAGTTAAAACATCTTCAAGAAAGATGGCCTTTTATGAGATTGTTAAGATAACATCCTCACAACTCACAGGTGTCCAGGTGCACGGAAAAAAGCAGTCACAAAATATCAGAGACCAGCCCTCACCAATAAAAAATAACGAACAATTTTGCCCGTGATGAATAATATTTATTTTTCATTGGTGTGTGCCAGCTTTTGCTGCTTTTAAAAGATTTACCTTAAAGGGATAGTTCAACATTTTGGCAAATTGGCTCATTGCCATACTCCCTATAGTCATAGCAGTAGGTTTGTTACCTTTAATTGTCGGTGCAAGCTATTTTTAGAACGGCGGAGCAGAGCCGCGAGCTGCTCAGAGCTACGCTACGGAGGCTCATGGGATTTCTTGGTTTCCCTAATCAAACTTACGGAGTTGTTTTCAAGGCAAATGCAGAGACTGCTTGCAGAAAAACTGTCCCACACGGGAACGTGCATTAGGGCTTTGACAACGAACTTCGATATTCGAATATAATTCGAATATTAAAAAAATAACCATATTCAAACGAATATTAGGGCAGCTCTAAATATTCGAACCTGTAATAAGCATTATTTTTGGTAAATGTGTTTGCCTGAAAACATAGTTTTCAATCCAGATGCAAGACTTTTTTCAGCCTGTTAAAGTTGTGAAACGCAAGCTCATTAGCCTTGATCACCTGGGGCTCCTGTACTTACAGTATGACGTTATCACGTCGTTAGCGCCTGATGGCTGTTCACACTTCTTCACTGATAAACAATGGCGGAGCAAAAGGCTGCGAGTGCGACTCATGGATCTATTATAATACATCTATTATAATACATCCTGTTAAGGCGGCCGCCTTAACAACAAAGAGCTGCCGCCTAAACTAACGTCTTCAAAAAATAAAAATGTAGCGATATTCGCCGCCGCCGCCCCCCCTCCCCCGTCGGACGCTCGCCTTCATCTCCGCATCCTCTCACACACATAGGACACCACAGCGCGCATGCATATACAGCAGCGGGGAAACACTGACATCCATGGTGAGACCGGACCATAGATACTCTACAAACCACGGAGGGAGAAGTTGAAATATAGGTGTTTCCTCTACATTCATTTAGGAGTGGCGGGCCGTTTTTTTTTCTTTTCTTAATTGTCGCAAATAGGCTACACCACCGCCGCATGTCATCCGTCCACTACTCCGCATAGCGCTGTTTCTTTTTGGCGCGCACACACACACACGCGCGCGCGCGCATGCATGAAAGCGAAACTCAACCCTTAACTTTAACTTTAATTAACCTATTTAGTAATGATGATATCTTGTTAATTCACACAAATATGTGGATGTTGTACAACACTGATATATCCAATTCATGGTAAAGGCTTGTGTAGTAGGCACTCATAGGGTACAATAAGGGTCTCATACTTTTATACCAGCAGTCTAGAAGTAGATAACACTCTGTGACTTCCACCAACACTTTCATCAGTATAACACAAACACAAGAAAATAGATTGAAAAAACAATGGATTTTGAGGCTGAGGAGTTAATTACCGATCTGTTTGGCTGCCAGAAGGAAGCTCTTCAGTTCCTGACTGGCAGCTTGCTGCTTAGCTTTGTCCTGATGCTCGGTGCAGAAATGGACAATCTTCTGCCAAGTCAGGCCCTCTCTGGCAAACAGCTCCTGTCTCTTCCGACGTTTGGTCTAACATGAGTCACAGGGAGAGAGACAGAAAGAGAGAGAGATACAATCACATTGCAACAAAGACAACAGTAGCACTCACTGCTCTAATACGCTCAGGTATCTTTAATTGCCCAGATATCCTTGAATAGGACCAGTGTGCTCCGATTCTCTGCCAAATGCTGTGCAGGTGTTATGTAAAAACAGTCTGATCATCTACTCTGTGCTTTAATCCAGACCATGTTTACTTTATGTAACGTATCCATCCATCTCTCCATAGGGAACGAGCATTTATTACTTTAATGATCTGACACTGAAGCTCCAACAACACTGGAGCCCACATTTCCTACATTTCCAGTTGACCCTGAATGCGACCTGGTAAAGGCTCAAATTACTAATTGCATATCAGGATTGACTAATTACAGACTCAGGGAATAGATGCAGGATTTCATGGTATGTTGTTATGTTTATCCAGTTGGACTAAACAAACAGGAGGTTGTTAATTTTATCTATTTATTTTTTTGGATGTGAAAGGTCAAATGTGTCAAAAGAAACCGTTATAAATGCAGTACTGTGATGCATCGACCTACAAATCTTATTTTTCCAGATGTAAGAGAATGTTTGTTTGGTATAAACCCAACGAAAATCACACTATTATCGTTTTATAATTTTATTCAGTGAAAATCAAATGCAAAAATGACCATTCCCACTGAAACTGCAATACCTTCAAAATAACAGCAATGTGGATTTTTTTTCTTTTCTGTAACGTTCATCCCCACTAATAGAGCTGTATGTTATTCATTAACAAATACACTGAATCAGGCTCTCTAGAATAAAGTATACATGTAAATGAGCATGATAGTAAACAGTTTTATTAATACTAAAGCCAAGAGAATGGATGACCTTTCTTTAATGATAATATTTTTGTCATCTCACAAGTGCATTTCATTGCAGTTACACATGTATCCTCATTAGTTTTGTAGGAAAAGTCAACACTAATGAGCAGAACTTCTTGTTTTAATCAAAGTCTCCCATTAGAGCAGTGTATTAAATCTGAGCAGGTCTGACAGTTCAGGCTCCGAGGCGAGGGGAAGCATTAACACAATGACTGTATTATAATAAGCATATCTCCTAAAACTAAGTATTTTGCATGCAACCTGAGATAATCTGAACTGCACCTTCCATCTTTTTCCCCTGGGGAAGCGCTTTTTTTCTTTTTTTTTGCAGAGAGGGATTTAACTGGAGGAGGTGAAACGTAAAAGCAAAAAAAAAAAAAAAAAGAAGAAGCAGAACCCAATTTATTTATTTATTTTACTCACTGACAGAGTGAAAGTGATAATAAATATTCACATTATTAGCAATGGTTGCAAAAAGATCGGCAGGGATCATTACTGCTGTTTTGGCAGCATTTGTCACCAGTCTGAATATTAACAGGGCTCATGTGTTTCTATTTACAAATTTCAGCTCCTGTTTTCCTGATGAATGTCCAATAGTCTGAATATTTTTTGCTATTTTTTGGTCTCCACCGACTCCAGAACAAAAAGTCTGGCTATATTCTTCACTATGTTCACCAGCCGGTCTCTTATTCAGCCTGTCAGCTGTTTACTGTGGGTTTATTACAGTCCTAGTACACACAGCCACTGGAACCAATCTGCCAATCAAGGAATCTCTTGAACGGTGTGTATTTTTTTGACCGAGTATGAAAAATGACAAAAGTCTACAGGCTGATATCAAGTTAATGAAAAAGGCCTGAGCAGCACACTTTCCCAGTATAAATCCAGGAGCCAGAAAATGGATGGATGCAAAATGAAGATACTGTTAACGCAGATGTAATAAATCTACACTTCACATTCACAGAGGGAATCTGGGGAAATGTTCTATATTTCCAAGACGGGAACATCTCTACCAAGACAGGGTTTATACTATATATGTGAAAAGCTGGTTGTATCCAGACAAGGCAAGACAGCTGTACAACACATTTTAGGCACATGAGCAACTCAGTTCATTATAGTATTATGCAAAAAAAAAGAAACCATTAATCACATCCAAAAACACTCAAAAATTGATTATTTATGACTAAAATGAGTTTAAAAATGAAAGTGAAATACAAGAAGAACACAAACACAGTGGAGTTTTCTGTGGCCACTGTGCAACTGAGAAAATATGACTGCTGCGATAGAGAAACCAATCAATCAGCCACAGGAGAAGAGCAGCTTTTAAACTGACAGCTTTGAGATCAGACTGAAGTCGGTTCATCTGTGCGCAGCCTAACAGCTAAAAGCAGCTCCACCTCATTAGGTGTACCAAGTTCACACTCCTTCCTACAGATTATAGAGTCCTGCTGGTCATGTCGCTCTTTAGGGAGCATCAGAAATGTATATTGGCCCCAAGATTAATGAGTGATTTATAAAGTAGAAGCAGCACTTTAAAAAGTAACTGGGAGCCAGTGCAAGAGATTTAAGGAAAGAGTAATGTGCTCCGTCCTCTTCATTCTGGCACCATTATTCTGGCTGAACGGCCAACTTTATAGCAGAAAACAAATTGGCTGATGCAAAAATGTGGTGGTGATGAAGCAGAGGAGACATGAAATACAAGGAAAGAATAAAGCAGGGAGACAAGAGCATGCAAAAAAAAAGACTAAGGACACTTGATGATCTGTCTGTCTGTCTATATATCTCTTATTTCCGTGCTATGAATAACAAAACAACAAACAGAAGCCGTTCAAACAGCATCGTTGACTGTGTTTGTCAGTGTTTAAGAGGGCAGTCGACTTGGTGAGAACTGCTTGTCAGACATTTGACTTGTAAACACTTCTGTCTTAGATTTAAATGAGATTGACATTTTAAACACTATCCTGCCAGTCTATGGTGAGACTGATAAAAATAAATGAAAAGGAAACAGCTCTCCTATGCAGCTACAGTAATGGTGATTGATGTAATATGCTCATAAAAACTCAAATCGTATTGGTCTTTCAGCTATTTTTAATATCATTCAATTCATTATACTATGCATAATTACATAAAATATATCGTATTTGCTCTCTTTTTTTGTAAGAGATGTAAAACTTGTGATGAAGACTTATTTCACATACTTTGAATTTCAAAATCTGAAATAAAAAGCTGGAATAAGTCACTTTAAAAAAAATTTTTAAAAACCTATCGACCTATCATGGGGGATATACAAGATCTGAATGTAAACTAGAGTAAAATTTGAAGAAAAAAAAAGTTGATAATGTTTCCAAAAACATCTGGAAATAGTTTATTCTACCAAACTGGAGATCTGAACCTTTCCCTCACAGAGATTTTAACTAATGAGTATCTTATAGCACACTTTAAATCGTCCTATACAGTATGAGATGAGAAGAACAGCATGTAGAAAAACAATGTGCTTCATTCTTGGCCTTACTTTCATCACTGCATCCTCCTGCCTAGTGAATTAACAGCAACGGAGAGGCTCATCCCTCCTGTGATTGTGCTTCCCCTGTCAGCTTAATGCAGTAATACCTTGTTAACACACATTGAGACATAATACCTTTCCTAGTTGACTTTTCTATTTCATTTCCATATTTCTCTGTTGTGAATGAGAGAAATCTCTACCCCGCTGTGGTTGTGTGTGGGAGTAGTGGTGGTAGGGTTTTATTGGTGCGCTTTATATTGTCTGCTTGTTTGTTTTTTCTTTGATGAACTTGTTATATTAATAGAAATCAGTTTGCTTACCTCTATAAAACATATTTTTCTTCTTTTCCAGTCCTTTCATTTACTTAATGCAAGACTAAACTTCAGTTTTGGTCTAATTCTAACAACTGGTTGAGTGGAGAAGGTCTCAGAAAGACAAAATACAAATGCAAGTGTCCAGTTATTCCCATCTTGGTCTCACCTTCAGATCGTAGCCGCTCTCATTGAAGTCCTCCTTCTTGCTGACATGGGAGAAGGAACGCAGTGCACCCGTCAGACGTGGAGGAGCCATTGTTCTCTGATGTCCTGGTCCACACACTGGCTCTCCAATTTAGTTACTATCTGTGACTGGCACACATATAGAAACAAACAGTAAACAGATCTGTCATGGGAGTAGGATCTCTTTCATTAGCATATCACAAGTCAAACAAATTTAGACTTAAAGATACTTTATTGATCCCAACAGAAATTCAAGTATCCAGTAGCGCACATACATAATATAATATAATATAATATAATAGTAGAGCAAAAATAGCAGATAATAGCAAATAACAGAGATAAGAAAAGTAGTAGCTAGTAGCAGTAAGAGTAAGAAAAAATATACACACATCCTTATAAATATAAATAAAAACACCTGTCAGTTGAAAGCTGTCTACTTCAATAAGAGTTACACACTTATTATTAGCCATTTAAGATGTCTTTGTGGTATTTTGGTGAGATCAGCATGATAATTAACTTCAGTAAAACACCTTAAGCTGCAACCTGTTTACAAGAGAGCAACATTAGCATTATGGGGTGGCGGTGTGGGTGTCAGATTGTTAATGAAATGCAGCTTGCTTGATAAATTGAAGACTAACGTTGCATGCTTAAAAATCCGTCCAGCACTTGTAACTTAGCTGACATAAACCAAGTTTTATCATGAAAGGAGACCAAAGTGAATCGTGTGTTTTCAGGAGCATTACCTTATCCTCTCTGTGCATACAGCACGGAGGAGTACGACAGAGCTAACCTCTGATAACTAACCTGTTACCGAACAAATGTTGCGTCCAATAACACTTTTACTAACTTTAAATAAACCAAAACAGACCCAGTAATGTGTTTCGAAAGAGTCTGGGCAGCTAACTTAGCTGTTGCTAGTAGCTTGTCAACCTAACCGCTAGCTCGCAGCCGTTTTTTAGCTTCCTCCACGTAAAGCGCTGCCGTTAAGTATTTAATTATGAGCAACAAGAGTCTGTTAAACAACATAAAACTTTACCTTTCTGGAGCTGGACCCGAACAAGCCCCCTGTAGAATGAACTTCCACACGAGTGTGAGTCGGCCTGCCGGCAGATGTCAACACGGACTACGTGTACGGTGGGATATCTGGGTATTGTAGTTCTTTATGGCCAAAGCTTGAAGCAGCGGTAGCGGTGAAAGGACTACATTACCCACAAAGCCAGAGGAGCGCTACGTCACGCAATCCGACAGAGCTGGTTTTTCTTTTCTTTTTTCTTTTTGTCGTTCCCAGAATCCAATGAAACGAAAGAAAAACCCAAATGAAACCATAAAGTGTACGGATTTTTAGGTTATAAAAATATAACAATATATTTTCAATATATTTAAAGCATAACTTATTACGGTATATTCCATTACATATAAGAAAAAAAATTAAAAAAATTAAAAAAAAAACAGATAATACATTGATATCTGAGAAATGTTTTTTCAGAAGGATAAAAGAGTGAGTAGAACCAGTTTTCAGTCAAATGCTTAGAAACATAATTTACAAACACTATTATTCATCCACTAGAAATATCTTAGATGGTTTACAAAGTTGTCAGGGGCCTGGTACCAAACAGTCTGAGCCCCACAGCAGGCTACATATCAAATATAATCTCATTAATCATTTAAGATTCACAGATATTGCTGTATGTACACTTGCTGAATCTTTCAGTATGTTATTAACAAAACAAAACCCATGGTCTTCTTAAAGGTGGATTATGCACCTGCAAAATGCAGATGTTCATGCAAAAACAAGACTGTAAATAAAGATAAATAGGTTTCAGATCAGAGTTGAGTTGACATGAAGGCAGAAAATAAGCTGTGGAGTTTTTGTACCAGGCTGTAATCATGTTTATTTCTGCTGTAAAGTTGGACATTTTGACCTGGGGGGGTGACCTCACTGGTGGACCCAGACTCTAGTGGTCATTAGAGGAACTGCAGTTTTTGATACTTTAGTGTTAGAGCTTCACTTTGCATCCTTAGTTGCTGTTCAAGCCTGCTGCCATTTTGTGTTCAGCCACATCCTTTTGCATCTCCATGCAAGCCGGTGCTCAATTCACTTATTATGCCTTGGGCCGGCTCTGCAGAGAGATGTAAAATACATATAACCACCACTCAGATAAAATGCTGCAGTGCTTGGCAACAGAGTAGTTGTTGATGCTGTACAGTTAATCATCAGTGATTATGTTGCACACACCTGTTTGTCTCACACTGGCTGCCTCACTAGTAACTGCCAGCTCTGTCTTTCTGCATTCAGTTTACCTTGGACATGCATCAATACGCAAATGGTGGATTTCTTTTCATTATAAGGATAATTAACCTTCACCAAGAGAAAAACAAACACTCTCATACACAAACACACAGTGAGAAAATGAGAGGGGGAGAGGGAGAGAGAGCGTGCACTGCCCTTCACCTGTTAAATTATTGACATGGTTTTAGCCTACTTTGGGTTTGCTGCTATGACCATATAGTACATGCTGCCTCCACTCCATCCCAACATGCTGCTGCTGAAATGATTAAAAAATATAAAATGTATATTATTCATGTCTAAGCCATATTCAGAGAGTTATGTAATTTTGCTGGTAAGACATAAAGAAGTCCCCAAAACATGATTGGTAGAGTCTGGAGTCGTCTCCCAAAGAGAAACATCTCAATCAGACGTCCAGTGAGTTTGTCCAGACTCTGAAGACTCTTTCTCCTCTTAATGCCCCTTTGTATAAACACAATGCAATGCCATCATTGCTTTCTTCCTGATCGTTTTCCCCTCGTTGTTACCATGGATACTAGTCTGACTTTCCAGCCTTCACCTGCTCCACACTTGACATAAAGTGACACTGAGGTGCAAAAGGGATAACGACTTAGTGACTCGTAACTTTAAGTTGGTTTTGACTTCAAAGTTTTAAGTTGGACTAACATTACACCTACTATGGCTACATGACTACTCAGCAGAGCCTAATGGAAATGTCATTAGTTTTAAAATGGTGGTAAAAGAAGCTACTGTAGCCTATAACACAACCAGGGAAAGAAAAAGAAAAGAGCAATAAGCCAAAACATTGCTCAAGATTACAGTAAACAGACCAAAAACACTTTATGCTCATTTAAATGTATACTTTATAGATAGATTAGATTGATACTTAAATAATCCTTCACAGGAAATTATGATTGTTACAGCAGCATTCACATGTCATTCATTGCAACAACGAATAAGAAACAGATCTATCTAAAAAATTGCAGACCTGACTATAAAATTAAGCTATAAACACCCAATAAACGAATATACCTACAAGTAGAAATGCAAAAATACATATAAATACATATAAATCAATAGACTACATCAGAGGTGAAATTGTGATTCAGTGCATTTGTTAATGAATAACGTAGTGCTCTATTAGTGGGGATGAACACTTTACTTTTTGAACAAAAAGATGCATCAAAGGGTTGAATCAGTGTCACATCTGAACAGAATCTGTTACAGTCATGGTTTGGTTATAGCTTTGGGAGAAGATGATGATTTGGAAGTGGAATTAATAAAAATAAAAAATAAAATATAAAAACGCTCCTCTGACATGGACTTTGTAATAAATCACTGAGCTTTTTGCTCCCATATCATAATTACTACAACCACTATAATGTTGCCTGGCAACAAAACCAAAGTAAGGGGTCATAATAACCTGCTGCACATACGACCTGTGGGCTTGTTCTTTTACAGGGGAACATTTCAGGTTCCACCTCATTCTCTCCATATACACTACATAACAGCAGCACTCTAACAAAATACATAAATCAATGGGAAATTGCCATGAAATGTACTGAGCTCTTTCATTCGGGCTTCCTGGAGGATAAACCCTGTAATAAGCTTTGCTCTATCGCCACCTTCAAGGCATATATTCACACAATATGGGCACTATTTTAAGTGTAAAGCGGTAGGTTTTTTGGGTGCACACACAGAGCTGTGCAGGAATTTCCATGCACACCTGCTATTCTGGTTCATGTATATTCATGGTAATATAAATCTGTCATGTCCCTGGACTTACTCTGAAAACAGCTGTGCTAATCACAGGCATCACAACAACTGCTTATCCTATTATTATTGGAAAAGGCAACAGAGTGAACACACACAAACACACACACACACACACACACACACATCCTCATGCATATGTGTGTGTGCTTTTCAACACTTAATTGGAACAATACAAATAGCAAATTATGCCTGATTTTTCAGAGCTCATTTGCGCTTTGAAAATAATGAACTCCTTTATTAAATGGCACCCCGGCCCTCAGTATAGCTCTGCCCTCAGGACAAACCTTATATTAGCCCCATGACTGATAAGGCCTGGATGATCTGTGCAGCATTTTCATACCTGCGATGAAACATAATGAGTATTGCAAATTCTAAGAAGTTTGGATTGTCATACGCACAAGAACGGTATAGTGAAGTGTGTCTGAGTCTGAGTCACCCTGCTACTTATCGTTCGCTCAGCGTTGTATTTTGCCACACGGTGAGAGTTAAAAGCAGCCCTGCCATGTGTATTCATTCAATCAGACGACCTCATTGTAATTCATAGCTCACCTTCTGTAATTTAAGCCTATGAGGAAGGTGTCTCATCAGCTCTTTCACTTCATTTGCTTTATTCCTCTGTGCGGTTTGTCCTCTTGGCCAGGACCACATCAATCCCCGACACACACACACACACACACACACACACACACACATGCAAATTCAAGGGGCACAGAGGATGAGACACACAAACATACCGCTCATATGATTATTTCCCAGAAGTCCCACATGTTTATGTATCACGAGCATGTGCTTGTGTGACTTCTGAGACACCGGCTGGGGTGTTTATCATATCATACGTCTTTGTGCGCGTCATGTGACTTCACTTGCATCTGGTCAAAGTATGTCCTCTAAAAGATGAGATGTAAAAGCTCACAACACATCTCTTGGACCAGAGAAGCAATGTGATCAATTGTTGTTGTTGGCTGGCTGCAAAAGTGAAGCAAGCTGTATCATCTCAATGTTGATAGGGAAGAGGAGGAGCACTCCCAATACACTGAGCCTCATCTCCATTACTGCAAATGAACTACTTTCTGTGTGGATCATTATTACCAAAGGAGTCGGAGGAAGAACTGAATGTAACAAGTGTAGCAGATGTGTCTTTCTAGAGCTGAAAGACCAGAGTTAGCATTAGCGATAGCATTAGCCATATTATTATCGACGAGAGAGCAGCAAGGATGAAGCTGTGGGTACAGGGAACAGCTGAGCAACAGCTCAGACACCATAGGATGTAAACAAAAAAGTCCTGCATTAATTGCATTGATAATAATAATAATAATAACATCCCAAATTGGTAACCCTTTCATTTACAGGCCGCTAATTACATGATAATTGCGTAGTAATGTCAAGAGATAGCATAGAAATAATGGTAAAGTTCATTGTAATGAGCAAAAGATTACACATGCTTTTCATGCTTTGAATTTTTTGGGAAAGGCCAGAAGTTTTCTCCACCAAGTCCTTGCAATTGACAGTACGCAATCAATCGTTATTTGGCTACGTTTCTCCACATTACGATGAAATTGACTGTTATTTCTCAGCTATTTCTAGACATTATGACACAATTAGTTATTTCTTGGCTATTTCTTGACACTATTGCGTAATTAGCGGCCTGTAAATTAAAGGGTTACCCTCATATTAATCGCAACAGCGCTATAGCATAAATTGAATAGTGTTCTGTGAGGTCACTGTGACCTTGGCCTTTGACATCTCATCACCAAAATCTAATCAGCTCATCCCTGAGTCCAAGCCAAGGGAAGGTTTTTGACAGGAAGATGTTCTCTCATGGTGTTAGTGAGATACTGTGTCAGCGAACATTTTTCTCAGACGGATGGACAAGCTGAAAACAATAGCTAAGCCTCTGGACGGTGGCTGTCGGTGGTGAGGAGGCATTAAAATATTAATTTCCCAGATCCGACCTCTGACACGTAGAGTCCACGTTTGACGTCACAGTGACATAATCAACACAATCAAAGTGTTTGACCTGCACATGTTAGTAACCGAACTAATCCAGGTGTGTGTCAGCTATCACATCCCATAGGAGGACTCACACGTTAGCACACGCACACACACACACACACACACACACACACACACACACACACACACACACACTGCTGGTGCATGGCTCTTCATGAACTGTATGCATGAATGGTGTCCATTCCAACTCTGGCTACGCCCCAAGAGAGATCCAGAGAATAGTGAGAGTGAGGGGATGATTCACTCTCATTTCCCATCTCCCCTCACTCTCCCTCTATCCTGTAACACACATACACACACACACACACACAGACACAAACACACACACGTACACATCCCAGAGACCACACCACAGGGCACAGCTTGTAAAATGCGATGCTTCAGTTTGAGTTTTATTCATGTGAATTTCTCATGTTTGACTTGTCATCCCCGATATTGTTGCATCCAACATAAACCACATTCCAAGTGATTATTCTGCGGATGACATTACCACGGGCAAACACACAGTAATACGAACCAGGCCGAACACAAAACAAATGTATGAGGCAAACGAGAATTAATGTATACAGCATTACAGAGCAAATGAACACATAATGTTGCCTGCAATTAGCTATTAAAGTACAAACAAAGTGACATAATTCTGTCTCTTGAGGCCTGTTTGAATAGCACCAAACCACACACCTACATGATTTTGAGGCAGGAACAGGAACGTGCTAACACTGGGCAGTTCAAACAGCCTCAGCTCGTCATGTCTGAACCAGATGATGAAACTTTCCTCTCTGTTCGTTTCATTAACGCTGGAAACCTCCTGTTCTACCGCATCCCACAGGTCTTCATCTGGAAGTTCACTATCATGCCATTAGAAGATGGTGAACCGTGGCCATCAAGAGATGATGATGGTCATTACTCAGTTAAGGTCGATATACAGTATGATCTGCTGCCTCTGTCATGGTTTGCCATTCATGTTTCACTACTTTTGGACTCTGGACTTCCCTGTGGCTCCCACAGCTTCTGGTTTTTACCTGGATTATATTTCTGAGGTATGTAGGTTTGATATCCTGAGTCAAAATGTCCTTTACGATTTTCACTTTCAATAGAATCCTATATGATTCCTAAAACTTTGTCTAAGTCCTATAAGATATTCATATAAAATGGTCACAGTCTTATTTTCTATTTGACCTTTCATGGTCCTGCTGGAAATATAATCTTCATCCTATCTTACATGACTGCTTTTTTTATTGTTCTTTCCCATTTTACATGAATCCTAAATGTTTGGAAGCTGCCTCTGCTAAGTCACATCCATAAACGTTCTCCCTAACAAAGAAACAGACTGCAGCCATTAACAGCTCCCAATGTTTCAAGGGAAAAAAAAAAAAAAAACCCTGTGTGGTAGAATATTAACAATTACAGGTGCACTCTGAAAGAGCGGCCAACTCCTACACAACCGCTGCCTTTCAATTATGAACGTTTCTCGCAGTCCTCGGCAGTCGGCACCCTGGGCACATAAGAGGAGGAAATATATGAGAGAATATAGAAAAGAATAGAGGCTGGAATAAAGATATGTCCAAGGAGTCCAAGTTTTTTTTTTTCTTATACCAGAGACCAGACTTCAGTGTTGGTGAGTCTTTGTCTGCTTCAGCCTCACGCTTCACCACAGTTGTACTAGTGGTTATCTGAGTGACTGTAGCTTTTCCATCAGCTCCAACGACCTCTCATCCACTGATGACTGAGGCTGTTGTGTGCATGTGTGTTAAAATACAAGACATTAGCAGTTTTTATAATTGTCCAACACCAACAATGATGCCACAGTCACATCAATAACCCTTTTCTTTCCCACTTTGATGTCTGATGGGGACATTAAGAGAAGCTCCAACATACTAGTAAACTACCACTATATTGCAGGGGAGAACAAAGGTGCAAGTCCCCATAGTCCCCATTTTCATCTCTGTTCGTATTTATCATTGATGTGTCAGCGTTGGTTGTCAAAGGTTGGTTGTTGTTGAGATTTTTCTGTTACTGCACAATGCCAATTAAAAAATCACACCAGCACAGTTTTTGGCACGGAGACTCACAGGAAGCTTGTGCCAGAGTCTTCTTTTATGATAAGATGAAATACATAACATGGTAAATGGAGTGCACTCACAGGGATTTTCTGCCTGAGCAGGACAAAAATGCTTCATAAAAGCTCTCAGCAACTATTCACACACTCTCACACACCAGAGGTGGCAGAACAAGGTGTTTCCCCCTGTGCCTCTGGGAGCCATCTGAGGGAGGATCTTTAGTGTCTTCTTCAAGAACCACACCACAAATCATTCCATTAACAGCTGGGATTTTTGTTAATGGCACACAGGGATGCAAACCAAGGCTACTTTGCACACAAATGGAAGAGTCGGTAACCACGCTAATGTCTTTGTTAGGCTGCACTCAGCTCGCAGTGAGAGCCCTAAACACAAAATACAGCTGAGGGGCACATGAACATCAGAGGTAGATTTGTGACAATCTGTCCAATAGCTGTTGAGAGTGTTGAGCCTCATAGTGGTGAGGAAACTGTAACCAGAGCATCTGATAATGTTTGAGGAATTTAAAGGGATAGTTCAACATTTTGGCAAATTGGCCCATTGCCATAATCCCTACAGTTTTAGGAGGAGGTTCGTTACCTTTAATTGTCGGTGCAAGCTGTTTTTAGAACGGCGGAGCAGAGCCGCGAGCTGCTCAGAGCTACGCTATGGAGGCTAATGGAATTTTCTTGGTTTCCCTCATCAAACTCATCAAATACACAATCCAACAACTCCAAAACGCTCTGGTGGACAAGTTGTGACCAGCACATTCACCACGCTATGAGATAATAACATTACCAGACAGAGTTGTTTTAGAGGTATATGCAGAGACTGCTTGCTGAAAAACTGTCCCTGAAGGCAACGCGCATCAGCGGTTTTGCATGAATTTACCTCTAAAACAACTCTGTCTGGTAACGTTCTGTTATTATCTCATAGTGTGGTGAATGTGCAGGTCACAACTTGACCACCAGAGCGTTTTGGAGTTGTTGGATTGTGTATTTGATGAGTTTGATGAGGGAAACCAAGAAATCCCATTATCCTCCGTAGCGTAGCTCTGAGCAGCTCACGGCTCTGCTCCGCCGTACTAAGAACAGCTTGCACTGACAATTAACGAAAACGAACCTACTGCTAAAACTATAGAGATTATGGCAATGGGCCAATTTGTCAAAATGTTGAACTATCCCTTTAACAAAAATGTTGCCCACCTGGTGACACTGAAGCATCAGCTAAAGGTCAGCTACAGGCCGTGGCTAGTAATCAAAACGACTTGCCGCCAAAACTTAGTCGCTGTTTTCTGCGATTATGTATTTGTATTTTCTGGCTCTGGATCGCAATGTACTGTAGGCTTTAGAGATCTCAAGCACTAGCACTAGCACCAGCACAAAACTAGCAGCGGGAAAAGGGGTCGTGGGTGTCCTGAAATAAATAAACTCATAGTACAATGTGATAATATATACTGTCTGTACTGGGGGGGTGGCCCTAAAAGGAAGAAACAGGGTCGTGAAAATCGTATATTTCCTTTGTTCTACATATTTTCAAAGCAGTCTACATCTGAGGTGTGCAGAATCTTCTGTTTTAACTTTGAGGAGGTGCTTGATAAAACAGTGGGAGTTGCTTAAAATATCCTTTGAATCTTGATACCGGTGTAGCCGACGCCTGTGCAGCCTCATGTCCCAGGTCCTGTTGCTACCACAGCTTCATCTCCAGGTGCAAAAATACCCAGTATATTTACAGTGCAATTATTTTTTACCTCTGTCCTACTACACGTCTACGCAGGAGTGTGTGCAGGGTATGTGGGCACATTAAAGGAGATTTGCTGCAACAGAGTCAAACTCCAAAGCATTTGTGGCTCTCAACAGAAACAATAAAAAGAGCTCCTCTGTATCTCCTGTGGCTTACAGGGGCCATTTATATTTGTCAGAAGGCTGCTCAACACCCTGCTAATGTGCTTCCAGGACGCTGCTACTGGGTTTTCCCTCAAGGCACAAACCCGTCCTAATTATTCACATTTTGAAGTGAGCTCCATGGTGAAGACCTTCTCCCATGGTGCAGCTACTGTCACATACATCTTAATAACTCACCTCCCTGAAAGCTGCGGCCTATCTGCCTCAGACTCCCAACAACTCTTATATTGTGTAGCCACTAAAGTATGTGCACTGTCTATTTATGGGTGTGAAAAAGTTTCTAAATCCAAGTCTGAGGTGAAAAACACAAGAAACTGTTAGTTTTTAAGCGTAGTATAGTATCACCAACCCTTCTGTGGCCCTGGGGAACATTTTACAGTCTTTTAACCCTATTGTTGAGAAATAAAGAACAAAAAGCAACAATTATAAACCCTGGTTCTCCTATAGCCTAGTTACTGTATCATAGGTCCAGTTCAGACCTGCTATATATCTGCATCTCGATTGATCTGATCACAACTGATCAGCTCTAAAAGTGTCTGTTCACACCTGAGTGAGTGGGGAGCGAGAGCAGCAGGTAAATAACATGTAATCCATTTAAAGTTGTTCATAATGAAATTGTGTTGGTTTAATGAGACTTTCATTATCACTATCAGTTATGTTCCCGTTGGCCCGGTTGTCCTTGTGTTCCCGTCCCTCATGTGTCTGTATGTCCCCGGGTTGTTCACTGTGTCTGTGGGGACTCTGTGTCTGTGGGGACGGGGACTCGCTGCTGGAGTCAGTCTCTAGTGGCCAGAAGAGGAACTGCAGTCTTGACTTTGGAGATCGCCATTCTTGCAAGTTAACACTGCACCTTGCAGCAATCTTTATGACTTCACTGACTTCCAGTTGATTTAAAGCAGAAGTAAGCGGAATGTTTGTGTTAATATAAGTCTTAAATAGTTATATCTTCCGACAGCAATCACTTACATAGAGTGTTTGGTCTGAAACACGGGTCTGTCAGTCACTCTGCTCTGCTGCAAGCCGAGGAGAAAACTTTCCTTGTATCCTACAACCTTTATCCAATGAGGAGAGAGAACGGCATAAAGGGGCGGTCCTCTCTGTGTGTGCAGTCAAGGGATGCGCGTGAATGTGGTGACGTAGGGACGAGGGCGGGGACTGCTAACTCCATCGGCTGACAGAAAGTTAGCCAAAACGACCGGATCGCTTACTTTACCTTACTGCTTTAACAGTTTATTTTCATGGCCATTAACGACCTTTCTTATCTGAGATTTTAACTTTCCTTAACCACAGTAGGGCATTGTGGTCATCTGATTGACATCTTCTAGAGGTCCTGAGGTCAATATTAAAACATACACACTCTGGGTTACTGACCCAGAATTTTTTAGATTTAAACTCAAAACATATTCATGTAGGACAGCTTTTAATACCTAGTAGCACCGTGACATCTTTCGTTTGTCTTTTTATGTGCCTTTTATGCTATTTTACGATTTTAGCACTTAGTTCTTCTTTGTTTGTTGTAATAGGCTATATAAATAAAAGTTGATTGACTGATTAAGACTGGTTCATCTCACCATTCTCCACCAGATCCTCCCCGTATGCTGCCTGCCTGCCACCCTCATCACAGCCTAATTTTACCATCTTGGATTTCTGTTTGTCTGGCTTCCCGCCTGTGTGCCTAACCTCCGCCCTCATCTCCCAGCCAGTCTACAGCCTCTCACCCTCTCTGCCATCATCAGCCCAGTCCCTCACACTCTGCATAATTCATAATAAAATACTTGCCTTCCACCACCAAACTGGATTCTGCTGTGCAGGTCCAAACTTATATATATATAAAAAAAACCCTTACACCAGAATAATACTAAATAAAATAAATTAAACATTTATATACAGGGTTGAACATTATGAACTCAGACTGACAGACTTGGTTCCATTGTGCAGAAGCTGAAACAGCAGCTCACACTGCCAATTCCATCATCATCAAATCAACTCATTAATCCTCAATTACATACATGTGAAAAGAGAATGTACTAATGTGAGAGGCTGAGAGTAAATTATAGCTCGCACGGCCCCTTATGTCTGATTATGGTGTGTGTTGTCTATGTATGTGTGTGTGAGTGTGTGCAACTGCAGGATGGCTCTGTTAAGTCTCTCAGACTTTGGACTTGGTAATTTATTGGCAGCTTGTTCAAAAGAATGAGCTCTGAATTATTCACTTTTCCTTCTCTGAAGAGGGACTTTTTTCTCCCCCACTGCTGGAATTTAGTTTCCAAATTGAATCCTCTGTGGACACACTTGATTAGACTGGAGGATATTTTCAAATATTGAAAAATCAATTTTACATAGAACTTAATAATAACAATCAGTACAGTAAAAGAAAAGACAAAAAAAAAAAAGAAGCAAGGCAGCGATTTTTTTACTCAATGTGCCAGAGACGCACAGTGAGGAGTCTTGGAGCTCAGTCCTCATCAGAGACACTCAGGATGATAAAGGCATTCTTAAATTAGCTCAGTCTGAAGTGATGGACATGGGATAAATCAGATCCACAGTCTGCCAAAATGGGAGATGAATTAGACACAGCATCATGAGCTGAGTGCCGAAAACAAGGACGTTTTTTTTATTTTTTATTATGTGAAATAAACCCCAGAGTGAGAAATGTCTGAAGGCAGGTTGTTGTTCAACAGACTTGCTGCAGGTTTATTGATATAAAAGATGTATTTTTTTTCTTTTCAGACCCAGGTGCAGTCCAGAGAAAATCGACTGGTGCTCACACATGTGCAGGTCAACGTGTCGGGACTGTGTTTGTACTGACAACTTGATTGATGTTCAAATTTGGTCATTTTAGACTCTCAAAAACAGATTTCTGCAGGTCCACGGGTGAATGGGAACAGTTACAGTCCATCAAATGGACACTTATTGTCTTCCATAGATGTTAATGCTGATTATTCTCCCTGTTTTTCTTCATATAAACCTCTTATTAGCTGTTTTGATATTTAACTCAACAGTTTCAGTTTCCCAGGCAGCAAAAACCCACATAAATAAAAGTTCTATTAATGAATGTCAAACAAATGCATCATGTAGAAATCTTTCAAACTTAAATTAGGTGTCAGTGTTAATCACACTCACACTCACACACACACAGACAGACAACACCAAGCCAGAAGAAGCATTCAAATTAATTGATCGTGCAGGAAAAACACGATGAGCCTTCCAAGAAGAAGTCTGAGGCAACTGGAAAGAAACAAAATGACTTCTCTGAACTTTCAAAGGAAATAAAAAAAAGGAAATTGCTTTAAAAGTGGAAGCTCTGCACTATGGTGGTTTCTTCTCTGCCCGTTTCTGCACTGCAGGTTGCAGACCAGTTAGTTTCACCTGTAGTGCACCTGAGGCCAGCGAGTCCTAGAGATTACGGTACTCATGGACTGCATGTGGAGGACCGAACTCAGCTATGATTTTTATTTTTATTTTTATTTTTTTTGGTGGGGGGGATACAGGAGGAAGCGGGGTCAGGGCTGGGGCAGATTTCACCCTCATGTCAGCGGTGAGCAGAGCAGCCTGTTTGGTATGACGAGCTCAGGATCCTCAGAGTTGTATATTTTACATCGAGCCTCAGACCTAATCCTCGTCTCCTTATACTGTAGGAAAGACCAGGGGTTGTTGTGATTTGAGTCAGTTGTGTAACTTCCAATTCCTTCACTTCTCCATCAGGGACAAGTTAGATCCACTCTGTACCTGCTCAGTCCTTATTTCCAAATGAGAGGAAGTAGAAAGCGAAAACTCATTAAGGGACTAAGGGATAGATTTTGCAACAGTACTGTCTCTTTTTTTTTTGTTAAACAATGGTTAAAACGCTTCAAATAGTGGTAATACTTAAATATAACAATATAAAAACAAGATCTAACAATATAACCATGTTGTCTTTAGCTGCATCCTTCAGAGGACGCATTTGAAGGCTGATTATGTCACAACGTTGCAACAAGGCCAGTCACAGTTCGAAGACTCCTCTAATGGCGTTTTTCCACTAGCGCGGTATGGCACAACATAGCTCCACTCTGTTATTTTGCTTTTCCACTAGTACCTGGTACCTCGTACCTGGTACTTTTTTGGTAACGCCTCAGCCCTGGTTCCAAGCGAGCCGAAGCGATACTAAACGTGATGCAAATCGACTGCCTTCCACTGATTGGCCAGAGCATCGTGCTTCCGACACGAGAATCAAACCTGCAAAATTTTAAAACACACCAACAACAGCCCACCGATCTGTATTCCTTCATGTGAGTTAAATGACTGTGGAAAACCAGCTGTGGTCCGTGATCGAGGTGCAGACGAGTGAGTTTGGAGCTGATGAGAGGATTGAAAAAAGAGAGCAAGACATGACGACCCCGCCCCCGTTCTGGAAGAACTATGAAGAACTCAGCTGTGATGGAAAAGCACCTAAACGAAGCCGTACTGTACCGTGACTGTGTAGTGGAAAAGCGCCATAAGTCTGGCCTTCTCTTGCCTGTTCTAGGATACACAGCACCTATATCCTTTGTGGCCTACAATATCCAAAGATTTTTTTGTGTGCCGTTGATTATTAGTCGTGTTAGGAAATGCTCTGAAGGCGAGACCAACCCATTCACCAACGGTTGATGCAGAGGTGTCTCCTCTGAAGCCGTTGCCTCCACAGACCATGTAGGCTGGGTCTTCCCAAGGGCCCAGCCCCTGAATTGGGACACAGGTTTTGAGTCTAAATCAGACATATTTTTTGCATTTGTTGCTAAGGTGACAGCTGCATTTTTTAATGACAGACATGTGCAACTAGTTTGTGTTAAATTTGAATCACATTGACATAATGGTGCGTTCCAGGCAGGCTTTTTAACCCGTAAGTCACGACTTCAAGTCACCAGTTACGAGTTTGTAGCGTTCCAGGCAAGTTACGAGTTACTAACTGGGAACTGGGAGTGGATCGATCTAGTACGAGTTCACAGGTGGGAAGTTACGAGTTTGACTGTACGTTCTAACGGGTAACCATAGGAACAGGTCGGAAAAACACGAGTTACGGGTTGCCTGGAACGCACCATAAATTACAACAAAAACACAACCATCTACCCCAATAACAACTGTCTCATGATGATGATGATTGGTAATTGGTGGATGACCTTTTCGGGGCCATCGCTAATTAATTTTCAGAAGTTTCTCCTGGAATAGAGGCAGGTGTACAGGACCTTGGTTGTCATGGTTACAGTAACAAACATGCAGACTGTATACTCTGCCTATAAAACAAAGCATAGGCCTATAGATATTCTCAATGTTTCATTAACACCATTGGACTAAAATAGATTGTTCTGTGATTTCTTTCCTCTGTGACAACACGATCTAATATAAAATGTTAATATCTGTAGAAAGTGTTTTTTTTTTCTTTTTTCTTTTTTTTCCAATCTGTCATCCTGAGTCTCCCACTCAAATCATTTAGGTTAATACCAGCAAAGAAGATTTATCTGGAAATTAATTAAACCAGTTTTCAGCAATTAGAGCGCAGCCACTGAGACGCCACTCTGAGAGGGAGAAAAACATTTCAAAAAATAAAAAAAGGAGGATGTGAGAGCTTTGAAAACAGCAACAGCACAAGTGGATTAGAATAACTCTCATATAGCAGCAGCAGCAGCAGCTCAGTCGTAGCACATGTCCGACCGAGTGCCTGCACACGACGACGCATCTAATCATCAGAGCTCGCCGAGCAAATGTTGCGAGTCAGTTGTGTGTGTGTGTGTGTGTGTGCTCCGTCACTGACTGAACCAGCGATGTGTGAGGGTTGAATGGTTTGATATTTGGATCAGACGCAGTCAGTCAGTCAGTCACGTGCACTCAGGAGCCTTAATTTTTTACTCCTATTTCTGTCCAGCCTGTGAACCGGCTGCTCTGCTCTGCTCTGCCTCCGTGGGCCGACAGGACGGTGCTCGCTTCCTCTGCAGCGATCGTCGTAGCAACAACGACAGCACGCCGCCACATCAACCAGCTTCATTAACTTTCAAAGTCCAGCTACGTACGAGAACAAACCTGTGCTGCAGGAGGACTGGGGGGGAGGAGGAGGTGAGGCCTCGTGAATGTTGAGACCCCCACATTGATAACCTTTGGTCGCCATGACAACAGATGGTGCAGACACCCAACTGGACTTCCTCTGCTTCCTCCGTGACAGGATCGATCTCCTCGCTCAGACAGAGTAGAGAGGCCAACCTCCTTAGATAGATACTTCATGCTGTGAATTAAAGGAGACATATTCTGCTCCTTTTCCACAAATTAAAATAGTTCCCAGGTGTCTTAAAGACATGTCTGTGACATGTTTCGGTCAAAATACCTCAAGGATCAAACGTCACAGCTCTTTTCATCCTCTCAAAACAGCTCTGTTCAGAACGGTTGGTTTTTAGTGCCTGTCCCTTTAAATGCAAATGAACCACTGCTTGCCCCGCCCCTTCTACTGGTACCAGTACTCACAGGTAGGGGTGGTGTTATGCAAATTCAAAAACTAATGACACCATTTTCAGACAACTGAGGGAACAGCTCATAAAACCACATGGATTTCAACCTAGGGAGCCTGAAAATTACAGATTTCTTTTGTCAATTCTCACATTTTGGGGTCCAGAAGGCAAGACAAACACCCAAATATATGTTAAAGAGCCTTCAGAAAGCGATATTTCCATAATATGTCCCCTTTAATGTGGGTTTGTAGAATGAATGAACTTCAACAGCTCAAAATTAAAATGAGGTGTAATTGCCACTAGAGGGCAGAAAAACCCAAAGACAAGCTACAGGCAAAGGGCCCCTGTTATCGTATAAGGCTAACACCACTAACAGGTAAATCTATCTATCTCTTTCCTTGACGAATTTGGATATATTACATTTGGTTCACGTTTGCAGATGTTGCTATTTGTAAAGGCCAAAACTGTATATTTATATCTAAGGCCACCATGATCTTGAGCTTTGATCTTTGACCTTCAAAGTCTAATTGGTTATTGCTTTTGTCGTAATCAATGACTGTGCCAAGTTTAAAGAAGTTCCTTCAAGATGTTAACTGAGATATCATGTCCACAAGAACGGAGCAGGTGGAGACAACTGGAAGAGACCTCACTGTTCTGGAGAGCTTGATGGTTGGCCAAAGGGAAAATATTTCATTCAAATGGTTATAATTATACACAGATATGCAGTATTTAAAAAAAACCCTTGTCATTGTCTGTGCTTATCTTTTGTAGGGGAGTTTATCCAATATATTTTCCCAGAATGCCTCTGAAAGCAGAGATAGCTCTTAGCACATTGCTGTGCTTGTGATTTAATAACAAATATACTGATCAGGAGAAAAGCTGTTTGCATTTTCAGATGATCAATTTGACAGAGACTGAACCAACAGATTGATTTGAGCCAGTGAGCAGCCAGACACCAGCGCACCTCCAAACTTCATCCATCAGTGGCCACAATTTCTTTCTCTGGCATGTCGCAGGGAAGACGTACTCCATCACCCTCCACGGAGACAGCAGTCATACACTCACCACTGCAGGCTGCAGCAGCACACTGACACAAGACATCCTGACACAATCAACCCAAAGCAGCATTTCAGTCATTCATTAAATCTGAATCTACAAGGAGGAAGAATATCACTGACTTCACTGTGGAAATGCTGTGTGTTTTGTTGGGTGAAACCGATCAATAGCATTGAGATAGGGACTCTTATTAAAGTGTACACATGCATTCGATTTGCAGAAGTTTTCTTTAGTCACAGCAGCAGCTCAAGGACAGAACCAGTACCAGTCTGTGCAAAACACTTTGGTTCAAGACAAAACATCAAAATGCCTTTCAAACCTGAGTTATAGTTTGCATGGGTCACTTCCAAGCAGGTCTGCAATAACATTTAAAAAAAAAAGTAGACTTTAAGTCATAGCATGGGTCTATGAAAAATAAAATTCACTTCCCATATACGTAGGTTCAGAACGACTCTTGCACCTTTTTCTCAACTGGGCTAAAGGACATTAGAAACTCATGTCAGCTAATAAATGAACAGTATTGACATACCTTCATAAGGACAGACTCTGAAAATGTGTTTAAAATGAAATGAGACTCTATAATTCAACAATATTGTCACCAACATTAGGAAATCTCTTTAGTAAAGACAACACAGAGGAAATGTGCGTATGAAAAGAACAGCAGCTACTCCATTTTTTTTAGCTTGGGGTGTTGGAACAAATGTATAAGAGAGGTTCATTACTTTAATGGCTTTGTTCTGGTCTCTCTGTTTTAGTCTGGAGCCGTTACATCAAAACAAGTGGTGGCGACTCTCTAGGGTTTATCAGGATTCCTACAAAGCACCAGATTGTACAGTATTGATCATGTTCTCTCATGAAATTGTAGATAAGGTCATGTCAAAATACACTCCAACTGAACTGACCTGTAAATACATAAAAGCTTGTTGAACCCAGTGAAAACGTCATCGTAATCCAACATTAACAGTGCATCTTTAGGGTTCACGTTGCTGCACAGTGGTTAGTTATGAAACCAGCAGCATGCATGTTCAAGCCTTATCACTGTAGAGCAACAGCTTCCTAAACTACAACACACGTCAGAGTTTGTGTTGTTTTTGGCCTCGTGGTAGAGCAAGATGCTTGTTGCCAGGTTTACGGGTGAGATGAGGTTGTTTTCATTTAACATCTCTGAAACTGTGCTTGTTTTCTACTCAAGGTCATATCAGTGTATCCCTATATAATACGTCATGAGTCGTAATATGCCACATTAAATATCCAACAACTATAGCTATATAGTATGTTGTGGGGTTGTGGTTTTACATTTCACAATTCGTGATTTTAACCATCATGGTAGGAGTCACTTGGTTAGTGTTTGGGATTTTTTTTACACTACAGGTGAATAGGGTAAAGACAGATTGCTAACAGATTTCACTGTGAAACTTCCCAAGTTTATCACTTACATTAAGACAAATATTTTTTTGTATTACAAGTTTTGTCAGATTTTATGTTTAGATATGTAAATGAGGCAATATCTAATGAAATATGTGCTAATTTGCATACATTTCCAGAACCAAAATCTGAGCAATTATTTTGTTGACATTAGAGTCAGAAAGTTTTACAGAGGGGATTTTGGAGATCTCTTTTTATCACTTTCACCAGCCCTAAAAAATCAAATTTGACAAAATGTTGTATAAATCAGGCTTTGAATGACATATCAACAATCCCCTTGGTAAAAACCTTCAGAATATAGAAAGAGATAAAACTGGAAGGTTTGGTGTCTGTAAGTGCTGCTGAAGTGGAGAGTATGAGGAAAAACTAATTTTGAGAAAACGGCTTTTAAAGACTTGTACTGTAAAATTCCATAGATTGTTAATGTAAATCATACTTTTACGATTGGTTGCGGATACCAAGGAAATGACCATTTTTGTAGCCTACATCATCATTCAGGAGAGAGAGAGCTTTACAATGATACCTGACATAACATTGGCACAGTATGTCATGGTAGCATGTTAACTTTTGGTGAATTTAGGAGAAATCTACTGATGAAAGAGGCTAAATTAAGTAAAATAAAAACCTTAATGTGGATTTTCTACCATTTCTTTCGACTTTTCTGAAAGAATACATGTTAAGGAAGAAAAATAGCCCAAAATCTCAAAATTGATCAGTGCATGAAGAAACTGTGTTTTTGCCTGTTAGTGTCTCGTCGCCTTAAAGGATTTCTGTTGTCAGACGTCTGGATCTGACGTTACCAGAGAAACAATCTGAGTAAATGCAGGAGAGGTCTCGTCCTGTGTCCACTGAATCTCTAAACCTGCTTTACTCAGAGTTTCTACTGATTTTAATGCTCCTGGTGTGTTTGTTATGGAGAGGAGGAGGAGGAGGCTGCTGTTGATAATTCAGCTGCTGGTAAAAACCTTCGGGCCATCTGGTTCATAAGTTATTAAAGAAATTGTGTTTTTGGGGAATTTTTTGTCCTTCTCTTGTCACTTAAGGAATAATGGTGGTGGTGAATACAACAACTCCCAATGATCCTGTGCTATGTAATGACATCGGCCAGCGCTGGTTTTTGTTCTTGTTTTGTTATTGTTTTGATTCACCCTACAGGCTGAAGTTACTGTAACGGCTCAACAGCTGATGCAACTGCAAAATCATTTCATGCCTAAAGTTATTTTCTCGGTAAAACATGGCAACAATAGAAATCATTTGTTTTTTCAGCCATAACCTTTAAAACTAAACTGTATTTTTTTTTTTTAGCACACATGAGTTTTCTGTAGTCAACACAGAGCCAGTTTGTTTTCCTCACATCTAATTGAAGTGCTGCACACGTGCAACCAAGCAGAATTTACAGTAGCTGTCAATCATACTAATAAAAAAAAAAGAGAAAATATGAATTTTAACACATTACCTGACCCCCAGATATGTACACCCCCCTCCTGTAACAAATCTTTAGAAATGAATGACTGAGCAGAAGACTGAATTTATTTTAGATTAATAATGTTTCATGTAGCAACTGTCATGCATCAGTTGTCACAGCGAGGCTCCATCTGCATAAACAAAATGCTACTGCCAATTAGATAGACAACTGGCATTTCTCCCTGCAGCTATCACTGTGAAACCACACTCCCTCCAAAAACAGAAAATATTTTAATGCTCGCACAATGTGAAGACTGTTCGCTGTGTGCCACAGGCCTTATGGAAGACAAACTTTTATCAAACACTCTCCATATTACTTCAATTTAAACTGTACAAAGGTCAAAATCATTGTTGTATTTCATGTGGTATCCAGGACTATATGACCTGAAGGCCACTAGGGAGCGTTATAAAATAAAATAAAATAAATAAAAAACATTTTCTTCATTTTAATTGCCTGAAAATGACACATTTATCATTTTCAGATATAATTGATGACTACTATTTGCATTGCATTATTGGATTTTATAAAATCTTGCAACACCGCTGGTATTCGCGGGTCTATATGACCATTAGGGGGCGCTGTAGGACACTATTGTGCACAATCAACGCATCCAAACCCACGCTCTAACTCCTCCACACACTCATAGACCAACCAACCTCCATGCAAATGAGTATGTATTCCAAAAACAAGTGTAAAATGTGTTTTAATAAGTTGAAGTGAAGTTGACTCATCATTTTATGTTACATGCTTTATATCAGTCAAACAAAATCGGGTCAATATGACCTGCGAAGGCTGGCAGTGTTACTACAAAGAAAGAGAGCATATAGGATATATATATATATATATATATATATATATATATATATATATATATATATATATATATATATATATATATATATATATATATATATGTTCTGCTAGAGATTTGTCTATCGTCTGTGTATGTCAGAGTCAGTGATCATCATGTTGAGATGTAGTAAATTACTTCACTTTGAAGCATTAAAATGTGCAACTGTAGGGTTATTATAGATTTCAGCTGCTGCAAGTATCACTTTGAAAACGCCACTCCAGCACCGTGGACGCCTGATGGAGTGGAAAATGAACCAATTTACAGTTCTGCTGTCTGTCCATACAAAAGATTATAGGCTACAGTACTGTACGGTATGTGCAGGTCTGTGATTGGCCAACGAGGCGAGAGGAAGTACACAACTTTGAATCCACAATATTAGATTTACAAAAAAAAGGTAAAGGTAATAGCACAATATTAACTGTGCTAAAACAACTAAAGTCATTGGAGCATCAGGTCATGTGTGAATGTTTCTACGTGTTTCAGTGTTTTCCTTCATCATCTGCATCACGTTTAAAGGGATAGTTCAACATTTTGGCAAATTGGCCCATTGCCATAATCCCTATAGTCTTACAGTAGCAGTAGGTTCGTTACCTTTAATTGTCGGTGCAAGCTATTTTTAGATTGGCGGGAGCTGCTCAGAGCTACGCTACGGAGGCTCATGGGATTTCTTGGTTTCCCTCATCAAACTCATCAAATACACAATCCAACAACTCCAAAACGCTCCGGTGGACAAGTTGTGATCTTCACATTCAGTCTCTTATCTTTAAAATTAAAATGTGACTGTCAGGTTTTAATTTGACCCAAGAAAACACAACAGAGTAAAACAGGTAAATCAGGATTTATTTGCAAAAACAAAACAAAACAAAAAACACAGGAACTCACTCATAAACAGGAACACAAGGCTAGGACAACAGACGACCCGACAAAGGACAATGCGGGAAAAGTTAAAATCACGAGGGAACGAGACGCAGGTGGTGTAATTAGACACAGGTGAGTCAAATCAAGTAATCACAAGGAGAACACAGGAAGACAGGACACACACCGTGACATGCGACAACATTATATCCCGTCTTTTGGCTGCGTCCACTTCGGATGCAGGAGGAGGAGAGCATGGAAGTGATGCAGAGGCTGTTATGCAAAGATTTGATGTAAACGTAGACGCAGGGATTTTCAGGACAGTTGTAGCTATAACAGCAGCCTGTTGTTTAGATGACTGCTGTGTTTTTGTAGGTTAGTTCTATAGTATACATACGTACTATGAGGTATACAAAGCTGCCAGCAGCACTGCAGTGTGTGATCCCTCATGTTCTGTGTCCAGGTGTCTGTTCCTGCTCATTTGCCTGCTCCACTCATCCACCTGCCCGTCGCCCACCCACAGCTCCTCTCTGTGTTTCACCATCTCCTGTTCTGCCTCAGCACAGAGCCTGCAGCTTTTATTTGACTAAAACCCCCCTCAGCTTCCTGTTTTCATTCATGACCAGGCTGCTGAAATTATTAAAACACACAGGCGCCAAATGCAGCAAATGTAGCCTACATGTCCCCCTTTTTTTTGTTTTTGTGAGCTTAGAAATGTTTCAATGTTGAAAATGAAACGTTTTATTGAGTCTTGGTAACACTTTACTTGAATAGGTATTCATAAGATGGACATAACACTGTCATAACCATGACATAACAACTATCATAAACATCAATGAATACTTATGACAGCTGTCGTTAAGTGTCATTCGGTAAGTTATGTCACTTTTAATGCAAAGTTGACATTGTTTGAGATGTTTTTGTTCTGACAACTTGACATAAAGACGACATAACCTATCATAGCAGACCTAATTGCCAAACTTTAAAAATTATGTCAAGTGTTACTGTCTGTTTTAACCTTAAAAGCAGGAACAGGTTGGAACGTGTGAGACTGTGCAGTAGCTCTTTAGAAGTGTTATTACTGTATTTATTGTATTTATTTACTGCTGACTGGCTGATGAATCGGCCTTCAGGATAATAAAGATTCACTCGACCTTGACCTCGTGTCCACTCCCCCCTCTGTTCCCCCTCCTCTCTCTGTCTCTCTCTCTCTCTTTTTCACTGAGCTTCCCGTGAATTCGCTCCTTGTTTTCCTGTGTGTGAGCCGTCGTCGTGTTTGCCGTGTGCTGTGTCCTGTTTGTTCCTGCTCATTTGCCTGCCTGCTCTCTCCGACTCACCGGACTGTTCATCCACCCATCTGCCTGTAAGCCTGTTGTCATTCATTAGTGTCCTCGGTGCATCAGGCTGCCATTGTGTGTGTGTGTGTGTGTGTGTGTGTGTGTGTGTGTGTGTGTGTGTGTGTGTGTGTGTGTGTGTGTGTGTGTGTGTGTGTGTGTGTGTGTGTGTGTGTGTGTGTGTGTGTGTGTGTGTGTGTGTCTCTGTGTGTGTGTGTGTGTGTGTGTCTCTGTGTGTATGTGCTGCATTGTGACAAACCTGTAAACAGTCTCAGAACGTATTGAATCTGTGTCTCTCTGGTGTTGGACTCCTGTTTGTTTTCAAGGCCATTTCTACCAGAAGCATAAAGGCCGCAGTTTGAACTTTACTTGGGGTTTCTCCAAAGATGAGCTTTGCTACTTGTTGCTAGCCTAGAAATCTAGCTGCATCCTAGCGGCAGCAAATATATTTGCTCCGTAGGTGGGTCTAGAAACGAGCCATAGGAACTTTTTGAGTCTCGAACACCGATGGTGTTCACCAATCACAGCGCTCTATCTGTTTAGAGAGTCGTTGAGCGGGCTTAACACGATGACGACATACATTTTAATTGGCTTGTCAGGCTAACGTCATCCTGCTCTTTGCTCTGATTCGTCGTAGCGCTACCCTATTGCGTGCAGAGGCAGTTTGAAAGACAGCCTTCATCCCGCCCCCTGGATTGAGCCGAGGTCTACCGGTCGTTGCCAGACTAGACATGTTAATGATATAGTCTGGCTTGTCAGGCTAGCTTGTTGCATGTTGTGCATGTTAAAACACATAAAGCATATTCATTTCTCTTCACCAGGTGATAATGTATGTATGCATATGTGCATATGTGTGTATAAGGGACTAGCGTTCAAACTACAGCCCACAACTAAGGCAGCAGCAGATGTCTATACTCCAACGCAATGACTTCATTTACTCAACGATCGAGTGCCTGTGGAAAACAAGAAGCATTGGGGCCTGGATGTTTTCCACCTAGCCGTTAGTTACAGATGTCTTGTAGGGACCAAGGTCCGTGTACTTCGCGGCCATTCGATTTTTCCTTTATACAGAACTGTCAAAAAACGAAAGTAAGCTGGTAATTTGGTTTTCCGTTTCAAACCAAAAACCAAAAAAACTAAATTCAGGCTGGTTTTTTCGTTTTTTGGTTTTTGGTTTTAAAACGAAAAAACGAGTAGCCTAAACCCTAAACCAAAATCAAATGACGGTCAAATTTTGATTGCCTTTTCGTTTTTGATCTTAAACAACACATTTACGCCGATGACAGACCGGAAATGTCTGAACTTCAAAATAAAAGCCCAGTGAATTGCGTTATAGCCACAGACTGTTGATGAATGGCCTATAAAATCTTTTTTTTTTTTTTGTAAATGTTGTGTTTTGAGCACATGGACATTTTCACAGCTGTGTTTATTTTTTACACATGAGCGACAAGCTGATCGTTAACTCATCTTCTACTGTTCTCCTCGCTGCGCTGGGTCTCTGTCTCCGCTGCGCTGTAGCGCTTCGCTTTTCTTCCATTCAGTCAGATCATTTTCACAACGTGTTCTGCGGCCCATCTCCAGTCCCAACCGGGCTCCGGGGGCTGTCCCTCTCTGAAGCAGAGGGTGAGGTGGTCAGCTTCACTCCCGCATTAACGCCGATGACAGCCTGGAAGTGTCTGAACTTCAAAATAAAAGCCCAGTGAATTGAGTTATAGCCACTGTACTGTAGCCTATAAATAGCCTATGAAATCTTTTTTTCTTTGTAAATGTTGTGTTTTGAGCATATGGATACATTTTCACGACTGTGTGAACACACTTTACACGTTAGCGGCCAAGCTCATCATTAGTTAATCTTCCTCACGTGCTGACCTCGGTCTGTCCGTGGCGCAGCGCTTCACTCCCAAGTCAATCAGAGCATTTTCACAGCGTGATGAGGTCAGCTTCACTCCAGTCAGTCTTCACAGACAGTCCACAAAGAGCTTCTGAACATTTCCTCCTCAGTTTGTCCCAAGCGGCGGCAGATAGTTTTTAATTAATTAATACATTTTTTTATGGCTTGAACGCCATTATATGAGACCCGCCTATTAATTGAATACCGGCTGATTGTTTTGTTATTTGAGGAATATAGCTATATACGATCTGCTGCAGTAACGTTCGCCACCTTATGGAATAATGCTGCATGGGGCTGGGTGATAGACCAGCTCTTCTCAGAGACTCAACGCGACCCAGAGGTCTCCAACCCCGGGCATATTTGGCAGGTGGCAGCGGCCCCTTTATGGTTCTTTTCTACTCTTTTCAGTCACATGAGATCCAGTCCCAGACCTCAGCTACAGTCCGGGATTTCATCAGGCTCCCTTCCCGGCACAGGGCACTCTAATTGGCAGCTTAGATGAGGGGAATCGCTGTGCGTAATGGTCGCGCGTAATGACAGCTCCTCGCCGGTGAAACACAATAAACTGCGCTACTTCTTGCATGTTTGTCTCATGGCACGGAGGAGCCTACACAGAGGTACACAGACCAGATCAGGCTGCAAAGAAGTCCGCTGTGAAAATGATCTGACTGACTGGAAGCAAAGCAAAGCGCTACAGCGCAACAGAGACAGAGACCCAGCGCAGCGAGGAGAGCAGTAGCTATAAGGAAGATGAGTTAACGATCAGCTTGTGTGAAAAAATAAACACAGCTGTGAAAATGTCCATGTGCTCAAAACACAACATTTACAAAAAAAAGAAAGAAAGATTTTATAGGCCATTCATCTACAGTCTGTGGCTATAACGCAATTCACTGGGCTTTTATTTTGAAGTTCAGACATTTCCGGTCTGTCATCGGCGTTAATGTGTTGTTTAAGATCAAAAATGAAAAGACAATCCAATTTTGACCGTAATTTGATTTTGGTTTACTCGTTTTTTCGTTTTAAAACCAAAAACCAAAAAACGAAAAAACCAGCCTGAATTTAGTTTTTTTGGTTTTTGGTTTGAAACGGAAAACCAAATTACCAGCTTACTTTCGTTTTTTGACAGTTCTGTTTAAAGGAAAAATCGAATGGCCGCGAAGTACACGGACTGACCAAGACCCGCCGGGCCATGGGGGTCGACCAGAACAAGTGGGGGGTTGGGTGTTTGGCAGATGGTAGTTTGAGAGACACTTCACAATCCAATGAATTTGTTGGTGGCGTTCAAAATGATTGGACGGTGTCTTTACAGGATTGTCTGTTCCACAGGTGACTGACATTTTTCATTTTTGTTGAAAAAAAGAACAGAAGCATTGCTAACCCTTCAATTTACAAGTCGTTATTTACATGGTAATGTAATGCTTTAAAAGCATGAAAAGCACGTGTAATCCTTTGCCTTTATGAAAAATATGACATTACTACTGTATGAAATTGGCCGTTATTTCGAGGCTATTTCTTGACAATACTACGCAATTAATTGTTATTTCTTGGCTATTTCTTGACATTATCACATAATTAATGGCCTGTAAATTAAAGAGTTAGCATGGTGCATTTAATTACAAGCAATAAAGTAAAAAAAATGCTCCAGAAAAAGATTTCCTCCCCGACCTGTGAGGAAGCAGGTGGTGAGCTGATGAGTCATGTAGCTGATCCCTCTTTGCCCTTGCAGGACACCGTACCACATACTTGGACCAGTTTTATGGTTTCTGAAAAATAATCATTCACACAATTAGTTAAGCTTTGTGCTTATTGTTACAACTAAATGCATTATAATGAATTAGTACTTTGTGTGTTAAAACAAACAAAAAAAACAAACAAAAAAAAAATTAAATTGCCACACTAATTTTTGGCTATGGCCACTAGGGGGTGCAGTGACTCCCCTGGAGTATTTGCGAACTATGCCTGTGACCAGAAGCTGTGGCTGTTATTTAAAATGTAATTTTGCAGTGCTATTAATCACACAGTAATAACTACAGCAGAGGTCCAGCACAGATGATATAAAAAATACAAATTTTCAAGTGTCAGCCATGATGCAGACACACCTGGCCTCGTCCCATCTGCTCCGTCTCTTCCTCCTGGCTGCATATGTTCAGCGATTACATGTCTTATCCCTGATAGAGGTATTCACTCACACTGCACGCCTCCGTACTTAAAGGGATAGTTCAACATTTTGGCAAATTGTCCCATTGCCATAACCCCTATAGTCATAGCAGTAGGTTCGTTACCTTTAATTGTCGGCGCAAGCTATTTTTAGAACGGCAGAGCAGAGCCGTGAGCTGCTCAGAGCTATGCTACGGAGGCTCATGGGATTTCTTGGTTTCCCTCATCAAACTCATCAAATACACAGTCCAACAACTCCAAAACGCTCTGGTGGACAAGTTGTGACCTGCACATTCACCACGCTATGAGATAATAACACAACGTTACCAGACAGAGTTGTTTTAGAGGTAAATGCAGAGACTGCTTGCTGAAAAATTGCCCCCGACGGAAACGTGCATCTCGAAAATAACTCTGTCTGGTAACGTTCTGTTATTATCTCATAGCGTGGTGAATGTGCAGGTCACAACTTGTCCACCAGAGCGTTTTGAAGTTGTTGGATTGTGTATTTGATGAGGGAAACCAAGAAATCCCATCTGCTCTGCCGTTCTAAAAATAGCTTGCACTGACAATTAAACAAACAAACAAACCTACTGCTATGACTATAGGGATTATGGCAATGGGCCAATTTGCCAAAATGTTGAACTATCCCTTTAATGAGTTTACATTCTGATCAGCTCCACACATTTTGGATTGTTTTGTGCATAAATTCTCCTTCCCTGTGAAAAGTTTTTGCATCACTGCCGTCGACTGCGTGTTCCCATTGAGGTGGGGAACTGTTTCTGAGCCCGAAGGCAAATCGATGCATGAAGCAGAAGTCGAGACTAATTAGTATTGGCCCGCACAATCATACAACATATTGCTTTATAAAGTCAGAAATGTTCACTTGGGCTGACGACTGGCACTTTGAGGAAAACAGGCCTGGAGGCAAATAGCTCTTCATTAATATGTTGATACGGTTCAGGTGTCATGTAAGAAGATTCAGCAGGTTGCTTCTTCATCGGAGAACTGAATCACTTTCAGCCATTTGATAATTGGTAAAGAAAAGGTCAGCGGACCCAGGAGTCTTATTAAACTTTGTGACACATTGGTAAATATCAGATAGTGATGAATTTCAGATTGATCCATCACTCCTCTTGAGACATGTGAAGGGTGCTTTAGGGAGTGTGAATCTAAGTTTAGGTTAACAAACACCTTCTATCTGATTAACAAGGATTCAGATCCATGATTGACACATGGCCAAAAGCTCAGTCTTTGGTCTGAACCTGAGTTTCTGCCACAAAGAAAATGACGGTATACGGAAACTTCTCCAAACTTCAAACTAGCCCAGTTCCTCAGCTGATGTGTAAAGAAGACTTTGTCTGTTTTGATTTGGTTTGTTTAACAGGATCTAGTGGAGAAGACGATGGAAATAAACAATCTTCTCTTCACTGACTTAATCCAAGATGGTCATTACAACCTTCATGAAGGAGGATTTAGATTAGTTTGTGTAAGTTAGCTAAACTTGTTTTAACTTCCTTCTAAGTTCTTCCTGTGTTTCCTGGTGGTTTGTGGTTACAGTTTGAACCTTCATATCCAGAACAAATGATCCTTTAAGCCAGACCCCTAAAGGGCAAATATTTCATTTGGTTTATTAAGTGATTTCAGGTAGTGGGATTAAAGCTTCAGTTGGCAACAATTATTCAGTCATATTTGTTGGAACTGTCACTATATTCTGATCGTCGGACATTAAAAAACATCTTCTGTGGGTGCGTTTATGACTACTTTTTGTGTGTCTGTGTGTGTGTGGGGCGTTTGGCAGAGGTTCATAAAGGGTATGACTGACAGTGTATTGTCTTGAAATTTCCGACCAAGTAGCGGAGTTTACTTTCACTTTCTTCAACTTACCAACTGTAGCTTTAATCGGTAAAAAGGCTGCATGCATGCTTGACCTCGAATAATGACCTTCAGCACTGTGAACCTCTCCATCCTTCAAAGGGCATAATCTCAGTTTTCCTTCCAGTAGTAGCTCATGCCACAATGCTGGTGGTGGATACTGCGGGGTTGTTGGGTTGTTCTGGCTGTGAAGGTTCAAATTGGAGCCACACCTGAAAACACAAGAAGAACTATTTTGAATGTTTGGAGACCAATAGGAAAAAGGAAGAAGTGGTGATACAATAGCTCAGTCTAACTCTTTATTAACTAATCTTATATCTCGGTTTGATGTACTTTTACATTTATCTCTAATCACAATCAAACATTATACTTTGGTCCTGTTCTGTTCTGTTCTGTTTGTGCAGTTCAATTAATTCCCCACAAACTGTAACACAGCCTACCTTTATTTAAGTAGAGGATTAGCAGTCTGCCAACGGCCTCATGAAACGATATTGTCAGTGACTGATATTCTGAGTCGTCTGGAGCTGAGTCCATTGTTGAGTCAATACAAGGTTGTCTGTGAAGGACGCCTCTCTCTCCCTCTCTCTCTCTGTTTCTCTCTCTCTGTGCCTTGAGGAGAATGTAATTACATAAAGAAATATCCGCAAAGGAAAACAGAATATGTACCAAAGGACCTTTTTGTGTTGCAGGGTTAGGATTATTATTATAGCTGCACTGAGCTGATGGTATTTCTGGACATTTTTTAAAATAGTAGCTATTTCCAGAGCCCATGGTTGCCATAATCGTGAAAGGATAATCACAGGGTGACATGATGGGTGCTTGTCAAAGAGGTTTTTTGGAGCCATATGTGGCTAATTCAAATTCTCAGAAAGGATCCAATAAAACAGGGGTGAAGGAATGTGAAATGAAAATGGGGGGAGGGGGAGTCGAGGACTTGTATTTTTCAAACGGCAGGAAGTGAAAATTTTGGACTGAGATGGTTGTAGATTTTGTTCTTCTAGGGTCAGGACAAGGACAGACGGACGAATCTTCATAACATCTTCATATTCATGCTGTCAAATGTGTAATAAAACAAACTTTATAGTTCAAAATGCATCAGTTTGTGTTGTTTGTCTATTGTCAAACATTGTCCTTGTGCTTGTTCCCATCATAGCTAACCTACTTTCCACTTTTCTGCCATCTTCATTATGTCTTCACCTCTTCACACCCATCTCCTGCAGTTCATAAACCTGGTTCTCACCTCCAGTCCTCTCCAGTCCTCTCCAGATGTCCAGATGCCCAGATGTCCAGCCACGCCCAGCCTTGTCTCCAACTCTGCAGCCAGTTCCAGTGTTTTCTGCCTGATTTCTGGTTCCTCCATTGCTCTCATTGGAAATCCTGGACTTCCCTCCCTCCAGTCGATGGGATTTTGCATTTTTATTTTTTCTAAATTTGCCTTAAATAAACTCACCACTGACCTCCCTTCACCGTGGGTCCAATGTCTCTTAAGGCTCTTTGTCGGAAGCCATAACAAGTTTGACTGAAGGTGTTGCCAATAGATTGTTACTGTAATCAGTATGGTAGATGATTAGATGAGTTTATTTGTCCTTTTCAAGGAAAATTGTTTTCACCATTTCGTACAAAACGGCCTCGAGAAGTGCAAATTACATTCATTTACATACATTCCCACATTTCATACACCATACGTATCCATAACACAGCAAGCCTCTAAAAAAACAAACAAACAAAACAATGGGCAGGTCAGGTTCTACTGAAGGACTTCTCATTTTCTTGAAAAATTCAGGAAACCTCTCAGTGGTAGAAGCAGAACCTCTCAGAACCGAAGTCTGGGAGAAGTTAGAAGTATCAGAACTACAACCGCCAACTTGGGGAGATCTCATGAAGTCAAGAGTGTGTGAGTGGACACAGGTTTGAAACTTTTATTCGTGAGGTCACTGTGGCCAGTCCTGAAAACTACACAGTTTAATGAGGGTTAAGTTTAGGCTGTTGTTACCACCACCCACACACACACCCACACACACACACACACACACACACACACACACACACACACACACACACACACACACACACACACACACACACACACACACACACACACACACACACACACACACACACACACACACACACACACATTCCCCATTAGGTAGGGAAGGGACAGCCATCCTGGTAAAATAAAAATAAACATCCAGTGTCTGGATTTTTCAACCCAGTATCTTTAAAATCTGACTATTGCTAGCGAAATGAAATAAGATAAGATCATTTTCTCAAACATAATCATTGGTTATATGTCATGTTCACTCTCTGATAAGTTCAGGCTGTGCAGGAAGTTCCTCAACTTTAAACTGGTTGATCACTGACATCATCTTATTCTGGTCTCCACCTTCCTCCCTCCTCCACCTCCTCCCTCTCTCCCTCTGGTTTAATCTCATCTCTGCCTTTGCATAGCTCAGGTTTGGAATTAAACACGGCTTCATATAATGTAAGAGGCGATTGCACAGACTGGTCGATACACTTTTAATCCCTCTGCTGCTCTCCTCCTCTCATCCTCTCTGTTCTGCAGCCTCAGTCTCACAGCTGAATAAACTGTGGCTCTCGTCTCAGTGTCCTTTAAACCTTCTCTCTCAGCCTCTTTTGGCCAGACACACACTTTCTTTCTCTCAATCTTTCCCCCCCGTCCTCTGCCCTCCTGATGGCTGTCGTCCTCTTCTCCTGGGGCAGCTGCTCTTCTTCTTCCTCTTCTTCCTCTTCTTCCTCTTCTTCCTCTTGTGTGTTATGTGAGTATAAAGAACGAACACCTTCAGGTTTAGACACACACTGTTGGTCTTCACCTGCAGTTTTCCTGCTTCTGGTGGTTAATGAAACGCCTCCTGGCCTTTTCTTTTAATATCAAAATTAGAATAAATAAACATTTCCATGATGCATGTTGGAGAAATGTGTGTAATGCTGCAGAGGCTGATAACTTCCTCCAATTACCAATAAGGTCAGAGAAAAGGTCTCTGTTGAACCTTTTCACTTCATAAAGATGCTGAACATAAATTACTCCCTCATGCAAACCAGACCACGGTGATTTTTTGTTGATGTAATTATGAGTTTATGTCATCCAGCATGAATCTATCTATCTATCTATCTATCTATCTATCTATCTATCTATCTATCTATCTATCTATCTATCTTGGACCGCTTGTTGTGTCTGCAATAAAGATTAATAATAATAATATCTATCTATCTATCTATTCCAATGCTTTGTAAAGGTTAACGGAGCAAAGGTGTTTTTTTAGTGAGTACTTTATGAAGGTTTGGGATCATTGATAATGCTCACTGTTGATGCCAGTAGCAGCCATCTTGAAGTCTTATTTTTGCGCTGTTGGGATTATTCCGACTTTCCGAGTTGGAGATCCAACTTTAAAGGGGACATATTATGGACATATCACTTTTTGAAATCTCTTTAGCATATATTTGGGTGTTTGTCTTGCCTTCTAGCCCCAAAAATGTGAGAATTGACAACAATTCTGTAATTTTCAGACTCCATAGGTTGAAATCCATGTGGTTTTACAAGCTGTTCCCTCATTTGTAACTAGGATTTGAATTTGCATAATCCCACCCCTACCTGGTACCAGTAGAAAGGGCGGGGCAAGCAGTGGTTCATTTGCATTTAAAGGGACAGGCACTGAAAGCAGCCTTTCTGAACAGGGCTGTTTTGAGAGGATGAAAAGAGCTGTGATGTTTGATCCTTGGGGGATTTTGACCAAAGCATGTCACAGACATGTCTTTAAGACACCTGGAAACTATTTTAATTTGTGGAAAAGGGGCACAATATGTCTCCTTTAAGGGGCCTTTCAGAAATTCTCAGAAAGTCCAACCTCGGAGCATGTAGATATCCGGTGCATGACAAACATCTAAAAATGACACAACATACTTACATATAAACAGAGACTGAGAAAAACAATACTCTGCAGATCTACAAATGTATATAAAGTTAAGAAAAATGTGAATTTGTCAGATTTGGAGATGATTATGGCCATGCTTTTAAAAAACAGACCACTGATGCTCATTCCTCTTGGTAGAACAGTCTTAGTCAACATCTGGCTGGTGAACATCTGGAGAATCAACAGCTAAAGTCAGATGTTTTCTCAGAGTTAGTGGAAACCAGAGTAAAACAGTGATAGTTGAAGTTTACCACAGTAACTTCAGAGGGTCATTACGTATTCATTTATTCTGAAACTTCGTCATTTAAAAATCTCAAACAGGGAAATAAAGAACCTGCATGTGATTTTCTTGTGCGTCTTCATGGTCATTATGGACAAACACGTTTTTTGGAGCAGGTTTTACCGCCGGTTTAAAGCAGCATATTAACGACTTCTACTTGATGACACAACATCTTCAGCCCTCAGTGCAGATTAATAGTCGTCCTCTTCAGATGAGTTCACTTGATGGCATTTTGATGAGCTTGCAGAGCTGCTCTTAAACAAAGTCTTGCCCCACTTATTGGCATGGCGACCACATTAAGGGAAATATTCAGTCCACTCTTAATCTGACACGCCGAGCATCTCTAATTAGTGTCAAGGTCGGCTAATTATAAATCAGCAAAAACCTTTGATTCCTAACAAATGAGAGGGAGGTGCAGAGGGCAGGAGGAGACAGGTAATGCTGGTTAAAGCATCTTTCTCTTTATTCCTTCGTTCTTCACCTCCCTCTCTCTCTCGCTCTCGCCTCCTTTGTGTCTCTGAGCTGGGGACAAAGTGCTGCTGTTTGGTCGATCTGCTCTGGTATTTAGAAAGTTGGCATCTACAAACACGTAGCGACGCCTCATTAAAGAGGAACCATGCAAGATTCTTTACCTTCATTAAGCAGCTTCGGAGTCATTGTGATGGTTAAACCAACCTCAAAAGATCAGCACCTACGACCCGACGTCCTAGATCTTGTCTCACCAGAAACTAGATGAGATCTATACACACAAATATACAAAAAAAAGTATCATATATAATATATAACCCACCTCGGTAGGCATCGCTCCACAGATTGCCTTCTCACCAGCTTTGTTAGAAAAAGAAATGCAAAAAAAAAATTAGGGATGTACCAAATCCAGCATTCGGATTCGGACGAATTTTGGGCTTTTTGATGTGGTTCGGTTTCTGCTGAACCTTAGAACATGAACCGAACCGAACCCTACACACATCAACATAATGAAGACAATTACAGACGATATTCTTCCCTCCCTGAAAGACAAAGTTCAAAGCACTGTGAGCAAAGGAAGAATCACTGTGAAATCTGATAGCTGGATGCTAACATATAATGGAAAACATCATAGAAGGGATAACAGAAATTAGCATCACTATGTTAAAGTTATGGCCCATTGTTTTTTTTGTTTTTTTTACAGTTCGAATAAAACATTGAGTGATGTTTACTGTTTGGGCCGATGGTGGGAGAAGGATTCGGTATTTGGTTCGGATTCAGACAAATCTTTAAATGTGACCCCAGAATTAAGGGTACAACAAGGGAGTTTTTACCAAAGTGTTGAAAAATATGCAATCCCAAACTGTTTGTGGAGCTCTGTAGAGAAAAAAAAGCAACCAAAACAGAGAAAAAGCGACTGAATTTGCACAGTTCCCCTTTAAAACGGAGCCGGCTGCCACAGGAGGAGCTCAACAGTAATTGGTAATCAGCGAGCGACAGGACGAGGCGTCCCGGCCTTCGCTGCCTCCTCCCTCCGTGACCTCTCCTGCCCCCTGGATTCCTGTGCATGTACACGACGGCGGCGGCCACACTCGGCTATGAAACATGAATGAATATTGTATCTGACAAGCGCCTGGCTGTGCAGCTGAAGCAGCTTCGGTCTGTACAACGCTGCAACAACACGAGCTCTGAGTCGTCAAATCTGTCCCCTCCTTCCTCTGATCGGCTGCAGTAAATCCCTAACAATCAGTTCATCTGTCCAGGTTTAATTGATCACTGTAAGTGGATGATTATCGTAGCATATTATCTAACAGTGTTTTTATATATTGAATAATGTTCTTTATTTCTCATGCAGAGAGTCTAATTGGCATTTGTACATTTATCAGTTGAATAATAAAGTAATGAAACAGACAGACCGGCTGCTGTGACAGAGTGGGGAGGATAGTTATGTGCTGCGGTGGTGGAGACACACACACACACACACACACACACACACACACACACACACACACACACACACACACACACACACACACACACACACACACACACACACACACACACACACACACACACACACACACACACAGTCTGATATCTGGCAGCATTTATAAGGGAATAACTGAGTCTCAGCTCTTTGCTCCATATAACCTGATCACTAGAGGTGTGATGATCACTGTGATTGATCTCCGCTGTGTCTGTGTCCTATATTCAATCTTCAACACTGAACTTCTCAGCAAACTGGAAACAACAGTAAACCTGTTTTCCTGATAGCGATCATTTTATTTTTATTCCCTATCAGTCTGCTGCTGCAGCTTCTTCTTATGACCCACTGTTAAGTTTTTATTACCGGGCGGTGCGGCCCGTAGCTAGACAGGAAATCAGGTGATGTGCTAATGCGACGCCGTCTGCATCATGAGGAGGTCGAGCGGACGGATGAGTCGACAAAACACACTGAAGTTTTCACAGTGAAGGCGTCAGTTTGTTCTCTGTGTGAAACCAGAAGTCGGCTGACGAAGCACAATGTGCTTTGTGCAGCACACTGTGCTTCCACCTGGAATGAAATGTGCCGTATATGTATATTTACAGTGGCATCATGCAAAAGTTTGGGCAACCCTGGTGAAAATTTCTGTTAATGTGAACAGTTAAGCAGCTAGAAGATGAAATGATCTCCAAAAGGCATAAAGTTGAACATCAAACACACAATATTTTAAGCAATATCAGTGTGTTATTTTAGTTTTCTACAGGGGCTACTAGTTACTAACTATGCAGGGGGAATAAACCTTTTTGTTTTCTGTCATTTTGAAAATGTAAAAAAAAAAAAATTACATTGTTTAAAATGGGAATGTGTAATCTGTAACCTTACTGTATGCCTTTTGGAGATCATTTCATCTTCAACTTGCTTAAAGGGATAGTTCAACATTTTGGCTAGTTGGCCCATTGCCATTATCCCTATAGTCATAGCAGTAGGTTCGTTACCTTTAATTGTCGGTGCAAACTATTTTTAGAACGGCGGAGCAGAGCCGCGAGCTGCTCAGAGCTACGCTACGGAGGCTCATGGGATTTCTTGGTTTCCCTCATCAAACTCATCAAATACACAATCCAACAACTCCAAAACGCTCTGGTGGACAAGTTGTGACCTGCACATTCACCACGCTATGAGATAATAACACAACGTTACCAGACAGAGTTGTTTTAGAGGTAAATTCATGCAAAACTGCTGATGCACGTTCCCGTCGGGGGCAGTTTTTCAGCAAGCAGTCTCTGCATTTACCTCGAAAACAATTCTGACTTAGAGGTCGTTCAGTGGGGTGCACCAGAGTCAGGAGTGAACCTACAGACCAGTACGTCTGTGTCAGTCTGCCTGCTTCACCTCTGGTTTTTTCATGTCGGTCTCTGCAAATAATTCAACTTTGTGTCAACAAGCTCTTTGGAAAACATCAGACATGCGGTGATGTTTCTCTGGAGAGCAGAAGCTTCTTTGGCACAACATCACGCACGAGGATCCATGTACAGTAAAACCAGCTTCTATGATTCCTCTGATAATCAGTCTGTGCTTCTTTTATCTCACCTATCATCTGTGTTGAGCTTTTAGAGTAATCTCAGCTGGAGAGCCATCACAGAACTGAACCATCTCCATTTATAGACAGTTTTTCTGTGGACTGATAATCTTCTGTTGGTAGGAACCTGCTGAATATCTGGTTCAGGTAAAAGGTTATCAGCGACCTCGGCTCATCTCTGTCCTCAGTGAAACACTGACATTAAATGTGTTTTCAACAGTTTGATTCCTGAACCACTGACGCCGAAGGAATCAAAACCAGGTGAAACAGAAATGGTGGTTAAGAACAACAACTCCCATGATCCCACATTCTCTCCTGTTGTCTTTTCCCTATTGTTTCTGATGAAGACACAGCTAGAGGCCGACTTGTTGACTCGTGATGTTTCCTGTGGGAGCTGAACACAGAGACGTGCTCTGGCTCTCTGCAGGGACACAACTCCTTCCTGATCTGATCTGCACACCTTTCTGTCTGAGCACGGATCTCCTCACGCCTCCTTGTCTGAGGACAAAGGCCGTCAACGCTCTGCAGTCTGGCAGCTGCATTCAGCAGACTGAACGACATGAATGTGTGTGTGTGTGTGGAGCAGGGACAGCAGTGTGTTGTGTGTGTGACAAGGTGTGTGGTGGTTTTCTGAAGCGCACACAGCAGTGGACGATTTTACACATTCATAGCTGGAAATGTTAGATTTCAATGCAAACAATTTACCAGTATACAGTTTTTAAAAAGCTGCACAAACTTCAAACACCAATGATGTTTCAATAACACTCAAAGTGGTTTTTACATGAACAAACAGCATATATACATAAGAACTGAACAGTTCTATGTACATGTTTGACTCTAATGAGGAACTATGCAGGATTTGTATCTTAGCTATGCTACATTTCTACCTTAATTAAACAGCTTTGGAGTAATTGTGATGGTTTAATAAATGGTTTAACTTGTAACGAGGGAGAATGGAGGCTCTCTGCCTTCCACCTAGCGTCTCTTGGCTGAAAAATAACTTTGCAAGATCATTGCCGCCGACCCGGTGTCCCAGCTCTTGTCTCTGCGGTACCGTGATACAAACGCGCCCCGTAACCCGTAATCTCTTGTTTATCACAGATTAAACTACACAAATATACGCGTCGTAACATCATATATAATATATAAAGTCATCTACCGCTCTATTGATTGATTTCTCGCCGGCTTCATTGTAAACAAATGCACATGGCTGGGAGGAGGGTTAGCAACACAGCAGAAATGCGACCGGACTTGAATAGTTCCTCTTTAATGTGCAACAATTATGAGGAACATTAAAAAAAAAAATTAAGAGTAAAACTGCAGATTGTTCACTTACTGTTGACGCCAGTAGCAGCCATCTTGAATTCTTATGTCGGAGCTGGTGGGATTCGTCCGATTTTCCGAGTTGGAGATCTGATTTTAGGAGCTTGGAGCTCGGAAACTCAAACTTCCAAGTAGACCTGGAACACATCAGACATATTATAGAAATATCACTTTTTGAAGGCTCTTTAACATATATTTGGGTGTTTGTCTTGTCTTCCGGCTCCCAAAATGTGAATTGAAAGAAAAAAAAACATCTCTAATTTACTGGCTCCTGAGGTTGAAATCCATGTGGTTTTACAAGCTGTTCCCTCTGTTGTCATCCAATGATGTCATTAGTTTTCGAATTTGCAGGGGGGCGGGCCCTGGTGAGCAGTGGTTCATTTGCATTTAAAGGGACAGGCACTCAAACCAGCTGTTCTGAACAGGGCTTTTTTAAGAGGATGAAAAGAGCTGTGATGTTTGATTAACAAGTTCATTTTTCCACGTGATTTTCATTCAGGTTTTTCTTTTCTTTTCTTTTCTTTTGCACTGTGCATTGCTGATGAATTCACCCAAACACAGCAGTGAATATAAAAAACAGCCACTGCAGCCAATCTTTAGGGTTCAGTGTCCGGTGTTCGGTCGTTTCACAGGCTGTAGAAGACAATAACATTTTGGGGTATAAACGGACGGCGACCTGGCAGCTTCCATGACAGTGCTGGATGTGTGGAGTAGATGTGCCACTGGACGTCCTGGGGGAGCCATTACTCATCTGGCTCATGAAGCTGTCTCCAGACTCCAGAGGGGGAACAGCTGCAGCGCTCAGCTTTAATCAGCCGCTGAGTCTGGACTCAGACAGAAGAAAGAGAGAGAGACAGAGAGAAAGAAGCTCTGGACGTCTCGGAAGGCTGAAGGAGACGTCTCCTTAAACAACACCAGCCACACGTTTCCCCTGTCACTGTGATGTGTACCACACAACACCACACAACACAACACAAGTGAGACTCACAATTCAGCAAGAGAGACAACAGGATGACGACCTAAACTCTTTACCAAGCAGGTCAGGAAACAATATCACAACCTTTTACTTACTGTAGTTGTTGCCCAGATTTTTTATTTCACTACTAATGCCACATACAGGTTGTACTGTGAAATGGCATGAATTCATAATATAGTAGGCCTACATACAATCGGATGGGATGAAACAGCTCTGACAGTGTTATTTACAGTTTTCCAACTAATCCAATACAATCTTAAATCAAAATTTTGGCAAATTGGCCCATTGCCATAACCAAGAAATCCCATGAGCCTCCGTAGCGTAGCTCTGAGCAGCTCACGGCTCTGCTCCGCTGTTCTAAAAATAGCTTGCACCGACAATTAAAGGTAACAAACCTACTGCTATGACTATATATAGGATTATTGCAATGGGCCAATTTGCCAAAATGTTGAACTATCCCTTTAAAAACATATTACTGTGTATATGATTGTTCTAAAGTCAAGTAACCTCATGTCTCCACTTTTAACCTTCCTCTGTATTAAACCTGTTCTAAAACAAAAAGGAAAATGACGTTATCTATCTGCTGAAATTATCAATTATTGCCAAGTATTTTTTTGTTTTTTTATTTAGGATAATGTTCCTGATAAAGTCCGCTAGAGAAAAGTACAACCTGTACAACTCTAACAGGAAGTTTAAAGCTGAAGAGCACAGGTTGATTAAGTGTCAAACATCTGTTGAGTCTTTTCCAAGTGTGAGTGTGAATGTGCAAATTGAAAACTAACAACATTATAGATTAAAAAAAACGAAAACAAAAAAAAACGGTTCAAGGCGGCTGAATCCTTGGTTTATTTGTTTTCACAGTGCAAACAAATTATCATCTTGAGTCTAATTATCCAAAAAACAAACACAACGTGTGAGTGGCCACATGTGGCACATTTACACATATAAAACATCAATTCAAAGGCTGTAATTAGGAGTAATAGGATTATCTGGTGGTGGCTGCATGTTCCTCATTAGTGACACGTCTTTAGATAGAAACCTGGATCAAACATCCAGTATACACTTTTTTTTTGGTCTTTCACAATGGTCACCATGTCAGATTGAACACAACATCAAAGTGGTATAAATTTTCACCGTGTCTTGGTCGGGAGCCTGGCAACAATACAAGTACGACCTCGACCAACCACTGAGTGCATGAGTCATCGGGGAGGCGTGACAAGAAGCTGTCAATCATGGATACCGAATAAGGGCTGTCTGTGATGCTAGTCTTTTACTTGGGCAGGAAAAAGGAAACAATTCCTGGTTCTCATGTAGAGGACAGTATGGACCGTCTGTCCTTCAGAGAGAATCTGAGGTACGTCATTGAAGGAATGCCTGAAAATCATTGACTTACGATGTTCATATGATGCAAGCTAACGTACCTTCACCGTCAGTGCTCTGTCATCCTGTTGGTCAATGTTGACATTCACATCGTAGGAGATTTAAACTAAGCAGAGAAATGCAAAATGTAATTCTAACATGCTAAACTACTTGTCGGGGTGTTGTGAAGTGTCCTAGATGCAAACTCACTGTTCTTAACGTTTTACGATGTGTATATTTGTTTCGTCTTATCTGTCAAAAACAAAGTTGTTTTTCAGCCAAGAGACGATAGGTGGAAGGCAGAGAGCCTCCATTCTCCCTGGAACAAGCTACAAGTCAGTTATTTTTATTTTCAATATGTAGCGCTCCCCTCGGTATAGCGATGAGGGCAGGGCTTTTGGGTTCTTCTAATATATTTATCAACTATTCTTAACCCTGATTAACTCAGTTTTAATGTTTGTTTTGAATCTCTCTTTTTTAAATTACACACATGAACTGGTTTTAACTTACCTATGACTTCACCTTTAACCTCTATTTTTAATAAAGATTTTAAATCCCTCAGAACTCTGTATGTCTCAGAAATAACTGATTTACTCCTTTAAGGTAAGTAATGAAATACACAAACACACAAGCAGCTGCTGCTGATGAGCTCTCAGCCAGTTTCAGTAGTTCTTTGGCCAACTTCTCTTGAAAGAACTTGTGTGTTAGGGGCTTTTTCAGGATGGGGTCCGGTCTTACTTTGAACAGTTCCTTGTGCAAAAGATAACTGTTAACCACAGCAATGTCCACAAAGTGATAAAAAAATGTCTTATACCACTTCATGGTTTTGTGGCGGACACTGTAAAAACCAATCAGTGCATCTGATAAATCCACTCCTCCCATATACTGATTATAGTCAAGAATACAGCCTGGAACAGGTATGGCTTTGGTCCTCCATGCACCAGCCTCCTTCACCTTTCTTTTGACAGTAAACATCGGTAAAGAGAGTGGGGCTTGTGTAGAAGTTGTCGGTGAACAACTTATATCCACTCCCAAGAAGAGGAAATGGAAGAAGGTCCATCACGGAAGAGTAACTCAACCCTTGGCCTGTGACAGTCAGTGATTTGCCTATGTACACAAAGAAATTCCATGTGTAACCTGACGAGGAATCAGCAAGGACGAACAGTTTGAAACCCCACCTGGTGGGTTTGTCCTTCATATATTGCTTCATGCTGATTCAGGCTTTGCTGGCGACCATGCGTTCGTCGATGGACAAATTCTGGTGAGGCTGGAAATGGGCTTTGCAGGCAGTCACAATCTCTGAATAGAGAGGCTTTATTTTGAAAAGTCTGTCATATTCAGGAGTGTTCCTTTTTTGTCATTTTCCTTGTCTTCCTTTGGATCCCTGAGATGAAGTGACCACAAAATGGATTCAAAACGGCTCCGTGACATTTTTTCACCGGGAAAGTGGAAGTTATACGGCCATGTTTTTCTCCAGTAATCTGACCTATGGTGCACCGTCACCAGGCCAGTGAAGAGGATGATTGCAAGAAATATGTATAAGTCCTGTCCATATGTCCTTGGCTGTAAGAACTTCCCATTTGAAGGTCATTCCTGCCTGCTTACGTTTGGCAGCATTGGCGTTGGTGTTTTCAATTATCCTATTCACAACAGACGCAGAGAAAAAAAGTTGGAACAGTTCCAAGGGAGACCATGCTCTGGTGGTATCAAATGTTGGTCCAGGGGTCCTGGCTGGCATGAACCTCAGAGGATCAGGGTTGATGTCCACCTCATCTCTGTCACACCACCTTTCTTCCTCCTCACTTTCTGTTGGTACTGTCTTCCTTTTTGCTGTCTTTTTGCCACCTGTGGGGGTAGTTCCCACAGAGGAACGTCTTTTCTTCTGCAGAGTGGTGGGGGGAGGTGCAGATGGGCCTGCCTGAGATGACGATGTAGATGGGCCTGCCTGAGGTGACGATGTAGATGGGCCTGCCTGAGGTGACGATGTAGATGGGCCTGCCTGAGGTGACGATGTAGATGGGCCTGCCTGAGGTGACGATGTAGATGGGCCTGCCTGAGGTGACGATGTAGATGGGCCTGCCTGAAGTGACGATGTAGATGGGCCTGCCTGAGGTGATGACTGCGGGGGTTGTGAAACTCCAGATGATGACTGTCTCCCAGTTCTTGTCTGCCGTGTTGTGGAGGGCCCTGGGTCACTGGCAAGCAGTGGTTCATAATCCTCATCACTGTAAACCCAAATGCAGAAGAAAAACAAATACTGTATATTCATTCAGTGGCCTGGTCCTGAAATTGCAATTACATGTAAACACTAAAGGAAGAAACAGGGTAAAAAGAAACACACACTGTACTGGGGAAATAAACATACGCGGACGCGCACACATGCACGCGCGCACACACACGCACACACACACACACAATGTATGTCTTATCATTACTTGACGCTTTTTTCTGTCATATTTTCACATCATAAGCCAAAATGTTGTCTTGACAAAGCTTCTAGCTCGACCTAGATAGGATAAATCTATGAATTTACAACATTTACAAAACACTACATACCTTCACCGCTGTCCTGTGTGTTTTCCGGAAGAATAAGGTCTTCGTCTTCTGAAGACGAGTCACTGACGCATACCGTGTTGTCAGCGTCCGTCTCCAGCAGTTCTAATGCTTCCGAGGCTGTATGACGTTTCTTTGGGCCTTGTTTGGCCATCTTTCACCGAAAACGTACAAAAATGCACGGAAAATGAACTCTCTGTTGCTGTGCGTTCTGCGTCTCAATGCGTATTGACGCACTTAGCACAGGTAGCATGTACGGCACATTACGCAGGGCTCTATCTCTGCCACGGATTGGTCAATTTGGGTGAATGAGACCTCCTTCGACTCCTTAGAGCCAATAGAATAAATCTAGACCCAAGGAAATGTCATTGACAGCACTCCCAGCCAATCAGAATCCTTAGAATCCTAGTAGCGATGACGTGCAGGCTGTTGTGTGCAGAGCTTGTCGTGCTTCCCCCCGGGTCCTAAAGTCCGCCATTTACTGCCGGTTGTTTGGAATATAATACAGGACATTGGACTAACAGGGAAATATGTGGATTTACCGATAAAACTAACTTTTCACGGCGAAACAGCACAGGTAAGAGGAAATTTACAACCATGTTTTGGCGAAGCAGTGTCTGTTTTTGTTCGTTTTTGGCTCCTATCTCTGCGGTGCTTCTGTGAAATCGCGGGTGCTGGGTAACGTCCCAATCTTTGTAGCCGGCTCTTTCAGATGAGTGGTAGCACATGTGTTTTGCATAATGTACAGTAGTATACGAGCCAGAAATGTGGCGACTGGGTCCACACATGAAGTTTGATGTCTAGTTGTTTGTTTGAGTAGTGTTTGGGCTGTGTTTGGGTCATAAAAACATGTTTTTTTACACGTGCTGTTTAATTTGACATATAATATGACCATATTCTTTCATAATCAGTGCAGTGATGGCTCTGTGATTGTTCTGCATGTCTTAAAGTCCCCCAATTGGGGGACTCTGGATTTTTGGGTAATGTAGATTCATCCTCATTAATGTGAGACTTTTTTTTATAACCAAATACAAACTCCTCGTTGTCCCTTTAAAGAAAACATTCTTGGCAAATGTTTTCGCTTTCGTCTGTCTTGCGCCGGTCCAAGAATTTCACCGTGCACACGGAGGCTCATGGGAAATGTAGTGAAAACATTTATGCATTCCGAAACTCCTCGTAGTCACTTTAATTAAGGTCAAAACCTTGCACTTTCAGTAATGTTGCACAACACATCCGTTCGTTGTTCCCGACGTTCATAATTGGGCCTGGTGCTGGAAATTTGTTGGCCAGGACAAAATTGGCCTGAATTCATGTTGTCTGATCCGTCATCAGGTGGTTTCATGAGTCGGAGTAGATGACATGGACGCAGGTGAGTGACGTTGACCAGGACAAAAAGCAGTGATGACTGTTTTATCATCTCAGTGTCACTTTTCTGTTGTGTCGTCTCTGACCAGCTTCCTGTTTCCCCTCTGCAGCCTGGTCTTGTCGTTGTTGTGATGCCTGACTGCAGCTCACTCCCTGTTAAACCACTTTCCGCCTCTCCGTGCTTCCTCGCTCCAGCTCCAGGAACGTCCGGCCTTTTCACCGCCTCTCTCTCCGCCGCGCTCGTTGCTTGAACTCTGCCGAGCATCGATAACCTCTTCATCAGGAGCTCTGAGCCGCTGCGGCTGCTTCACTTGTTTCTTCATAATGAGGTGTTTTGTTGGAGCTTTTCTTCTGCTCGTATAGAAAAGGGCCTCACACTTATCTGAACCGCAGCATCTTATATGCAACCACTCTGCTCATTAATATGTTAATTGACTTGCAAATTCAAACCTTAAGTACAAGTTAATATTCAGAACCGAACGGTGAAGCAGAGCGTCATGAAACAAAGTGAAAACCTTTTAAAAGCCTGAAGGTTGATTTAACGTCTCAGTATTAACATAATCAAAACTAAGTAGTAAGTAAAGATGTATTTATATTCCTGTGTCTTCATCAGTACTGAATTAAACTGGTCTAAACCGGCCGTCAACACTAAATACGTCAATATGTCTCTCCAGCTGTTATCTGATATTAACAATATCGACGTTACCTGAGACCTGCATCTTTTTTCCTTATTGGCTGCAGGTGTTGCTTTGCTACTTTACATACTTTACCTACTTTATCTGCTGTTTGTGTGCTCGTCCACATCCCAGCATGCAAAGCACATCTGGATACAGGTGTTGTCCAGTCAAATGAAAGACCAAGACCACGTCCTCTGGTAAAGGAATCACGTCAAGAAGGAAAATGAAGCAGGGTTTGTTTTAACTGGACCAGGAAGCACAGATGTGGTGACTCTGATTTTGAAAATGGGGCCTTTAGAGTCTAGAGGTTGAACAGTTTGGGTATATTATGGGATGCTTTATGGAAATACTGGGTTGAGGGTCTATTTTGACTCACTGGGGCTCCAAATCAGAGGGATCTGAACCCTAAAACTTAACTTTTTTCATTTTCCTCATGCAGTTTCTCTTACATAATAAAATAATAATTTGATATTGATGCTTCTGATGTATACATTACAATACAATACATATTTATTTATATAGCACATTTAAAAATACAACCCAAGTTGTCCAAAATGCTGTACAATAAAACACACAAGTAAAACTAGTAACATTAAAGCTAAATGGGATAAAAGGAATGTACAGCAAAAACATGCAATAAAACAATAAAACAAAGGTGAAGGCATATAAAACCTAAAAACTAAATAGAAATGAAAAAACACACAAAGACAAAACCAGCAAACGACATAAAAACAATAACAAACACAACAAGTAAAAGAGACAGCAGGGAATAAGAGCAGATAAAATAATGACATAAAGGGAAAGGACAGATGAACAGTGAGAAGTCAGGCTGCTGTGAACACATTGGCTTTGAGATATTAACACTTTATGTTGCTTCCAGGACCTCGGGCAGCAGAATTCAATGAACTCGCTGCAACTCAAAGGCCGATGCCAGAGGAGCTGCAGGCTGCTCTGCTTCATCTCAGACAAAACCACCATGCGCTTTCAAAACAAAGACACGAAAGTCGATGCTCAAACTGACAGGAAGAAGAATATGAAGACTTTAAAATCCTCTCTGCTGCTCGGACCAGTTAAAAAAAAATGTGTCTGACTTAATTCTCTGTATAAAAGAAGTTGGTTTATTTGAAGCCGTCACACAAACTATCTGTCAAACACACACACATCTGTAAGATCCTGTACATCAACTCAGTGTGATAGCGCTGTAAATGAGAGAGAGGATGTGATGTTGTGTTGGATTTATTTATCTGTTTAGTTAATTTGAAAGTCAGAAGAGGAAGAAGAAGAAAGAAATGGCACCAAAACCGGTTTGTTTTTTGACACTTGACAGTTCAGAGACGCGTCAGAGCTTCACAGTAACTAAAATTCATCCTCATTAACAGAAACACATCAAAGCCAAAGGTGTCCCAGTTCTGGACTGAGACGGAGCGCTGATCTCTGAGAGAGGCAGAGCGAAAACACCACCACAAACAGAACAACGACACGGAGCAGCATGAGACCGTGTTCACACAAAATATATATTTACTGTATAAAAAACCAATATATCGTCTCTGTTTTCAATAATAACCAATCGTACACAATGGATCATTTCCATAAAGATCTTCATCTGTCACATGCAGTGAGGCATATACTGTAGTAACTTCATAATAGATCATATTTTGGATATCATATTAGTTTAATTATTTATTTGCATTTAGAATCATTACATTCAGTCATAATATATATATATATATATATATATATATATATATATATATATATATATATATATATATATATATATATATATATATATATATATATATATATATATATATATGTGTGTTTTTACTTTAATATAGCACCTTTAAAATCATGGGTTTACTTGGGTGCTTGACAAAAACTGGAATAGAAAACCACAGTAGACAAATCCCATACACAAAGTGCCATTAAACCATACATGAAAAGCCCAAGCAACACAGGCAATATGAGAACCCAACAAGAAATTGAGACCGGGGCGAGACCAGAGCCAAATTAAAATGTAAGGTGCAGTTAATTAGATTAAAAAAAATAAACATGATAAAAGTTGATAAGAAGAGATAAAAGAGTTAAAACAAATGAAGTCATAAAAGTTAAACTCAAGATACAGTAAGAGCATCTAACAAATGATGATAAAATAAGCCAAGAGTGAAGGACAAATAAAACGATAAAGACAAATAAGATGTTCAATAAAAAAATATATTAGGCAGTGAAGCTCATAAAAAAAGAATTGGGAACTTAACAAATTAAGATAGCACATTAAGACGAAGAATAAAAAAAACAATAGAGTAGCCTACAATAAAAACAAGTCTGTAAAAGTGAGTTTTAAGAAGTGACTTATTATAATTATCATTTACACAGTTAATGATATTTCAAGTGTTTCATTTTTGTGATAAACTAGAAATAAGTGCCTATAGCTTTAAGGGCGTTTTTGGTCTGATTTCATCATGGTAGCTTTATGAGTTTAATGTTTTGGATTTTTTTTTAAAATATAAACGTGTCATTGAAAGATATCGACTGATTATTATACCAAGATGGATTCATGTTTGTTTATACATGCCTTTTGTTCAATAAACCAGTTTTGGATTGGATCTATAGGAAACTCTATGAACCTTAAACTCTGTTTTCTCCCGTAGAGACGTAAACTTTGGCCGTAGCTTTCAGAAATAATCGTTTCCAGTGACCTAAAAGAAAGACCGTTTGTGTGGCTGAAAGGAGAAAACACATTAACAGACACACTGCTACATGTGCACACCATGTCCCGAGTGGAGGTTCAGCAGACGACCCACACACACACACACACACACTCTCATTCCCGGCTGCCATTGTTGCTTGTATCTCTGATTGTTCACAAAGAGCCAGCTTCCATCTAAAGTGTCAGTAAACCGATGTATTGCCGTGGCTTTCAGCTGTCTTTATATCCCTGTTACTTTTTCAGCTGTGCACTTAACCAGGTGCTCTCTCTTTCTCTTTCTCTCTCACATACACACACATACACACACCTTTTTAAAGTGCAGGTGTGTGTTTTGGTGAAACTTTGTGTTCTCGGTGGCAGTGACTCATCATCAGGTTGAAATCCGGCCTGTTACCGCGCTGATTTGCCTTTAATGAGAGTGTCGTGTGCTCGAAATGACATGAACCAATTCCTGCCTTCTGAAAACATTTGTTGTCTGCAATCAATGACACACACACACACACAAAAAAAAGGTGCACTTCCACAACCTGCAATTTCACATAATTATTTTTTGGCTAAAGGGACCGAGGTGTTGTGTGTTGTGTGTTGTAGAGAGGTGAACGAGGGCAGAACAAACCTTTTTCAACCAGATTTTCTCTCAGACAATCTTTTTTTTTTTTTCCTCTTTTCTCTCAGCTCCTTCTCCTGTAATCACCAGCTCCATGTGCTCTGGGCCTCATTACCAGCTACAATACCAGAAAAGAGAGAGACCACCACATCAACGACACGGCAGAGAGCAATTTTCATGTAATGGTCCAATTAGCTTGAACTGGTATGAATCCTATGTGTAGGACAGGTAAGGTACAACAACGCAATCAGAAAAAACTCTTCTTGTTATAAGAGTGAATGGCAGCAAGATACGTCACATCGCTCACGTCAATCCAAACGTCTGCTTGTGTTTTATTAACCTGGACAGGAAAGATCGAACACTGCAAGACTGTTTTGCTGCTGAATCAATCCACAGGCGGACGACGTGCATGTGAAATCTCCAGGGAAAACATCATGTGGGTGTGACCGGCAAATTTTATTTATGTTTTTTTTTATTTTCTTTTTTTGCAATCTCGACGACCACAGGTGCCGCCGGGCAAAATATACGAAATACGGCGAGAGAAGCAGCAGCAGAGAATATATGATTGGTGGGAGGAATACGGGATGAGCAGGCGGAGCCGGTGAGCTGCGGAAATGAACAATTAGGTGTTGTTGTCGTCCTCTCGTCCTGTTGAACAACAGAAACTGCCAGAAACAAGGAATCACCACAAACACAGCTGATTACAGGTGTGCAATGTAGACGTATTCATTTCAACTAAGCCTTGTTTATATTTTAAAGACGCCCTGAAATAAACATCAGAAAACCCATTCAGTTCTATATGATCACATGATACAGATCGACATCTTCGGTAGCCAGAAGGTACCACCACATGTAGGATTAGAAACAGGCTGCACTCTGTTGTGAAGGACTTCTCTTAAGTCTGGTGGAGGATAAAACAGAGGAAGATGATGACAGCCAACCAAAAACATCTGCTCAGGTAGCGTCCGAGCGACAATTGAAGTTCCCTACCGACATTGCGACCACTAGATTGACACCAGATCTGGTTCTCCTGTCCGAGTCCAGCGAGCAAACAAGTGGTTTTGTTAACGGTTTCGTGGAAAGACTGCTTGCAGGAAGCCTTTGAGAGGAAGCTTACCGGACTGTCCAGCAGTTCCCAGCAAGTTGGGTGGAGAGAAAGCTGTCTCCCAGTAGAGGTCGGATACAGAGAAGGAGCGAGGAAGAGGGCAGCCATCCGCAATACCACCGAAGTGGCAGAGAGAGGAGATCCATGGAGGGAATTGTAGCTAGGCAGCCATCAAGGGTATGATACTGAAAGACCCGAAACGCTCAATGAATCCAGGAACATCAGTGAAGATGTGACCAGAAGCAGCAATGTATATATACTATATTGTATATACCCTGCCTAAAGCAGCACATTGGGTCGGCCCATTGAGAACTGAAAACATGTTTGAGCCACTGGCTAAAGGTAGCAGTGATGCTAACGGGGGAGGAACCTTTTTTTCTTTTCTTTTTTTTGCGAAAGTTCACACTCGGCGTCTGCTCTCAAACAGGCTAACAGGTCCAGGTTGCCATGGGGACTGGAAGAAATTATAGATTGAGGGTTAGAGATGTAAACAAATTGGTTTTAAATGGATGCTAAATTAGGACCGCCCACAAATGCAGGATGAGTCATCGAGAGAAAACACATTGATTTAGATTTTTTATGTTTTTGAATTGAAATGAAATGAATTTGCCTTGGTTTAAAGTTTCATTCATTCATTTCATGGAGTCTTTCAGAGTAAAGTAAACAAAAACCTCAAATCATGTGGAAATGTTTTAGGTTTAGAAAAAATGTATCAGATAGGATTAAATCGTTGGTTATGTAGCGTACTGAAGAGAAAAGGTTTTCCCTCAGGAGCTGCTCTCTCATCACTAGCACCTATAACAGCTGTGTGCAGCCTGTGCAGCACAGAGAGCTAAACTTACACTCAGAGCTGAGTGGCTGTGATGGAGGAGGCTGATGAGGCCGTCGTCCAGATCTGTGCAGGTAACAAACATGTTGAGCCACATGACGACCGCACCACAATCATCCAGGCCGTGATTGACTGAGCTGCTGCTGCTGCTGCTCTTTCTGATTTCATTCAGTCACCTCAGAGGGAGGAGGAGAAACTCTTCTTCTTCTTCACTATAGACGATTGAAAAGGTGCAAGAGAAAAGGGATAGTTCAACATTTTGGCAAATAGGCTCATTGCTATAATCCCTATAGTTTTAGCAGTAGGTTCGTTACCTTTAATTGTCGGTGCAAGATGTTTTTAGAACGGCGGAGCAGAGCTGTGAGCTGCTCAGAGCTACGCTACGGCGGCTAATGGGATTTCTTGGTTTCCCACATCAAACTCATCAAATACACAATCCAACAACTCCAAAACGCTCTGGTGGCAGGTTGTGACCTGCACATTCACCACGCTATGAGATAATAACAGAATGTTACCAGACAGAGTTGTTTTAGAGGGAAATACAGAGACTGCTTGATGAAAAACTGCCTCCGACGGGAACGCATCAGCGGTTTTGCATGAATTTGCCTCTAAAACAACTCTGTCTGGTAACGTTCAGTTATTATCTCATAGCGTGGTGAATGTGCAGGTCACAACTTGTCCACCAGAGCGTTTTGGAGTTGTTGGATTGTGTATTTGATGAGTTTGATGAGGGAAACCAAGAAATCCCATGAGCCTCTGTAGCTTAGCTCTGAGCAAAATAGCTTGCACCGACAATTAAAGGTAACAAACCTACTGCTATGACTATAGGGATTATGGCAATGGGCCAGTTCGCCAAAATGTTGAACTATCCCTTTAAATAAAGTTTAAATCATTGATAAAGAAAAGTTCATCAATGAGAAGGTTCGAGGTGTTAAAGTTTAGTTTATTTGGATGTAGAGCAGAGACAAACATGTATACTAACGAATCCACTGAAACTGTGAATGATGCCCCTATGTGTGTGTGCGCGTGCGTGCGTGTGCGTGTGCGTGTGTGTGTGTGTGTGTGTGTGTGTGTTTATTACTTCTTCACTGTTTTACCTTTGTGCTCAGGTACAGTTTCCTTCACCCTGAGCTTCTGGGTCTATTTTAACCGTGCACACTCGATGCCAAGTGAACTATGTGGGCGTCTCCGGGCGCACTCCATGTTTTTGGTTCATGTAGGTGTAGCAAAAGGCCGAGGCTGAGGTGGAGTATCTATCCATCGGGCTCCAGACAGTTCCTGTTATATAGAAACATCAAATATGAATATGTTTAATACACAAACCTCCTGGCTTTTGATGTATAGAGACAAATGTGTAATTTTTGGTTCTTTTCCATCATGTTAAACATTTTGAACTTTTACTTTGATGTTGCACAAAGCCCAGGGCGTTATGTTTATTTAGAATTACATCATAAGACTGTAACATATGCATGATGGCGTTTGGCACAGGTAAGTATTTTTGTCTCCAGAGTCCATGGGTCTCATTCATGAAACGTGAGTAAATCTGTGTGTAGATTTGCACATAAAAGCTCACGTTACTAAAACTCTACTCCGGATTCATGAACGGTGCGGGAAACTCAGATTTGATCGTAAACACGTGTGTAAGATGATGAATCCCAGCCCATCGTAAACTAACAACACGCCCCTGGTGATCAGCAATTAGCATAGATCTCCATACATGAATAGCCATATAAGGAGATCCTGACCACCATATTAGGAGGTAGGTGCCTCCTGCTCACCTGCGGCCATGACGCAAACGAGGAAAGAGGGAGAGAGAGAAAAAAAGAGAGATTGCGGATCAAAGTCATTTTGGGTGAAGGAGGAGTCCAGAAAAAATATTTAATTCTCTTCTGTTAGTAGTGGTGTGACTGGGACAGGTAATCAAAGGCTGGAGGGAAGAAACAGATTTAGTGAAATAATAATAATAATAATAATAATAATAATAATAATAATAATAATAATAATAATAATAATAATAATAATAATAATAAATATAAGGTTTATTAAAGAACCGTTTAAGAAGTAAAGCCAGAAATATTCGATATGATGATATATGAAAATGTTCGATATCAAACATGAAAAAAAAACAGCAGCGACGGGAGGAGTCTCTTCACAGCCTCAGCTGTAGGCAGGTTATATTGTTACAGAAGCACTAGCTGTCTGTCACAGCTCCATCCAAACCGGTGCCGACTGCGCTGCTGCGCAGGGTGAAGTGTGCACCCACCGAACGTGTTGCAACACAAAAAAGTTTTTTTCCGGTTTTATATCAGATTATTTTCATCATTAGATGGAGCCTTGACGTGTTTGTGCGTGTCCGATCCCTAAAACGTCTCTCTCTCCAAATATTTCTAATTGTTTGTCATGTTTAAATTACGTGTTTCAAAGGCATCGGCATATTTTGAACATGAGAGAGAGTAATACGGATTAAAATTGTAATTTTCAACAGTGACAAGCAGTATTTCTGTGCATTCCTACATTTACACAAGCGCAACACACAGTCCGGAGCAGGTGTAGATTTTGTGAGTAGCTACGAAAAAATCAGCACTACTAAAAGATTGATGAATGCGGAAATCCACGTAAATTTGCGCTGCTCAGGGTTTACACACAAATCCGTGCTGCTCACGTTTCATGAATGAGACCCAGTATGTGGAAGATTTGAGCAGTTCCTCATTATAAACTCTTTATTTCATCGACTACGAACTGATTTCATTCAGAATAAATCTGTAAAATGTTGTGTTGTGGTTAAAACGACGACACAGGGATGAGTTTCTTCTGGCTGACATGATCACACATCCCATCACTGCCTCCCATCATATCACTCCATCAGTTATTTACAGGCAGAGTCGATAATGTACTGATCAAAATTATAGATCAGAATGCATCACATACTGTACTGTATGTGCTGCAGTTACTACTTCTTACATAAACCTTATCAAAACTAAAATCTCATCTTATATTCAGGTGACTGTCGTCTTCCCAAAGGTTGTGATGATAAATCTGATCAGATTTGAATGACGACAATATTGTGTTGAAGTGTCGAGTGGATGGTTCTGTTTGATCCTTATTTATCAGGTGTGTTTTTTTGTGTTTTGATGTATTGATCCATGAGTTTGTTTGTTTTATTTGCTCACATATTCACTTTCTCCTCCTCTTCACGTGGGATGAGGTCGTTTTGGTGACTCAGCTCCTCCTGTTTTTAACTGGACTCGTCTTTGAAGAAGAACTAGTTTGACTGATATCGAAATGTTACAATGAACTCGGGACGTTTCAACACCTGACAGTCTGAACCAAGGTTGGTGTTTCTGCTGCATTGTCTACATTTGATGCAGTTGGTTCTGGTTTCGCTCTGCACTAATGCAAGTGCACCAAAGAACTGTTTATGACATATTAACGTCTTGTCTTAATGTGTCTTAGTGTGAGTCCTTCTTGGTGGAGTCCATCTTAAGGATGGACCCGAAGATGGACGTGATCCTGGCCTTCGTCTCCTGCAGGCGCGTGCAGGCCTCCCTCACGTAGACGGACAGAAGCCAGGACACACAGGGAACCGGGTGCATCAGCGGGACCACCACCGCCCGCTGAGGCGCCGCCACACCTGGAACCCCAAACTTGCGTAGCACGGAAAGGTAGCTCGTCGACCGCGACATCCACTCTGTGGTGTGCTGCTCCATCAGAGTCGCATGGAGGCGGGAGGCACTGTTCCCCAGAGTGCGCTCCCTCATCTGCCCGATCACTGTTTTATCACACGACAACCTGAGGAAGAGGACGACAGAGAAGAGCAGGACAGCAGGGGGATGAGAATAAGTGTCTGTCAGGGCAGATCACAGTGTTTGCGTGAAGTAAAAGGTCTGGTGCTTACCTGTACGTGAGGACAGCTGGAAATTTGGCCTGGTGTGCCGGGTCCAGCTGTCTTAGCGGCGGCGGCAGCCTCTCGGTCCCGGCCCAGCACATATGCCTGCAGGCTGCGGAGTCTGGTTCCTGGCACCACAGACATGGTCCTCACCCACTGCACATAGCTACAGAGAGACAAGGGGACAAGACAGAGTCAGTCGACTGATCAACACACACACACACCCCTGCTGGCAGCTTCGTAGAGGGACTTAAAGGTCTCCTTGGGGTGAGCCCCAAACCCCACCGGCTGCTGGTCCATGCCCCTCACCGGCCGATTCAGCTGAACACTGCCACCACCTGGAGAGAAGAAGTAGGAAAGTAATGTATTCATCCAGGTCATTTCAAGTCGCCCAGCAGCTAACAACAACAACAACAACACATGACATTAAAAAGAAAGGTATGATGAAATCCTCACTTCAGGGAACAGCTGAGTGTAGGCGTGGAGGGCATCCTTGTTTGCGGCGAGGGGCGACTGCGAGGTGTTTCCGCCCTCCCTCTCCTTCAAGTGGGAGGCCGTGATGGCGGCTGCGTAGCCGACATCTTTGGCCAAGAGCCACCTGAAGGTCTGCCCCCCCAGCAAGTTTGACGCACCGGGGGTCCCCGCCTGCCTCCTCGACTCGTCTTCTGGCCTCCAACCTGACCACATCAGGCTTCTTCACCTGAGCGGCCGTGGCTGACCCGCCCTCCTTGTCCCCCCGGGCCAGCCTGGCCGCTTCAGGCCAAGGATGGAGGGTCAGGTCGGAGGCCACCGACGCCAACGTGGCCTGGCGGTGGAAAATCGGACGGTAACCCATCCTAAAAAAAAAAAGAGTGAGAGCTGAAAAACAACATGGCAGAGTGGGCAAGCATCCTTTAAGAACAGTCGGTGGCTCCAAGCAGATTAAACACTGTGACAGCACTGCCTTTAATGTGTGTCTGCTTTGTGAAACCTGTCATGCACACTGTGTTGGGAGAGTAACTGTCATGAACTCCAGAGCGCAGAACTGGTGGGCACAAATGCACGACACAGTAGGTTCAGACAAAAAGGCAGGTTTATTACCAGGCAGGGTTCGATACACGGGCAGGCAGTCAGATAGGCAGAGGTTTCCAAAATCGAAAGGCAAAAGGCAGGTCAGACGGGCAAGCAAGGTCATACACAAAACAGGCTATGGCTTGGACTATGATATAAGCTGGGACGAGCACTGTGAGGTACAACAAACTGGCAACTAGACTGTGAGACACACAAGGTAAAGTACAAGAGGTAATGGGGGAAGATGGGAAACAGGTGGGGAGAACAATCAGGGAGCAGGTGTGACGGGACGGGGGAAGGGCGTGCAGGAAGTAACTCTAGAACAGAGACAGAGGGTTAGTGATTTCAAAATAAAACAGGAAAGACAAGACATAAACATGAAATGTGCAAAAGCAAACAGAAACTTGACAGACATGACAGTAACTTCTTCATATGTGAGTGACAACCATCGACTACAATGCTTTTAACTGTTACTGTACATGAATAACAACAGAACTAACGATTAAAAGAAAAAAAAAAAGGCAAATCCAATGTAAATATATCAAATGTGCTGCATCACACCAGAAGCAACCCTAAGCACGTCAAATACAATGTAAATATGTAGAGAGTGATGCGTTACTCGACGTTTTGTGTAACCTTAAGCGTTTGAACAGAGGGTTAAACAACTTTCAGCACAAGTGACAGTGGCGTTGGTGGGGGGATGGGCGACTACACAACCTGTGTGTCTCTGCTTGGTGAAACCTGTCATGCACACGGTGTTGGGACAGTAACTTCTTCATATGTGACTGACAACCACGAAGTACAATACTACGAAAGTCCTTCTAGGCATACATATAGAACATCTCTGGTATTATATTTGAATCATTTCAACGTTGTCGACCAAGACCCCGCTAACTAAAGTACCGTGAAGTTGGACCGGAGCACCCGTGCTGCAGCGAGCCGAGGACAGAGCGCTGTCTGCCGGAACATGGATAACGAGCGGCCGGGTGCTACGGTAACAGAGTCCCGCTAACCGGGGGAAAACATTCATTTCGCCGTATATATGTTCAATTTTCATATTTATCCGGTTCATATGTGACCCATTTCATTTACTTACGTTTGTTTGTCGCGCTGAGTAACTAAAACAAGAAATAGCTGGCTGTCTTGCTGGCTGTCTTGCTTCTCGGTCTTACGCTGAGTGACTGTCAGTGTCCTGCCTGCCAACGAGGGGGGCGTTACCTAGAGTGTGTCCAGCCAATTGGCCATGGAGAGAGTTTGGTGACCGTTCAGTGTGTATGTGGAGCAAGGCGGGACCTCTGGATTACGGCACGGCCAATCCGCAAGGAATGCCCTCTGGCCCCGTTCATTGTCTATGCGGGTCCCGGGAGCCAATGGAAGTATGCGAAAAGGTGCTTTGGGCCAATGAGGAGCAGGCTGCAAGTACGGGTGAAGTACGGGTGAAGTACGGGGAAGGCGAGAAGATCCATCTCCACAAGGCGCAAGGATGACACGCAAAATTCGTGAAGCGTTTCCACATTTTGATCTGCCGGCCTTGTTGTGGTGCGGTTGTGTGCCTGTTGCATTTGTCTGGAATCACTGGTGTTGCTCGGTAGATTTGCCAAGGCATAGTCCAGGGTGGCGCATTGCCCGTGTGCCTGCCTCAGACAGTAGGTGGGTTTGGGCACCTTCACTGCCGTCCAAAAGCAGCGCAGCACACAGCCTTTGCTTCTTCGCTCGTGGGGCCTAGCAAAAAAAGACCTCCTCTGGGGAGACGGATCCTGATTGTCCTGTGGGGTTACTTTTGGCCACGTTCTGGTGAATTTGCTAAGCTTGTAAACAAGTCTGGGAGGGAGGCAGCAGCCAGAGCTGCTCTGATGGAGTCTCAAACTGTACATAGCAACAAAATTGAGGCAAATACACAAAAATGAGGAACGCTTCACGAATTTGCGTGTCATCCGAGGCACCAGCACAATCTTCTCTGTATCGTTCCAATTTCATGAAATGTGTTTTTCCACAATAACATGTTGTGAAAATGTGAAAATGTTTGATTTTTGGTCAAAAAAAACTTTTCAGACACCCGCGAACGTTAAAAATCTTTGAAAAGATTTGAGGAACGCTTCACGTGAAGCGTTCCTCATTTTTGTTTATTTCTCTCTCCTCTGCTCTCTGGACTGAGCTACCTGGCTGTACTTTTGGGCTACCCAGTCTGCATCTTGATTTTATAGTTTTCAACGGACTGGCCCAACCAGCCCGACCGCAGGCGTCAGTTCCAGCCGCGTTCAGTCCGAAAACATAACTCGGTCAGGTCAGGTTGTGTCTCGGGCTTCGCTCTCTCCCTCTTTTTTTTGGCCATCGGATTCGGACCAAGTAATTAATCCTGTAACGTTAACACATCACGGTGACCGCGGTGCGGCACGGTGACAGACAGGCTCACTGTGCAGAGGGACGAGGTTAACTTTATAGCTGTTTCCTTCGTCCCCACAGTGACTCCCGACACTTAAACCTGCTGCTTCTCTACTGAAAAACTCTGACAAGTCAAACTTTAGGATGTTAGAGGACTAATTAATCTGTCTAACCATCTATGACACCTGAAACGGTAAACACAGCTGATCGATCGAAATAAATCACCGAGTGAATTCACTTTCAGTCATTGAAAACAGCTGCTCCTTGAATGTAACTCGGTCAAAGTCAGACGTAACCTCAACATTTTCTTCTGTTAGGTTATACATGATGTACACGCTGACAAAGTTAGACATATGTGCTCGGAGAAAATCGCTTTGTTACTTTCGTCCCACGTTACGTTCATCTACGTTTTGTAGCGGAAGCTCCTCTTCCCTGTTCATCCAAATTTGATGAACCGGGAAGAGGAGCTTCGAGAAGCTTCCGCTATAAACAAGCTTGAAATATAGACTTTTAAATTTTTTCGGGACAATTTCTCATGTCGGGGCTTCAATACAAGACGGACATTACATACGAGCAGCATGGAGGTATTTGGATGTTTTTTGGTGTGTCTTTTTGTTACGAAGACAGTTGGTATCTATTTGCAACCGTCATATGGACATGCACTGCTACGCCGAGACCCCCTGTAACTCAGAGAAGCCACGGAGGACTCTGAAACTTCTCCCAGCCCTTAGTCCACATGAGGGGGAGGAGATAATGAGGGACATTTCAATTTTGGGTGAACTATCCCTTTAAAAGTAAAACTATGATCTTTTAAAGTGTGTTGAAGTGTTGTTAACCTCTTCATGCAGAGGCCATTTTTGGCAATTTCCGCCTGTTTTTGTATCACTGCAATTAAAGCAGAAGTGAGTGATCCGGTCGTTTTCGCTAATGCTGCGTTCCAGGCAGGCTTTTGAAATCATAAATTACAGCTTCAAGTCACAACTTACGACTTTGTAGCGTTCCAGGCAACCCACTCCTGTTTTTCCGACCTGTTTTACTGGTGAAAGTCACTATAACGGCCACTCGTAACTTCCGACCGGTGAACTCGTACCAGATCGAACTGGTACCACTTCACGGTCGGAAAAATACGAGTTTCCTTGAACGCACCATAACAGTCCTCGTCGCTACGTCGCCACATTCACAGCGTTCCTTGGCTGCACACACAGCCCTGCATGCCGTTCTCTCTCCTCATTGGATAAAAACTGTAGGATACGATAAATGTTTTCTCCTCGGCTCAGAGCAGAGCAGAGTGACTGACAGACCCGTGTTTCAGTCCAAACACTCTATGTAAGTGATTGCTGTCGGAAGATACAACTATTTAAGACTTATATTAACACAAATATATCACTTACTTCTGCTTTAACCCTAATATTCATTTATCTGAAGTGTTGATCCATTAGAAGAGTTATTAGTGGATTTAAAGGGATAGTTCAACATTTTGGCAAATTGCCATAATCGCTATAGTCTCAGCAGTAGGTCTGTTACCTTTAATTGTCGGTGCAAGCTATTTTTAGAACGGCGGAGCAGAGCTGTGAGCTGCTCAGAGCTACACTACGGAGGCTAATGGGATTTCTTGGTTTCCCTCATCAAACTCATCAAATACACAATCCAACAACTCCAAAACACTCTGGTGGACAAGTTGTGACCTGCACATTCACCACGCCATGAAATAATAACAGAACGTTACCAGACAGAGTTGTTTTAGAGGTAAATTCATGCAAAACCGCTGATGCGCGTTGCCTTCAGGGACAGTATTTCAGCAAACAGTCTCTGTATTTACCTCTAAAACAACTCTGTCTAGCCTCCATAGCGTAGCTCTGAGCAGCTCGCGGCTCTGCTCCACCATTCTAAAAATAGCTTGCACCGACAATTAAAGGTAACGAACCTACTGCTATGACTATAGGGATTATGGCAATGGGCCAATTTGCCAAAATGTTGAACTATCCCGTTAAGAAACAAAACTCATCTCTGAAGCTCCAGACCCAACTATACCCCGAGTTTAAATAACTGTGGACAACATGTTGATTTAAAAGATAATAGTCGACTCACAGTTTGAGGATGAATCAAGAAACATCTGCACATAATCCATCACTTCTCTGTATATTGTATTACAAATCTATAATTGTTTTGTATTTATCAATTTGTGTCCTTTATTCCTTTCATTGACGTTTCCTGCTGCTACAAAATTGAAAATTTCCCCATCGTGGGACTAAAAAATAGGAAAAATTCTCATCTTAGAAACAACCTGAGTCCAGTATCTGTGAATGAAAACACCAGCCAGCCAGCCAGTCTGTTCATGCGTCGCTGCTGATGAGTAACTGTGAGCAACATAAAATAGTAACTACTCATGCATTAATGATCAGGTAAACATTACTGTTACTGTGCGCAGCTGAAGTAAAGTGATAAATCCTGGCAAGCAGTCGATTCAAGCAACGTGAATTGAGGATGAAAGTGAAGGAAAATGTTATAAAAGATGGATACGATTTTATAAAGATGACAAAACAAACCTATGTATAACATCGCAGAAAAAAAAAGATCTTTTAATAAAAACGTCTGCACAGATTTTTTTTGCCAGGGCTCCTGAGGTCAGACGTGTGAATGCAGCGTTCAGGACGCTCCATTATTTACCTGCCTCCTCACTGATCCTGTCGCCATATTGAGAGATTTCAATAATTAATGGAGTTGCTGCTGTTCCCTGCACACACGTCGTCCCTGCTGCTGCGCCGTGTGACGACTGCAGCTCTTTAATCAGCTCAGGATAGATTCTACAAGTTGTTGTTGTTAACTTCTCTTCGCTCTTTGCATTTTTATACACACACACTTTTTATCCAGCAGTAAAACAGCCACACTCTGTCTACAGTAAGTGAAGGTGTTCTTGGATAGAGGAGAGCTTTGTGTGCTCGGCTCTGCCACCTAAACCACTAAAAAAAAAAAAAAAAAAATTGCTCTGCATCTGGTTTTGCAAAGGCTGAGCAGGTTTTAAGGCGAACGCACTTTCATGCCAAAATGAGCATCAAAATTGCACTGCACTACCTAATCAGCCTCCCCAGAGCCTCAGCTGCACCTCCTCCTCCTCCTCCTCCTCCTCCTCCTCAGGCCAAACACGTTTGTTTGGTTCCAGGAATTGACCAAACAGTCCAGACAGACCGATAGATTCGCCCAAAGAAAACCCTATAAAAACTGCATTTGCCCCCGAAACTGGATTTGCACCTGCAGCAAAATAGAGTGAAGTGACTGAGACAGAGTTTGGGTCTGAAGTGCATCCACTCATGTCCTGATACACATCAGTTTAGTATGTTATAGCATGCTGTTATTCAGTAATTAACAGGAAACACAAAGTGCACCTAAGGAACGACATTAGTTTCGCATAAGACAAATCTATCCTCAGGTTTAATCCTCTACGAACCAGGAATGTGTCCATAAATATCCGTAAGAATCCATTTAGATGCCATTTAACTAATTTGCGGCATCAATGAAACTGCTGACCTGCTGCTGGTGGGAGCAGGAAAAGACAAATGATCACCAGAGTCACGAGGAATTGTCCTCTAAGGACCATGAATGTCTGTATAAAACTTCAGTTCAGTCAACAACAAAAAAAGCCACAGCTCTTTCTGTCATCTCTCACATACAATCTGTACTGTAGGAGTGTGTCCTGAAATAGTGCCGCCACAGTGGGAGACAGGACAACAAATCCCATAAAAGACCCAAATCGACAGTATGATAGTTTGTCTGCTTAATCTCATAGTGGAGACACATCTTTATTGGCTTGTATGGTAATAAGAAGCTGCACCTTAGCTTAAAGCAGAAGTAAGTGGTCCGGTCGTTTTCGCTAATGCTGCGTTCCAGGCAGGCTTTTGAAATCGTAAATTACAGCTTCAAGTCACAACTTACGACTTTGTAGCGTTCCAGGCAACCCACTCGTGTTTTTCCGACCTGTTTTACCGGTGAAAGTCACTATAACGGCCACTCGTAACTTCTGACCCGTGAACTCGTACCAGATTGAACTGGTACGACTTCACGGTCGGAAAAATACGAGTTTCCTTGAACGCACCATAACAGTCCTCGTCCCTACGTCGCCACATTCACGGCGTTCCTTGGCTGCACACACAGCCCTGCATGCCGTTCTCTCTCCTCATTGGATAAAAACTGTAGGATACGATAAATGTTTTCTCCTCGACTCAGAGCAGAGCAGAGTGACTGACAGACCCGTGTTTCAGACCAAACACTCTATGTAAGTGATTGCTGTCGGAAGATATAACTATTTAAGACTTATATTAACACAAATATATCACTTACTTCTGCTTTAAAGGAGACATATTCTGCTCCCTTTCCACAAATTCAAATAGTTCCCATGTGTCTTAAAGACATATCTGTGACATGCTTCGGTCAAAATACCTCAAGGATCAAACATCACAGCTCTTTTCATCCTCTCAAAACAGCCCTGTTCAGAACGGCTGGTTTCAGTGCCTGTCCCTTAAAATGCAAATGAGCCACTGCTTGCCCCGCCCCTTCTACCGGTCCCAGCTAGGGGTGGGGTTATGCCAATTCGAATCCTAGTTACATCACTGGAAGACAACTGAGGGAACAGCTCGTAAAATCACATGGATTTCAACCTAGGGAGCCTGCACATTACAGATTTTTTTGTCAATTCTCACATTTTGGAGGCCGAAAGGCAAGACAGACACCCAGATATATGTTAAAGAGCCTCCAAAAAGTGATATTTCATAATATGTCCCCTTTAAGGTTGCTGACCAGTAGGAACAACCTCGATCTGCACTATATAATAATAATAAAGATAATGATGAACTTCATTTATATAGCCCATTTCAAATTTAAATAAAAGTATATTCCTGTGGCATCTGGTGTTTAAAACCAAAAATTACACTACAAAAGCCTGACAAAAAATAAAATACAATGTAAAATGGGTGCACCACAAGTCGCCTAAAGGGTTTAAAATGCCTTTTTTATATAATAAAGTTCATGCATGGCACTGCGACCTTTAACCCCAGCTTCATATCCAGGAGGTTCCCCAGGTTTGACCCGCCTCCTCATTTACATATCTTGAATGACTTTGATCTTTCCCATCTCAGTTCCAAAGTCTAGAGGAAAAGAGGAACAGAGATCGGGATTGTCCTCTCTGTTTCCACTCACAAAGATATGTTGGAAAAATCAGAAAACACTGGAGATCGTTTGTCCAGGCGTACGTGTTCTCTAATCTGCTGGCCTCAATTATCCTTCAAAAACAGTTAAAAATCAATATGGAATAATAAATCAGTTTCGTTATGTGCTAACACTATGAAAAACTTTAACATGTGATCTTTGAAATGTGTTGCTGCACAGGAGGTGAACAAACAACTACAGCAACAATCACATGCACAAAGGATATGACTTTTGCATTGAGACAGACTTTATCAAATACAAAGTGAGCCTTTAAACTTAACGTTTTTAGATATAAGATTTTCTACTTTTCATTCAGTGAATTTAATCTGATCTGATTAAATCTAATTTTCCAATTCAAACTTTCTCTTCTAATTTTCCAGTTTCCCTTTTAAATTTTAAACTGTAAAATGATCTTTTATGTGCCACGAGCGAAGCAGCAGATTCATCATCATGGTGCTCGCTCCAGGCAAACTGAGTGACTGAGGTACAATACAGGCTGAGGGACGTAACAACAACATATACTAAGTGTGTAATAGTGTGTAGGGTTAAGCCCTGCAGACAGCTGACAGCCCTCAGTCTGCCTCTCAGTGAGGCCACAGACTGTCAGAGCATCAGAGCTGTCTGCGAGGTGCCGAGCAGGAAGAACTTGGCAGCGGATCTGCAGTGACATTGAGGATCCCTCCGGAGAAGAAAGACACGGTTGTTTACCTTCGTATCGGGGGCTGATTTGTATGGTCACTGAGTATTTCTTTCCTCGCTGATGATGGGCTGTAGAAGCCTCAGTGCTGTGGTTGTTGTTGTTGCAGAGCAGCCGCCGGCCGGCACAGATGTGATTGTAAATGCAGCAGTTTTTCGAGTTTATTTTGAAATGCGTGCTTTTATTTTGAAACGAGTAAAGAACCGGAAGTAGCGCCGGTTAGCTCCGAGAGCTTCACTCAGAGACAGAGGAGCACCTGTAGCGGTGATGTTACCTGCTAGTTTGTTTTCCTTTTTTATCACTCCATGCTTCGTGGTGTTTGCTGCAACTGTGTGAATGTGATGTTATGAGAAGTGTAAGCTGAAGAATCGTATTTTTTGACCGGAAAAGACTGCCACTGGGAATGATTCTGCCGTTGATTGAGGAGCAGGCCAAAGTGGTCAGTATTACTCTGAGTATTATTTATCGTTACTAGCTACAATGCTAAGCAATGCTATTTCTGTAATGATTACAATAGTAATGTTGTCTTTATTTTGTTTATGTGAACATTCAGTTCTACGGTGTAAAGGTGATGTCGGTGTGGCGTCAATAAACATCAGTAACAAGGACCGGAGTCTCGTATCCTATCAATGGGCGGCATAGTAGAACACTTCTGCATCGGTGAAGACTCCGAGCGGAGGAAGACGGCTGCAGGCCACATGCGGTGAAGGAGAGGCCACGTGAACTGTTCGTGTGAATCAAGGGGCAAGCGGACAAGGCTACACAAGCAAGCACGTCGAAGCCAGTGTCTTGAAAGTAGCGCAAGTACTTGTTAGCTGCCATTAAGTTTCTATCACACAGACATTTCATTTGTGTTTTTCCTTAAAGGCGCAGTGGACATTTTTCCTGCAATTGACTTTCTAGTAAGAAGCAAAGAAACTAAGTACATTAAGTAAATTAATCATTCTTCCAGTTAAGTCTAAGAAGTTAATATCAAAGTATTGTTCATAAGTGAGTGTTTCATATTTAGACTGTGCCAAGAGTATTTACACTTTGTTAATTGCTGTTTTACTCATTTATTGAAGTGTGTTTTATGATACTGTTGTGTTTAAAAGGTGCATTATACAAAGTCTAAGCTAAGGTAATCAAAGAGATTATATTTACATTTTTTATTTTCATATTTGCACACAGAGAACAGAATACATTTTATCCACATTTCAACACATTTAAAACTCTGCACATTTAATATGTCACACACAAAAGAAGATACGTTTCTGCCAACTGAAGAGGTCACTCATGGAGACTTTCAAGAATATAGTGACGCAGAGCAGACTACTCTACCACAGCAAGCCGACGCTGATGAGCAAGTTGAAGACACACATTCTCAGGTTGGTGATGATGACACACAACTGCCTCCAGGAACCAGGAAAACTGGACGCACACGAAAGCTCACTGAAAAGGGAAAAGCCTTGTTAGATGACAAATTAAATAATCTAAACGTGAGTTTGGTAAAGATGTACAGAAGATGGAAATATCACATCAATGGCTTAAAGAGGTCCATTAAGAATAACGATGCTGATCTGATTGATGAAATTGCAAATGCAATCAACACCATCCAAGTTGATATTGACCAAACTTACCTCGAAATAAGAGCCATTTCAAGTCCTGAGCCTGACGTTCGGAGAATGAATGATACATGTCAAGCATTCACTAGGATTGCAAATATAAAGGTTCAACACTTTCGTAGTGGCAATGTTTCAGAAGATGTATCATGGCCTGATGCGAAGTCAGTGTTTGACAGCACAGTGTCCAGTGTCTCCTCAGCTCAAACTGCTAGGTCAAAGGCTTCATCCAAGGCATCCAGACACTCTTCCATCCTGTCCCTGAATGCAAAACAAGCAGCAGCTGAAGTTGTAGCTACGCAAGAGGTGATAAAGATAACAAATGCACAACATCAACAAAAGGAAGAAATTCAAAGACTTGAAGTGGAAGAACAAATCTTAAAGGCTGAAAGAGAAGCTAAAGAAAGGGAAATTGAAGCAGACAGTGCTAGAAAAAGAGCTCAGTTCATAGCAGAAAGTGCTGATAGAAAAATTAAGCTGGAAGAGAAAAGAAGAGAAGTAGAACGGCTAGAAGAACTTAAAGGGCATGTTGCAGCACAAGCAAGGCTGCAAGTTTATTCAGAATCTCTTCACCCACCACTTGCACTTAACCCTTTAATCGATCCATTCTTTCCCCCTCATCAAGCCCCAGTCTCCCAAGCTCTTCCTGCTCAACGAGCCAAGCCCAGTCAAGTCCATCGCCCCCATGAGGTCACAACTCCCCAAATCCCCCTTTCATATCCCTCCATGTACACATCACATTTAGTTCCACAGCCAACCACATTTACTCAAGTCCCTGCTAGTCAAGTCATCACCCCAGCTGCCCTTCCGCTCATGCAACAAGCCCCACCCACTCAAGTTCCTGCCACTCAAGCCTTCCCAACCTCACATGAAGCTCCCAATGACCTTGTGAGAACTCTTGCTGAAGCAATCACAGCTAATCGAGTCCCAATCCCAGAACCTGACGTTTTCAAAGGAGATCCTCTCAAGTACAACGATTGGAAGCTTTCCTTCTGTACTCTGATTGATCGCAAGAACCTGCCAACTCAAGAAAAGCTCTTCTTTCTACGCAAGTATGTTGGTGGCTCGGCCAAGAGAGCTATTGAAGGCCATTTCCTTGTGGGAACAGAAATAGCTTATCGCGCGGCCTGGGACATACTTGAAGACAGGTTTGGTAATCCATTTATAGTTGCCAAATCATATCGTGACAAAATACACACATGGCATAAAATTGGCCCCAAAGACAGTGAAAATCTTCGTGAGTTTGTTGATTTCCTGAGCAGTGTGGAATCAGCTATGCCATATGTTCAAGGTTTACAAATTCTCAACGACTGTGTGGAAAACCAAAAGATTACTGTCAAGCTACCAGATTGGTTGAGCTCACGCTGGAATAGAGAAGCCACGATTTATCAAGATGGACACAAAATGTTCCCTGACTTCAGACACTTCGTGAGATTTCTCAATACAGAGGCTCGAATTGCATGTAACCCCATCACATCACTATATGCAGTGAAGCCAACTGACCAAGAAAGATCAAAGCCAACTGAAAGAGAACAGTCCAAGTATCAAAGAAATCAAAACTTCAGTGCTAAGACTTTCACCACTAATACAAGTGAGAAGACAAGCTTCATGTGCATTTTTTGCAAGAAGAAAGGCCACACTCTCCTTAGGTGTCGCAAGATTATGGAGAAGCCAGTTGAAGAAAGGGTTAAGTTTGTGCAACTGGAGAAGTTATGTTTTAGTTGCCTTAAGATCGGCCATAACTCCAAAGCTTGTACATCCAGGAGTGTGTGTGACTTATGTGGAAAACGCCATCCCACATGCCTACATCAAGATCGTGGGAAGAAGGATCAAGAACAAGCTGTAAGAAACAAACAAGAAAGGTCAAATGAAAACAAAGGAGACAAGAACCAACAGTCTGAACCTATAGAAACACAGCAAGCTACCTCTAACCGAGTTGTTCAAGAGAAGAGCAGCACTCATACTTCATCTATTGTTCCAGTCTATGTCTCCACGACAACTGAACCAGATAAGGAAGTTCTAGTGTATGCCTTACTTGATAGTCAGAGCGACACAACCTTCATCCTGAAAGAGGCCGTTGAAACATTGTGTGTCAAGAAAGAGCCAGTAAAACTTAAAGTGTCCACAATAACATCAAAAACAAAGGTGGTGAACAGCCAAAAGGTGCAAGGACTACAGGTAAGAGGCATCAGCTCTGACACTAAAATCAAACTCCCAACAACCTACACCAGAGACTACATACCAGCAAATAGATCCCATATACCCACAAGCACAACGGCAAAGTCCTGGCGTCACCTAGAACATTTGGCAGATGAAATGTCTCCTGAGCTTGACTGTGAAGTAGGACTGTTAATCGGTTATAACTGTCCCCAAGCCTTACTTCCCAGAGATGTCATTACAGGCAATGAAAGCCAGCCATATGCACAAAGGTCTGTGTTGGGTTGGAGCATCATCGGCTACAGCAGCACCGATGTTGATTATGACCAGGAGGATGAAATCAGTGTCAGCCACCGCGTCATCATAAAGAAAGTTCTGCCAGCTAACAAACCCTCTTCTAAGCTCAAGTCTGAGGTCCATTTTGTTCACAGAACTCAAGTCAAGGAAGTGATCACTCCGGCAGATATGCTCAAGGTCTGCGAGTCGGATTTCACTGAGAAGTTCAGTGAAGAAGTTCTAATATCGCAAGAAGATATTAAGTTCTTGGCGAAGCTGAAAGAAGGCATCAAGCAAAAGCCAAATGGGCATTACGAAATGCCACTGCCTTTCAAGGAAGAGAGGCCAAGTCTTCCAAACAACAAAGTGTGTGCAGAACATCGACTCAGATGTCTGGAAAAGCGTCGCAAGAAAAATGACCAATACCACAAGGATTATGGTGGGAGAGTTCAAGGAGGATGACCAAGAAATCAGTGCAAGTTGGCGTAGGTGATCGAAGTCTTCCAAGGAACTGACGGAAGAGTCAGAAAACTGAAACTGTTACTTAGTGGCACAACACTAGACAGTAAAGGCACACGCACAACTAAGCCAGTTTATTTAGAGAGGTCCATACACAAAACAGTATTATTACTTGAGGCTGAATAAGTAAGGTTTCTCTTCAATGAGATTGTTTTTTGTTTTTTGAAGGTATATTTGTGTATTTACAAAGGAATATCATAAAGTTCTGTTAACAATGTAAATTTTCATTGTGAATCACACATTGTGTGATGGTGGGAGTGTAAATGCAGCAGTTTTTCGAGTTTATTTTGAAATGCGTGCTTTTATTTTGAAACGAGTAAAGAACCGGAAGTAGCGCCGGTTAGCTCCGAGAGCTTCACTCAGAGACAGAGGAGCACCTGTAGCGGTGATGTTACCTGCTAGTTTGTTTTCCTTTTTTATCACTCCATGCTTCGTGGTGTTTGCTGCAACTGTGTGAATGTGATGTTATGAGAAGTGTAAGCTGAAGAATCGTATTTTTTGACCGGAAAAGACTGCCACTGGGAATGATTCTGCCGTTGATTGAGGAGCAGGCCAAAGTGGTCAGTATTACTCTGAGTATTATTTATCGTTACTAGCTACAATGCTAAGCAATGCTATTTCTGTAATGATTACAATAGTAATGTTGTCTTTATTTTGTTTATGTGAACATTCAGTTCTACGGTGTAAAGGTGATGTCGGTGTGGCGTCAATAAACATCAGTAACAAGGACCGGAGTCTCGTATCCTATCAATGGGCGGCATAGTGATGTCATCAGGAGTTTACTGTTGGATGTCGGGACGGTCGACGGTGACAGGCCTGACTTCAAGGGCATGGCTGACACTCGCACACACGCACATGAAATACTGTACATAGGAAAACAAGAGAAGTTTTTGCACATTTTGCTGAAAGATTTCATCAGTGCAGCAAATTAATTAATTATTGTTATTTACAGAATTTATTGTTTCACACATGTTCTAATGACCACCACAATGAGTGAGTCTCCAACAGTGAATCAGACCCCATAGACTCCCATGTTAATACATTATCACCCACTGTCCTGTGGGTCAGTGTGTTGCTTCTGATATAGAATACTCTTTGGGCTTTTTGCCTTTAATTGATAGGATAGTTTAGAGAGAAAGAAAATGGGGAGGAAGCCAGAGGGGGACTGACATGGGGCAAAGGGCCACCAGATTCGGGATTGAAAGGACAACGGACAACCCACTGAGCTATATGGCGCCCTGTGTTGCTTCTAATTAATTCCGGGTCCTGGTTGGTCCAGTGGATGCTAAAGGGAAACTCTGCAAGTCTGGTCGCTTTTTTTTTTTGCTGTTTTTGGTCACTTTTTTTCACTTTTTGGAATGCATACAACACTGTTGTAAAAGCTCCTTCCCGCCCAGGCCATGTGTATTTGTTTTCAATTAAGCCAACGAGAAGGCAATCCATGGAACAATGTCGACCGAAGTGGGTGACACTATAGAGTATATTTTTGTAGTCTTATTTGTCAAGAAATTGTGGATTGCAGGGCGCATTTGTGTGGCGGTGCCGCAGAGACGAGAGCTGGGACACCGGGTCGGAGGCTCTGATCTTACGAGGTTGGTTTTCAGCCAAGAGACGCTAGGTGGAAGACAGAGAGCCTCCATTCTCCCTGGAACTAGTTACAAGTCATTTATTAAACCATCACAATTACTTCAAAGCTGTTTAATTAAGGGGTTAACATGGGAGTCTAACTTAAAAGCAGAAATAAACATATTTACAGCCTGATGCATCAGTTTTGGTTCCTACAACTATATGAGGGGTGAGTTTTTTATAACTCTTCACAAACCGTCATGAACTGAAGACTTTCCTCCAGACATGTCCTGCCTCCCCATTTTTGGATCAGCTATTAAGGAGAAGCAAGAGACCAAGATGATGACAGTGCAGCAGCTCACTCTTCAGAAACCTGTGGGTGACGCCACTGAGGAAATGTGCATCTTTGCTTATAGTCTATTAAAGTGTATAACCTAATATAGGAAGTGATATACAAGTGCATCTGCAAAAAATATCACTTCTTACATTTTCATGCGGTTCCAAAAGTGGATAAAGTTTTGCAGGATTTTTGGAGAGGTGTGGGCGTGTTCCCCCTTTTTAACTGCCTCTGAACAGGTAAAAAAAAAAAAAAGCGAAACACCGTCCACTGAAATTATGGAGGGTGCTTGTGCCTCTGCATGCACCATCAGAGCGTTTTTATTTTTATCACTTATTATTACCTCTAGCCTGCACCCTGAGCTGATGCTCTCAGTGTCCAGCAGCAGCAGCAGCAGCAGCAGCAGCAGCTCTGTGTCTGTTCTACAGTGGCTTCACTTCCTCTTTTGCATATGCGCTGTGTTATAGATTCAGTTCTACCTGGATAAACACACAATATACTTCTAGGCGATTTAGCATAGTTATTGAAGTTTCTGTGGTCAGATGCTTCCTGTTTGTTTGAATTAACCTTGAGATGTATCTAGACTCTGAGTGGAGAAGCAAAGGACTGAGGACAAAGACTCTCTGGTTTGATGAGACAAAATTGAATCCTTTAGAGGAGCTGACTTCTTTTCAGCAGGTAGACAAGTCTGAACTGAGGAACAGACGACTGAAATCATGTCTGAGAAGAAAACCTGCACAAGGCCAGAGACTGACTTTAAGCAGAAGTACAGTAAGCAGAATATTTGTGTTAATTTAAGTCTTAAATAGTTATATCTTCCGACAGCAATCACTTATATAGAGTGTTTGGTCCGAAACACGGGTCTGTCAGTCACTCTGCTCTGCTCTGAGCCGAGGAGAAAACTTTCCTTGTATCCAACAACCTTTATCCAATGAGGAGAGAGAACGGCATAAAGGGGCGGTCCTCTCTGTATGTGCAGCCAAGGGATGCGTGTGAATGTGGTGACGTAGGGACGAGGGCGGGGACTGCTAACTCCATCGGCTGACAGGAAGTTAGCCAATACAACCGGATCGCTTACTTCTGCTTTAACTTACAGCAAACAGCCAGGATTACATGGGAGTACAAGATATCGTCTAGATATCATCAAGACTATCATCTGGAAGATTGAGATAAATTGACGAAATCCAGGTTTAGAGACTCAGAGCTGGAACTGGTGCTTTTAAAAATGTTGAATTAAAGGTTGACTATGTAGAATTACAAGAAAAACAACAGAAAAAGAATTCCAGCAGTCGCAGTAGCTTGTTACAGGGACAGTGGAGGCTCTCTGCCTTCCACACCGCTGCTGCTCAGAGCCTCGGTGTCACTGCTCTCGTCAAGTTGGGAAAAAAAAAAAAAAGGAGCTCCGTGGCACCGAAAGTCCGCGACGATAAACGTGTTTATGACAGATAAGACTACACAAATACACCCATCCTAACAAGTATATGATAATCCATTGATCCACCGATTGATTATTAAAAAGGCTTGGTTGGAAACAAACGCATAGGACCGGGAGGAGGCAGGAAAACAGAGGAGAACTGAGCCACGTGTCGGCTACAGGCAGGTACGAATGTAAACAGAACGTTGACAGAAAGTCATTGTCGACCCCGTCAAAAAAATTAAAAATAATAATTCAGACTAAAAAAATTTTTTTTATGGAAAAGCAATACTTTCATTCTGTACCCCTCTAAAGGCCCCATGGATGTATTATTTTTGAAAAAATATAGCTTTTAATAAATATTCTACATATTCAACCTTTAAGTTTTTACAAAACTCTACTCTCTATTTACAATCAAATCTAAAACCCCAAAACTCGTTACTGCAGGTAACAGATTGGTTCTTGTTTGTAATCTGTAGCTGTGTAGATTTCTACTGTTGAGGTTAAAAACAACTTTAATTAACCCTTCTGTTGTCCATCTGTTTCGAATGGTTCCTCTTTCCTCCCTTCCTTCTGTCTCTCCATCCCTCCTTCCTCCCTTCTTTCTCCACTCCTTTCCTTTCTTTGTTCCTCCCTTCCTCCAACCTTCTTTCCTTCCTTTCTCCCTTCTTCCCACCATCATTTCCCTTCCTTCCTTCTTCCTTCTTTGACCCAATCTGTTCCCTTTCTTTCTTTCTTTCTTTCTTTCTTTCTTTCTTTCTTTCTTTCTTACTTTCTTTCTTTCTTTCTTTCTTTCTTTCTTTCTTTCTTTCTTTCTTTCTTTCTTTCTTTCTTTCTTTCTTTCTTTCTTTCTTTCTTACTTTCTTTCTTTCTTTCCTCGCACCCTTCTTTCCCTCCATCCTTCCTTCTTCTCCCTTTCTTGACCCAATCTGTTCCCTTTGTCCATCCTTCTCTCCTTCCTTTCTCCCTTCCCTCTTCCCACCATCCTTTTCACTTCCTTCCTCCCTTCTTTCCCTTCGTCCTTCCCTGATCCAATCTGTTCCCTTCCTCCACCTTTCTTTCCTTCCTTCCTTGACCCAGGAGGACAAGAAGGGGGTTAAGTGTGTTAAACTCAACTTTTACGTAACATATTTCAGTAATTTGCATTTCGTTGGTCATATTGTGGCGTTGCTGCTTCTATAAAACAAAAAATAATGATCCTAATGATCCTTTTCAAATTAAAAAGAGAAAATATTGAATCTGAGTTACATAAAGGCCTTTTCACTTCAGAATAGTTTCAGGTTTCATCCCTGTTTAGTCAAATAAAATGTGAACAGCTTGTGTGAAACATCCTGACGACTGTGACTTTTCCTGTCCAAACAGATTTATATAATTTCACACACACACACACAAACATATATAATACAGTATAATTTCAGGTTTGGTGTGTGACGACGACAGGTGTGTTACAGCTACACACACACACACACACACACCTTGACCTTCTCCAACCTGTTGAGAGCAGCTCATTCATCACACACAGAGCAGCAGTATTGATGTTTGTGCAGAGCTGCAGGTCGCTGGATTACAGTGGTGTGGACGATATTGTTGGTAATCTATATCAATCAGCAGCTGATGGGGAAAAAAGTGCAGCAAACAGAGAGAAGCCTCCGACTGCAACTGTAACTTTCTCTGTAGGGGAGAATCAGCAGCGGAGCAACATGACACTGTGGGTGTGGAGAAACTTGCAGACTCCAATGTGTGTGCTATAGGATGGTATTACAGGGCCGGGCAGCCTAAACTACCAGGACCCTATTGTTTTCCTCAATGTTCCTCTTTCATTCTTTTCTTCTTTCTTCTTCCGAGGAAGTCCTACTTCCCATGCATAAACAGTGAAAAAAACTTTACAGAAATATCCGGCCCCATGCTTTAACTGTTTTGTTTTTATGCTGTTTTATGCTGTTCTTTAAAAAAAAAAAGTTTTGTCTTTATGTAAAGCACATTGAGTTGCCTTGGTATGAAATGTGCTGTATGAATAAAGATGCCTTGCCTTGCCTTGCCATGCCAGATTTACCCAACTCCAAGCACAAACCACATGCTACAGTTTTGCAACTTTCACCAAAATGTTGCCCCAATACTGCTGAAATTTTGGCCACTTAAACTCATTACAAATTATGATATCCATCACTCTGTTTTTTTTTTTTTTTTCAAAAACTGTAAAAATTATTAAACCTCCCACAATATAACTCCTCCCACAATTTTTGCTCAATTGACACCAAACTTGCTGGAGAACATCTTTAGACTGTCCCCCACAAACGATCCACACAGATTTTTGGTTTATCAAAAATTGAGCCTACAGTGCATGAAAACGTTTGACTGTAAACATAAACCATCCAAATCTTGTTAATACATTTTCAATCATCCTGAAAAAAGAGAGAGAATATTTTGAGGTTTGGCAAATATCAAAGTTTTATCTCAAAAACTGATTTTTGGAAAATATTTTGAATTCTGCTCTCATGGGAACAACTGCAGTGAATGTAAGAGTGGTATTTTTAAACATCAGATTTTCTCTTATGATTCAAAACACTTATCGTTAAAAACAAATCACCAATTTCCATGCTGTTGAGATGGAATTTATGTATTATCAGATTTTTGTTTAGATAACAGTATTTCTGACATTTTGTCAATTTTTGAAATCTGCCTTGACAACTGCTGCCCGGTCGATGACTCTTTGAGAAGCCACACACCATTTCTCACTTCCAGACAATTAGCTCAGTGAGTTGGGAGTTGGTTCTTGGTGTCAGAGGTGTTGGGTTCAAGCCAAGGGTGATGATGGACATATTAAAATGCCAGATGTCCTCAACTGGAAACACATGACAATATTACTCGATCAGTCCTTTCAACATGGCAGACTCTGACTGTCAGACTCAAGACAACAGCAGTAGGAACAGAAGGTATAAGCTAAACTCCTACAATCTATTGACTATGTACAACATAAACTTCTGGCGTTGCATGGGAATCAAACACCACAACCTCCTCCTGACATGTGTGGCAAGGTGAAGAGGGCCTGGGCGGGGATTGAACCCACACCTCCCGGGTAAGAGTCACGCACGCTTGCCAGTCACCCAAAGGGACATCCCCTTGGCCAAGTAGCCAGGGCACATGATCAATTGGAGGCATAGTGACAGGAACCTCAACTGTCACACATGCATTCATGTACATTTATGCAGCCATCCAATCTGATGATAATGTGGCAGTGGTTACGTGAACTGTTTTAGTTTGTGCATTAAAATGAGATGCAACATGTCAATAAAATTTCAAATGAAATATCATGAGCAATTACTTATGGTGGGATAACTTATCTCTATATCTTATCTACTACTGGTTTTACTACAGGTATGTCTTATTTACTACTGCACCTGTTCTGTTTTGTTTGTTATTTTTCATTTTATAGTGTCTTATGATCATTTATTATGTATTTATATCTGAGTTTTTATTTTAATGTGCCATGAGCTGCAGCACACATAATTTTCATTGCATAAATGTCTACACAATGACAATTAAGACTGTCTTGAATCTTGAATCAGCATCTCCATTTCAGGTTTTAGCACAACTAACACATCATATGCCAACACATCATATACCGATGACCCTAAATCCAAAGTCAGACACAGCAGGCAGTTGTCGTCTCAATGTGAAGATCCCAGCTCCGCTTTGTAGATCTGTTCACTTCATTAGCTTTCTGGTTTGTTTTTGGAAACCAGTAAATCACTCTAAACTGCACAGGCGGCTGAAAATATAATGATTCTGTTTCCAAAGACCCTTCCAGCTGTGAGATTTTTTTTTTTCATGTAATTATAAGAGCACTTTGACAGAGCCGTGGGCCAATTCTATGTGCGGCAGAATGTATTAAAAATGACCCCTTTTAAGTTTGACACTTGATAGCTTTTACATGTCAACGTGTCAGCTGGAGAGAACTGCACTGGTGACTGCAGCAGTGACACGGCTGAAAATGCAGGCAATAAGAGCACTTGACTGGCTAATGCCTCTCTCTGTAAATACAGCAGCTCAATGGATAAAAAGAAAAAAGAAAAAAGAGAAAGAGAGGGATTTAAATCTTTTTAAACGAGCCACAATCAAAGCAATGTTTCATATTTGATGTGCTTGTTGGATTTAGTGTTTGTTTTATAGCGCAGTGTGTTAATATTTACAATGTCCTGGGTTTGAGCCTACAGCATGGACGTATCCCTGAGTGAAAATAATGAATATAAATGTGAATATGTTTGTCTGGTTGCTAGAGTTTTAGATTATAAATAATACATGTTAATTTGACTTATTTCCTCAGTTTTATTTTATTGCTAACCTGCCACCCTCACCTCTCGCGCCACAACCTCACTGTTTTGCATTGATGAAACCATGACTCTGTCCATGGTGCTGAAGTAGCCTAACCGACTCATTTATATAAACTCATTATCTGATATTTCAGTAAGTTGTTCCAAAAGCAAATATCAACCTTCAGAGTGACCTCGGTTTGATTTCTCAAGTGTAATTACCCCCATCCAACTAATAACCGCAGTTCGTCAGGCTGGTGAGCAGTACTGGAGCTCCACAGGGCTCTGTACTGGTGCCACTGTTAATATCAAAGTGCCTGAACCTCCTGAAGAAAAAGACTCAGGTCCAATTTAAAGGTAGGTATGCAGAAAAGAAAATTGATTTTGAACCCACTATGGGTCTTAAAATTAGTGTAATCACTTATCTATCAGATGATGTAGCCCGAACTTTGTGGAAAATTCTATTTTCGAGTAAATCCGTGGTGAAAGTGGGGTAGTTCTTTTTCGCATTGGATAATGCAGGCGTCACGTTGCTCACGATTCATCAGCCAATCCGTCATCTGTCACAAACTCTCCTCCGTCCCTACTCCACTCTCCTCCTCCAGATCCTTACAGTCCATCACTTAGCCCCGCTAGCTAAGTTAGCAAGCTATAATGTAGCTAGCCTACTAGCTAACAGTTAGCTACATTAGCTAAACACACTTGCACAGACGCACACACACACACCGAGCTCGGTCCCGCCCCAAACATTGAATATCCCGCCTGCTCGATAACTACCAATCAAATTTGTTTTCCTTACTCGGGTAAACTTGTGTGGCAACTCGTGGAAACTCGTGGACAAACAGGACAAACGGCCATTTCTGAACACCTTTAACGGTCTTGGTGCAACACCTCAATGTCCTTCTTTTATAAGTTGACTTTTGTTTGGATTATGTGATGTGATGTGTTGACGCAGGAAACGAACATCTGTGTTCTCTAAAAAGTAAGTTTGCAGTTTTATAAAAAAAAAAAAAAACATCAGCTCCACCTCCAGTGTCAGGAAATGATGGTGTCCTACACACAGCTGCAAAATATAAAATATGCAAATGATGATGAAACAACTAGAATATGTCCTGAGGACGGTGATCTGCAGTTTGTGCCGTGGAGGTGCATAATGCACTACAGTACATATTCCCAATGATAATTATAGTTAAAGTGTCTGTCAGCTTCTGATTATTTTCTTTCCCCCAATCACATCAACAATATGGGAACAGTTTAAGTTTCATCATTATCCTCGCACACACACACAATTAGCAGTGACCTGTGAGGGAATTAACCCTGCTTAGCTCTGATTCCTTGTTCAACTATACATCTGGTTTTGTTCTGTTTTGTGATTTTCAAGTCGTCTTAAAAGGTCTTGAATCGTCTCTGTAAAGAGTTGAACAGGTCAATGAAGCCTTTTCAATTCATTATCACGTCAGAGCCGTCTTGTTGAATAAGATATTTTTCTTGAGCGCCCTATTCATCCTCTGGTCAGACACGTGGATCATGAAGAGCAACTGCTACTGTCAGATAACACACACAAACAGGAAATAAAATGTCTGTTAATTGAAAGTGTGTGGGCATAGAGGAGTACATTTCTGGTAACGATTACAATGAACATATCTGGTAACTTACAGAAATGTTGTGGCTTATGGAGACTTATCCTGGAGTACTGTAGTTAACGCCCCTAAAGAGTAGCATTCAAGTGGACATCCAACATTCAACTCTGATATTATATTAAACCTCTTTGTGTGTACTTTGTCTTTACACGTTATGGTTTGTGTCAAGTTTTTTATTATTATTATATATGTCTGTGTATATTGTCTGTTACTAGAGAATGCATTTCCTGAAGGAAATACGGGTGAATGCTGAAAACTGGAAATTGTTGAAACAATGCTGAATTCAGTTAAGAAACTGCTGAAGCAATCTTGAAAAGATGAAACAATATCTGAAGAGTACAGTAAAAGTAAAACATGTAAGAAGGTGGCTATAATTAGAAATACTAGTGTTTGTTTTGTTTTGTTTTTCACATTGTGTTTCTTGGTGTTTCACTGGTTTGAAGTCTGTGTTGAATAAAGTTGATATTCTGCCTTCAATCACTTTTGAATGAGTGTAATCTTATAACTGAGCCTCTGTGAGACAGAAAAAGTTAAACTAATTACATTTTTTGCACAGTAGTACAACAAGTTGTTATGTAATGGGTCAAGTGGAGACATTTCCAGTAAAACTTTTAATAAAATTGAACATACAATGACAAACACAAGTGTTATCTGTTGGTTCAGTGTTTTTACATACACACTAGAGTGGAGTGCTATTATAGGAGGTGAAGTTAATTGAAAGGTTCATAGATAAAGTGAAAAAAAATCTAGTAACCTGTTCACTCACTTATGCAACAGATTACATCACCGTTTGGGTCACATGTTTAGTTTTTATTACATTTTGTTGTTTTGATCTTATATGTATATATTGTTAATCTGCAGATGTTTGTGAGGCTGAAGGAGGGGGTAAAAAAAGCTTTTACCATATTATGAATATTCACTTCACAGGTGAGAAAACACCGTGAGGATGAGCTCAGGTTGGGACTGTGACATCACATCCTTTGTCAGCAGTTTTCGCTCCGTGACCGCACCTTTAAGGGACGAGGCGTCAAGGTCTGACATTAAAGAACCGACTCTTTATCTCTGATTAATGACTTCAGCCTTTTGATGCACCGACTGACTCCAGTGACGGAAATCTAACCTTGTCTAACAAAGCCGCATGTCTGCATGTTTATTGAACTTCTATTTAATATCATTTTTTTAATGAATCAGCAAAATAAGGGTTTTTCCCTTGAAATATATCTTGTTTTTGTGTTACATTCAGTGTATATTGTGCTATTTTTCAATGCATTTCTTGAATGCATTATCTTACAGTATCTCATCTCACATGTACAGGGGTCTCAGGGCCTTTTTTTTTTTTTTTTTTACCTCCCATGGGTGAGAGTAGAGGTTGCTGGATTACAGAGCTGTCAGTGACTATTTATTTGTAGCCCCCACAATTCAACTCTTCATGCTGCGCACACACACATACAGAGAGCGAGAGAGAGAGTGAGAGCGAGAGAGCGAGAGAAGGGGAGGGGAGGTGATCAAAGCTCCCTTTCATTTCAGCTCCAGACTGTGTCCTAAGACCAGGCCTCCATCACTGCAGGGATGCGCTCCTTCACCACTAAATTGTATATCTTGTTGCAGTTATTTCTGGCTGATGGCCTCACTCTGTTCTCTCGCTCCTCTCGTATTTCTCTGATCCTGCCTCCTTTTTGTTTGCTTTTTTTTTGTTTTTTTGTGTGTGTTTTTTGATTGAGCCCCTGATATGCTGAAACAAAAATGAGAAGAGTGTTCACGTTAGGCACAGAGCATGCAATAAATAAAGGCTTTCTATCTTTACAAGTCAATTATTCAGGGCTTTTCGCCGACTGTGTGTGTGGCTGTGTGTGTGTGTGTGTGTGTGTGTGAGTGGAGATCGTTTCAGCTGTTTTCTGTGCAGATCGAGGCGACAGACGTTATCTCACCTAATGTCAAGATATTGTCACTTGCTTCTCTAAACACAAATAGAGACCGAGAAAAGCTTCGCGTCCAGGAAATAATTAGTTTCCATGTTATGACAAATGTTTTACAGTGTGCTCCCTGGTGACTAATTCATGGTCTGATGGTGAGAGTTCAGTGTTTTCAAGTCTGCAGCATCATCATGATCATCCATGGCTCTGGTGACACTGAAACACAGAAAACCAGACAGGATGTTTGATTTTTCTTCACATTTTTTTTACTCATTTTGTTTGTTTTACGTGTTTTTTTCTGAATAAATGTTCAATTATTGTAGCAGGTTGGGTTTGGAAACCTCTTTTTCAAGGGAGACTTGATATATGGAAGAAATATGTGTTGAAATGAAACACCTGGAGGGATCTGGTCACTATAAATGAGTCTCTGAAAGATGGAAAAGTTAAAGAGCCATCTAAACCGAATGATGTATTTTCTTAGCTTGTACATTAACCGATATGTTCTCACCAAAAAAGAGACTTAAATTTCTTTTAGCAGCATCTCAGGTCAAAGAAAAAAACATATTCTTGAATGTAACTGTGAAATAAGTGAAGTAAATAAGCGACTGATGACTAATCAGTGGGAACAGGCTTTGTAGCTTCTGCTTGTTTCACCACAGAGAAACAACCCGACACCTGGTTCAATCTGAACGCTGGGATTTCATCTCATGTTGGATAAATTGAAATGAATCAGGTGCAGCTTGTGTAGGCTACAGACTGTACAGTGGTTCAGCTCTGGAGAGGAGATGAGTGGCCGAGGAGACGACACCTGATGTAGATCATGACTCAAACATCTTCATGAGCAGCACAAATCCTCCACTGAGGTTCATTTTCTGCTGTCGGTGCAGCCTTTTTACATTTTAAATAGCTATAAATATATTAATAGCTAGTAATGTCATGGATGTTCTAGTGAACATGAACATGAGTGACTGGGATGTGACTGGGTTCACTGAGGGCCTCTATGTCTGGACCATAAAGTCTATGCATGGGGCTCTAAAGAGATAATAACTCTTTATTTCTACTCTTTTGACTAAATATGATGTAAGAACTTCAGATTTGAAATGAAAAAATGAATGCACATCAGTTTGAATAACCGACACATTCATTAATACATCCAGATGATCCAAAAAAAAGAAAAAAAAAAGAACCACCTCTATATTAAAGCAGAAGTACAGTAAGCGATCCGGTCGTTTTGGCTAACTTCTTGTCAGCCGATGGAGTTAGCAGTCCCCGCCCTCGTCCCTACGTCACCACATTCACGCGCATCCCTTGGCTGCACACACAGAGAGGACCGCCCCTTTATGCAGTTCTCTCTCCTCATTGGATAAAGGTTGTAGGATACAAGGAAAGTTTTCTCCTCGGCTTACAGCAGAGCAGAGTGACTGACAGACCCATGTTTCGGAACAAACACTCTATATAAATGATTGCTGTCGGAAGATATAACTATTTAAGACTTATATTAACACAAATATTCCGCTTACTTCTGCTTTAATAGCTGGTAATGTCATGGATGTTCTAGTGAACATGAGTGACTGGGATGTGACTGGGTTCACTGGGGGCCTCCATGTCTGGATTATAAAATCTGTGGGGAATTAAAGACCTGGATAATAACTCTTCATTTCTACTCTTTTGACAAAATATGATGTAAAAACTTAAGATTTGAAAAGAAAAAATGAATGCACATTAGTTTGAAGAACCAACACATTCATTAATAATCATAATCATGTTCTGGCCTGTGAATTTACCTTGATGTCATCAGGACGACGTTACATGCAGCCTCTCAGGAAGAGTAGACCAATCGTTATTCTAGGTCTTTTGTGCCTTCTGCCATTAGTTTGTTGAATGCTCAGCTGGCTTGAAGCTGTAGTTTTTACAGTAGTACTGTTGTTGACAATGTGTTTTTACGTATGTATTGCCCTCTCATGTATTTATTATATGTTTGTACTTTTATCTTACCCGATCTCAATTTTGCACTGTCCTTGCACTTTCCTCCTCAATTGTATGTACTGTATGCTTGTGTATGTGATTGTGGCGTGGCGGTCAGCTGTAGAAACAGAATTGCCCTATGGCAGAGGTCTTCAACAGGGGGTCCGTGACCCCTCGGGGGTCCACGGAGTTGCTGCAGGGGGGTCGTGGAATTTTTGGTTGATTAGACAAATTTTTGTATCTTTTACTTTCCACATTTATGTTTCAAATAAAAACGTCAATTTGAATAGCTTCTCTGCATGATTATCATTCTGTTGGTCTGTTTATAAATATTTGAAATGTCTTTATTTGGATAAACCCCTTGAGATGTATCATCTTGTTTTCGAGAAGGTCCAGAATGGCAGAGGTACCTTTACACATTTAGAGAAAAAAAAAGAATATCAACCTTTGTATTATTTGAATAGCTTAGTATTGAATGCACAATATGTTGGTAGCCCACTGGGCCCAGTTTAATTTAATACGCATTTTTTATAATAAGGTAGGGGTCCCTGCTCCATCTCTCTATCAGTTTGGGGGTCCTTCGCCTGAAAAATGTTGAAGACCCCTGCCCTATGGGATAAATAAAGTAATCTCAACTCAATTCAACTCATTAATACATCCAGATGATCCCAAAAAAGAAAAGAACCACCTCTATATTAAAACCCTGCTTACAGTAAAAGGTGTTGTAAACCACCAGTGTACTATCTTCCTGCAGGATAAAGGTCACCTCGCTGCACCGGTGAAGGGAACAATTGATCTTACACCTGCTCCACAAAAATGCGACGCATGTATCTGTATCCAGCTCCTCCTGCACCTCCTTTTACTCCAGAACTTGAACTCTCACAACGCAACAACGCTGCAGCCTTGCGTGCTTGTCTGTCTGTCGGTGACTCCCCCCCGCCTTGGTCCGTCCGGTGCCGCCTCCCCCTCCCTCCCTACCTCTCTCCCTCCATCCCTGCAAGTTTTCTTTAAGCAGTGAGTCCTGCCGTCCGACAGGAGGCGTGTCTCCCCTACGGCCGGAGCGAGCGGCAGCGTTACGTTACGTTACACAGATGCAAGCGCTGTGGATTCTGTCAGCGACACGGATTCTCCTCCATAGAAACAAACCAACTTCTTCTTTGTGCTGCTCCGGTGACTCTTCTCTTCTCCGCCGCCGTGCCGCTGCTCCGGCTCTGCTCTCAGGTACGCCCCGTCCTCTCTAACTCATTCTGCAATTTTTATTCGCATGCTTTTCCCGCTGCTGCTCTACTTTTTTTTTTTATTCCTCCCCTCCTCTCCTCTACCACCACCTCTCTCTCTCTCTCTTTCTCTTTCTCTCTCTAGCTACACCTCACACGCTGCATCTTTTCAGGAACAGGTTATCTTTATCTGCAGAAAAAATAGGAAAAAATAGGCGAAAACCCAACCAAAAATTAATCTTGGGTCCAAAAAAAAAGAAGAAAAGCGCGACGCAGCAGCAGCAGCTCGAGGCTCCGGTGCCAAGTTGATCCGTGAGTTCAGTTCAGTCGCGATGTCCCCGAGACACAGACTCCTCCGACTTGTGGAGATGTGACCTCCCGTGTCTTTGGCCGCGACCTCTATGTGGAGACGCTTGTCACCTTTTTCGGATTCCTCCTCCTCTTCCTCCTCCTTCTCCTCCTCCTCCTCCTCCTTGGGCTGATGCCTTCACTTTGGTGGGGTTGAAAGGCATTATATGGGGGTGACGAGGGGGTGGAGGGAAAAGAGGAGGAGGAGGAGGGAGTTGGGGAGGGTGGGGGGCGTTAAATGCCAGCAGTGATCCGCTTTATGAATGATCCGGGGATATAAAGGGCTACCCACCGGGGTCCGGGTGCTCTGGTCCACGCGTGCATGCGGCTGCCACGGAAACTCTGTATTTCAACCCCACCACAGTTCTTCTTCTTGACGAGAACATTTACAGCTTTTTAAAAAAAACAACTTCATCATCATCATGATCAGGCTGCTCTCTCCCTCTGCTTGCGCTGTTTAAAAAGACCTTTTCAGATGCACAAAGGGGCTTTTGTTGAGCTGCAGCTCTGTCTGTAAAAAATAAATGAATAAATTAACTAAGCTGAATATACAGAGATATATACATTTTAAAAATCTGCATGAACATGTTGAGTTTTCCAGATTCTCCTCCAGATTCCATCAGTTCCTGCAGCTCTGAGCTCTTATACTTTATACCCTGACCTCCATGTGAATTAAAACACTGAGCCGGTTCAGGCCTCAGTGCAGATGTGCATTTGTGTTTTCATGATGCAAACCTTTAAGATTTGTGGATTTTATTACATTAAAACTGGGATGAAGTGAAGTAAGTTGTGTCAGTCAGGTGTGGGTTGCAGCCTTGTGCACATGATGCCCTATATATTTCTGAAATAAAATGATATAAAAGAGGTTGAAATCTCATTTTACACCAATGCAAACAACTCACACAGTTGATTTTAAAGCTGTGCGACAACACAGTGGATACTTTGGAGGTGTAGCCAGTTGATGGATGTTAATTTGGAAGTGAGGATAGTGAAACAATATTTAACCTTCGGCTTCCGTCGTGTGGACTCGGTGCTAATGAAAGGGAAACCGACCGACCGACAAGAAAGAAAGAAAGAAAGAAAGAAAGAGAGAAAGAAGCTTTAAAAAAGAAGAGGAGCTGTCCGTGGTGCTGAAGCACTGACTCTACCACCACCACGGTGCCGCAGCAGCACCGTCGCTGTCCGTGGTGCTGAAACTCCTCCAACACCCGTTTACAACAGTTAGAGCTATTTCTAACATCACAGGTTGAATGTTTTTTTTTCTTTTTTCTTTTAAATCACAGTTTATTATTTAGATCACAGCCTTGCATGTGGGCTCAAATCATCTTGGCCTCCTGCTCCTACATGTCAAAACTGCAGCAATTGTGCATTTGATTAAACAAACAGGATCTGACTTTAGATATTGCATTAAAAAAGTGCTAATGTTTCTAGAAATGTACGAATTTCATTTATTTGTAGGTTAAATAACAGGTTAGAGGCCACGGAGCAGCCTGTTGGCGGGAGGAAATACTGAATATGATGTAGCCTATATTAATTAAATGTCTTCTCCTCCAGACTGTGGAGGCAGCGTCACTTATTCAACAGTCACATAGAGGAGAAGAGTCAGACACAAATGAAATGAAATGAAATGAAACGAAGGGTTGTGGTGTTGTCGAGGCTGCAGAGGAATCTAAGTCTTAGTCTGAGAGAAAAGTCGAGGATTCAAAAAAAAAAAAAAAAGTAATAAATTCCGTGAGTGGTGAAATACAGCGGGAGTGAGCAGAGGCCATTCATCATGTGGAGTGCGCGGTGACAGCTTCGGTTCACATGAGTCCAAGCTTGAGCGAGTCCGATCAAAACCACCACCAGCAGCAGCACCAACAGCAGCAGCACCAGCTACTGTAGGCGATCTGATCTCCCTCTTTCTCTTTCTCTCTTTCTTTTTCTTGTTTTCACACTTATTATAGACCAGGCTTTAACGCGGCCGTGCACCACGACGGCAACAGTAGTGATGGTTGTGGTGGTAAGAACCGGGCTATAAAATATAAAATCTGACCGGGAAACAGAGAGCGACGGCCGGCTGGGGGGACTCGACAAGTGAGCGAGAGGAGGGAGGAATAAGGGAGAGAGAAAGGGAGGGAGAGAGAGAGATAGAGAGAGAGAGGGAGGCGGGCAAGAGAGAAAGAGAGGGAGAGAGAAGAGGCAAGAGACGATTTAGGCGGCCAGGCGGTGTGGTGCGTTCAAGGGGGCGAAGTGTGTCCAGCAGCAGCCGATAGAGAAAGAAAGAAACAGAGAGACAGAGATATAGAGAGACTAGACTAGAAATGTTCGGTCCAGGACCAGATCGAGGTTCTGGTTCAGGTTCAGGTTGAGCCTCCTCCACCACTAGTTGTTGGCTCGACGTCAGATGCTGTGCGGCAGTGCAGCAGGAGGAGCTCGGGCTGCTCAGACCGCCGCTACCGCCGCTGCTGCCGCTTCGCTCACTCTCACTCTCAGTCTCAGTCTCACTCTCTTCCCCACTCTCCTCCACTCTCAGCTGGTCACGCTGGAGCTCCGCCGCCCTCTCTCTCTCCTCTCTCTCCCTCCTCCTCTCCTCCTCCTCCTCCTCCGTCTCCCTCTCCTCCTCCCGCTCCCTCCGCCGCCGCTGTCCCCCTCTCACCCCGCTCCAATCTCTGTCTGTGTTGTGTCCTCCTCTCCTCCTCAGTAGATGGATTTCCTCAAGCTCCGCTGCCCTGCCTAACATGGATGCTGCCCCGCCACCTCCACCACCACCACCACCACCTCCATCATCTTCATCATCTTCTTCAGCTGAATCGGAGGGTTATTTCTTCTTCTTCTTGTTGTTGGCGCAGTGAGCTGGACACGCAGTGCTTTTTTTTTTCTTTTTCTTTTTTTCTCCTAGTGAGTGTGTGTGAGTGTGTGTGTGTGAGTGTGTGAGTGTGTGTGGTAACCAAATGGATGTGGGGAACGCGTTGCCCAGCCCGCCTGCTGTGTGTGTGGTGGTGGTCATGATAAAGATGATGATCATGATGATGACCATGCCGTGATTTTTCTTCTTTTTTTTTTCCTTCTTCAATTTTTTGTATGCAGCAGTCGCCTTGCTTCATGTTAAAGAGGTGAAAGAAAGAAAGAAAGAAACATAAAGAAAAGAAAGAAAGAAAGGAAAAAAACTAAAAATCTGGGGGATTTAACCACCGATTCAGGGAATAAAAACAACCACAGAAACACCATGAAGATTGCCTGCTCCTTGCTGATGTTCAGTGCGAGGTTCAGGTGCACCGTCAGGCTTCTACTGCTGCTATTACACTGTGTGGGATATTCCCACGGGATGCCACATGTCTTGAGATTTGGTGAGTAAAAAGTTTGATTGGTCTCTCCTCCTCCTCCTTCTCCCTCTCCTCCTTCTTCTTGCTCTTCTTCATCCGACCTGTTGTTGGAGAATCTCTCACTTTTCCTCCTCCCTCTTTCTCCTTTCCCTCACTCACTCTTTCGTGGATTGTTGTGAGAGTTATGCATGGTGTAACGAGGTAAATAGCACGATGATGATGATGATGATGATGATGATGATGATGATGATGATGATGATGATGGGCTGGCTGCTGCTGCTGCTGCTGCTGTTGCCAAAAATAGACATGAATGTGTGAATGTGCAGGAAGTCCAGAAGGAACTTGTTGCTGTTTAGAAAGTTTCAAGTGTGTGTTTGTGTTTATGTCAGCCTCTCTCTCTCTCTCTCTCTCTTTCTGTGTGTGTGTGTGTGTGTGACGGTATGTGTGTGTGCAGGTGTGATGCATCGGTATGTGCATTCATGCTCTACAATGTATTTACACATTTGCTCCTACTGTAGTGTGTGTGTGTGTGTGTGGGTGTGTATGCGAGGAAAAAAACATTGACATTGAACTGTTGCCGATTGCAGTATCTGCACTTAGTGTCTGTGTGCGTGTGTTTCTATTATCATTTTATTTTATTTTTTTGAAGAATGAGATGCATCATTTTTTTACACCGTGCCTACACGCCTCATCCATATTTCAGGAATGTAATGAATATTTTATATTTCTTCTCAGGGATGATTTTTTTTTTAAGGGGGGGGGTGATCGTGAACAATAATGCTCCTCTTAAATTTCTCCTTAAGCACCTTTAAAAAAGTATCTCAAACACACACACACAGCGAGAGATAGAGAGAGTATTTCATCATTATATAGCTACAGAACCAGGCTCCAGTGTTTGTACATGCTGCTGCTCTCAGGAAATGTTCCAGCTCATCGTTGCATCATTTCGTCAAATGCAAATTTTACACTTGTCTCATCCATGACATTTTATATATACTGTATCTAAAACACACACACACACACACACACACACACACACACACACACACACACACACACACACACACACACACACACACACAGCCTGGTGCTCAGAGGGTTAAATGAACATACAGTATGAATGTGCAGCTTGGAGAGGTCGAGGCCACTGAGCTGCACCACATCAAGTGTCTGCAGCCGGAGAGAACAGGGCGGGAAGTCCATGATTTAGAATCACCATGTGTGTGTTTTATATGTTATAACACACACACACACACACACACACACACACACACACACACACACACACACACACACACACACACAACACCTGCTATAAGGCAAACAGATCTCGTTGTATGCTGCATCTGCTGCTGCTGCACAGACGTGTTCATCTGGACAGATGCAGGTTTTATTTGGTGACTGTTCTTTTCAGGACGTGAGTGTGCCGTGCACCGAGGGAAAACACACTGTGCTTTATTATATCCCATTATACACAACAAATGGGAACCTGATCTTCATGTGACGTCATGCAGTCGTACCTCTACCTTGTACCAATGCCGGAGACTTCATATCAGTCCTGAACTTCATGCATTAGTGTTTCGGTTTTTTTTCTGCAAGTTTCTGCATTTCCTGCTGCTGCCATCACGCGTGTTCTTCCTCTTGTCTTTGAGTTGGACGTCATTAGATCACCGTAGGATCGTTACGCTGCCTCACTGCTCCAGTAAAACAACTACTGTCACAATCTTGGCTCGGTCTCCAAGTATCAGCTCCTGTGACATCAACTGTAGTTCCAATAGATTGGGCTAATAGCCAACAGATACTGGATGTGTTTAGCCTTTTAATAAATACATTAATACCAAGATGAGCTGGGGTGAACTTTAAGTCACAACTTGACTTGTCTACTGTTAAAACTGAACAATACCTTCACTTTAGTAACCCAGTTAGAGTTGGACTGGCTGAGAAAACAGCTTGTTAGAAATATTAAATCCTAGATGAGTTCTGACTTTTGCTTTTAGTAGCCAGCCAGCCGGTAGCAAGAAATATGGCAAAAATACATTATTTTGCAAAACCTTTCCAGGAAATGAGTGTTACAATGCAGAGTCAAAATGCAGAGCACGGTGCAGGAGCCAGGTGACAGTTGTAAGGTCTTTTTTTTTTTTTTTTTTTTTTACTGCAGACTTAAATAAGATTTGTGGGGAATGAGCGTCAGGGATCGGAGGCCGAGGCTCGGCTGGTAAACAAGGCTCGTAGTAGGCAGATGGAGTGGAACAGGGGAGAAGAAGTCCTGGCTGCGTGAGGCTGGATAGTTCACCCAAAATTGAAATTTCACTCATTATCTACTCACCCTCATGTCGACTAAGGGCTGGGAGAAGTTTCAGAGTCCTCCGTGGCTTCTCTGAGTTACAGGGGGTCTTGGCGTAGCAGTGCATGTCCATATAACGGTTGCAAATGGATACCAACTGTCTTCGTAACAAAAAGACACACCAAAAAACATCCAAATACCTCCATGCTGCTCGTATGTAATGTCCGCCTTGTATTGAAGCCCTGAAATGCGAAATTGTCCTGAAAAAAATTAAATACGTCTATTTTTCAAGCTTTTTTTGTAGCGGAAGCTTCTCGAAGCTCCTCTTCCCGGTTCATTAAATTTGGACGAACTGGGAAGAGGACAGACCCTGGTTCGTCCAAATTTGACGATTTCGCATTTCGGGGCTTCAATACAAGATGGACATTACATACGAGCAGCATGGAGGTATTTGGATGTTTTTTGGTGTGTCTTTTTGTTACGAAGACAATTGGTATCCATTTGCAACCGTTATATGGACATGGCACTGCTACGCCGAGACCCCCTGTAACTCAGAGAAGCCACGGAGGACTCTGAAACTTCTCCCAGCAAATTTCAATTTTGGGTGAACTATCCCTTTAACTCCTGCAGCAGATCATAGCGTTGATTGGCTGATGAGTGGCAGGTGAACAGGTGGGAGCAGGAGGCCACACCCAGTAGAGACACACAGGCTCAGGAGCAAGAGTTTATTTTTGCTCAGGAAAGGAGCTTCAATGTTTCCAATCTTATCTTCTTCAGTTGACGAAATACTCGACCTTCTTGTTTTTAATCCCTTCCTGCGGCAACATTATACCATTAAAGCTTCAAATGCAGTTTCATTAAATTAATTTTCTTTATAAAATTGTATAGCAATGTCAAAAGCTCAGCTGAACAAAATGTATTCTGTCCAGCTCCTGCAGCTCAGCTCTCTATGTATTCATGTTACCTCTTTTCAAAGCATCAATCCTGCTTGTTTTCTTTCCACGGTTTAAAAATAGAGAAGGATTTATTGTCCATGTGTGATAAATAAAAGGTTAGTTCTTCTCTTTCGCGTCTTCAAAGACTTTTAACCCTGTTTTCAAGAGGTCGAGGTCGAAGTGGTTTAGAAAGGAGATTCTTTTCAACTGCAGACAAAAACCAGGAAAGGACATTAAAGACACACAAGGAGAACGAGGAGGAGGAGGAGGAGGAGGAGATGATGATGATGAAGTTTAACCCAAACAATGAGAACATTGAAGTGGGGCATGTGTATGTGTATGCATGTGTGCATGTGTATGTGTGTTGAGGACAGAGGCCGACATATTCTGATAATAGAAACCGATTTTCTCGTAGGCCATTGTAGATAAAGGTTTGATAGAGATCGGCTGCAAACAAGCAAAGAGTGAAACACATTAACATGTCGACCCTGCAGCTGGAGGAGGAGGAGGAGGAGGAGGAGGAGGAGGAGGAGGAGGAGGAGGAGGTTGGTGGTGGAGGGTCTGCTGGAGCTTTTTAGGGGCCGTTTTGTCGGCTGGAAACTGGATTAACTTGTGTGGGGGAGAAAGTCATGTTCAGGGTCACTTCACAGGAATAGAGCAGAGTGTATTTCACAAATGCACTGCATGAGCTGCTGGTGGAAAAGCAGAAGGGTTCACCCCGTTAGAGAAGAAGCTTAACACACACACATATACACACACACACACAAAAGTTTAGGTCAAGGAAATGTTCCTACACTGTATCGAGACTGTATGGACAACCATGGATTACATACATACAGGATTTTTTCATTACCCACAACCCACAAGGTCGGTCACGTCCAAACAGAAGCAATTTTAAGGACTATTTGTGCATCTTTAAAAAGCATCAATTTATACTGGCACTTTATGTCTCTGTGATCTCTGCAGAGTGGAGATTGAATTAGGCGGGCGCTCGCTGCCATGGTCGACATTAGTATGAAGGTCACCATCTAATGGGGCAGACAGGCTAAATGTTGCAGGTCGAGGTTAGAAAAACTTCCCCCCTTCTGTCTGTCAATAACTTGAACGGAAAAGTTGACATTATCCCTCCGCTGCTGCCGCTGCTGCTGCTGCTGCCTGCCTCTCTGATGATGACTTGTAAATAAAGCTGCTCGGAAACAATATGCGGCTAAGCGGATCATCACGCAATGGAGAGCATTAGGTATGAAATAGGGGAGGGGTGATAATCACAGCATCCTTCAGTGAACAAGCTAATTTCCCTGATAATCTGTTTTATTTGTCTTCTCGGTTTGATCGGTTGGAAGCTGTGGGTGGAGTCTGTCTGCGGAAGAGAGACAGATTGGAGATGTTAGTGATAATCATGGAAGACAGCTGTTAATACCAAAAAACGCAAATGAGCATTCATCCCAACAGGAAATAGTTCCTATTTGCTCCCGTTTGAGTGATGTTTGCTTGTCCATCTGTTCCAGGGAATTGTGCTAAAACATTAAATCTAAAGTAGAAACCAATGGACTTTGGGTGAAAACCACATGCGGAGATGTCAGAAGGTTTTGAGGCATTTTGGTCTTTTTTTATATAACACTAAGCTTTTTGCTTAAGTCATGAAATAAAATCTGCACTTTTCTGAGCTGACGAGCAGCACAGGATGTCCTTACACCGCCATGAAAAAATCATTAGCCGCTCATCATTACTTTCCCCTCAAGAACAGCCGTAAGATCGGCCACGTCTCGGTACACCGACCTTGAAATTACTTCAGAAAGTGGAAAAGCAGGAGCTGCAGTGTTTTTTTTATTTGTTTTTTTTTAAACAAAGGCAGAAAAGAGGCTCAAAGGTCATGATCAATTACAAGTTATTTGGTTCTTTAAGAGTAACGTCAGACTGTGATTTGCTGCATTAAAGGAAATATATTATGCCCCCTTTCCAAAAATTAAAATACTATCCAGGTGTCTTAAAGACATGTCTGTGACATGCAAAATACCCCAAGGATCAATCATCACAGCTCTTTTCATCATCTCAAAACAGCCCTGTTCAGAACGGCTGGTTTCAGTGCCTGTCCCTTTAAATGCAAATGAACCACTGCTTGCCCCGCCCCCTTCTACCGGTACCAGGTAGGGGTGGGGTTATGCAAATTTGAATCCTAGTTACATCACTGGAAGACATCTGAAGGAACAGCTCATAAAACCACATGGATTTCAACCTAGGAATCCTGCAGATTAGAGATTATTTTGTCAATTTTCACATTTTGGGGGCCGGAAGGCAAGACAAATACCCAATATATGTGAACGAGCCTTCAAAAAGTGATATTTCCATAATATGTCCCCTTTAAAGGATGCTGAAACTTTAACTTCCAAAATCCGATCTATTTCTGCTTTGGATGCACTTGAGTATACATCTCTGAGTTAGATTAAAAACCTAAGAATTATATATTATTCTCATATCAGACTCACGGCCTGTAAGTGAGATATTTCCTGGTCTGGTTTACGGGCCGCTGCAGGAAGGGGGCGCTGTTCTGCCGCTGCATGTGGCGCTAAAGCCATCGCTGAGTCTGGCAGTGATAGATGGTTGGAGGGAGAGAACGGCTGATGTAAAAAAAAAAAAAAAAAAAAAAAAAATTACTTCCAACGTGTTTATCCACTTCAGTACACACAAAGAGGCTCGGGAGTGGAGCTCCACAGAGAGAGGAGGTGGGAGGTGGGGGTGGTGGAGGTTGTTTGAGAAACAACCAGCCTGGCATACGCAGCACCTTTCACTCACACACCACCTGCAGGAGCCCATCGGCAAAGCGTAAATATCAGACTTTCAATGGCTGGAAATCACATTTGCAGTAGCAATAGAATAAGTAATAAGAGCGGCCTGATGTCTGATGGGGATCCTCAGGGTGGAGCGACAGATTCTCAGTGAGGACCGAGAACGTGTAATGACCTGCTAGAGCGACGCTCTGGAGTCTTAGTGACATTTAGTGCACAAATATGGAGTCATAAACATGCCATTAAAAAATAATACAGGAATAAATAAAGGAGTTGGATATAAAGATGGAAATGTAAAGAATGACGTATAAAAGAATGAGAAAATGATGTTTTCCTGATGTGCAGGAAGTGACCACTTAAGCCTGGTTTATGCTTCTGCATCAACGCTGTAGCGCAGCTTTCGAAGTTCTGCCTTCGAGGGAACGCTGTGCGAAACTTTGCTTATCTTCCTGCTTCGGGCACAGTGAACAATGGGATTTTGCACAAATCTCGCGGAGATCTCGTTACCGGTCGTTCAGAGAGACTAGAAACCATGTGAAACCTTGTTGGTGGATTACGGCCAGACCTCTTCAGCTCATTTTGTGCAACTTTGCAGAGGTTCAGCATGGTCATATGACATTATAACAATGTAAGAATTGTCTAAAATATGGAACAGCGTAATATGTCTCCTTTAAAGGGATAGTTCACCCAAAGTTGAAATTTCACTCATTATCTACTCACCCTCGTGTCGACTAAGGTCTGGGAGAAGTTTCAGAGTCCTCCGTGGCTTCTCTGAGTTACAGGGGGTCTCGGCGTAGCAGTGCATGTCCATATAACGGTTGCAAATGGATACCAACTGTCTTCGTAACAAAAAGACACACCAAAAAACATCCAAATACCTCCATGCTGCTCGTATGTAATGTCCGTCTTGTATTGAAGCCCCAGAATGCGAAATTGTCCCGAAAAAAATTAAATAAGTCTAGATTTCAAGTTTGTTTCGTAGCGGAAGCTTCTCAAAGCTCCTCTTCCCGGTTCGTCAAATTTGGACGAACTGGGAAGAGGAGCTTCCGCTACAAACAAGCTTGAAATATAGACTTATTTATGTTTTTTTTTAAATGTTTTTTGGTGTGTCTTTTTGTTACGAAGACAGTTGGTATCCATTTGCAACCGTTACATGGACATGCACTGCTACGCTGAGACCCCCTGTAACTCAGAGAAGCCACGGAGGACTCTGAAACTTCTCCCAATTTCAATTTTGGGTGAACTATCCCTTTAACTTATGAGAGGAGAGGTTAACCAACTGTTGGTTAGATAACCACTCTTTACAGCTGTGGTGAGGAGAGAAGCTTCAGCGTGAACAACCCAGAACATCAGAGGATCATGTCGGGTACCTCTCAGCCAAGAAACAGAAACCTGAATCTACAGTGGACACAGACTCAGACAGAAGTAGCCTGGTCAACAATGTAAATCCGTGGTTGTGTCAACAGATCAGACTTTGAGGGAGGGGCTTCATGTCTCAGCCTCCTGAGGAGAAAATCTGGCTCCATAGTGCAGCCGCTGTCTCAGTGAAGCAGGTTTGTTTTAGCTCATATCTCCACAGGAAGGTGTTTATACTTCACCTCCTCTTTAGTCGACATTTAATCAATGCTGACAAACTTTCAGCTGCTGCTCAGACTAAAGCAGCCCCCCCCCTCAGCCCTACTTCTTCCAGCTGAAGGAGGAGGAGGTGAGCAGCACTGTGTTGATGATGTGTTGTGGTAACTGTTATATAAAAAATAATCCAAACTCTGTAATTACCGTTGCAGATGATGCTCATCATGTGAAACAAACACAGCTCCGTCTCTACTGGATGATGCAACTCAATAAAACGGTGCTACCTGAAACTGTGCTGATGAGGGTTATGATGATATAATGATGATATTTTACTTTAGCGCATTTCTGATAGATGGCATCAGATTTACACTGCAGTGAATCCCACTGTGTGCAGAGTTGTTTATGGACCTGATCTCTGCAAAACCTAGTGGTTGTAGGTCAAGTATGAACCTGAATCTGAAGTTTCATATTGATCAGTGGACGTGAACACGGCCCAAATCCTGTCTAAACTCAGTTGTTTCCTCTGTTGTTGTTGGGGAGGGATGGAGACAAATGGACCTCTGAGTGCGTACTTATTGCTGCATGCGCTGTAATAATGAAATGTGTGCTTCTTAAACAAATCTAAATTACCTGAAGTGACTTTGCTCGGCTTTGTGGAGCCTTAAACCCGCAGCCCGCTGCAGCTCGCGGCTTTAATTCTGGGTGATTCAGCTGCTTCTGTCTGTTGAACGCAAAAGTGTTAGAACTCACAAATTGCCGCTTGCGGCAGTGTTTTAAAATTGCATTTCTTTCCCTCTGTAGTTTGTGTTTGTCAGAAGTGTTGCCGTACAGTAGACTGCGCACAGACTGGGAGAACAACCCCCGACCAGAGAATAAGAAGCGACGATAATAATTGTCATGTTTAATATTTGGACTCCCTCGCTCGCTGCCCGTTATGTTTACTGCATGTGTTGTCACACTTTCTAAATTTGTGGCACCACATGGGAGGTAACGCTCCTGCAAAAAAAAACACTCCTCCTTGTGTTTTCGTGACAGCTGTTCCGTGACATGAGCAGCTTTTTCGCAGTTGGCAGAGCTTGTTTACAGAAAGAAATCCAGTATGAATGCATTACACCAACAATCAAAAGCCAACTAGCCCACGGTAGTTTTCTAATAGTGAAAACACACAACTCTTCAGGCAGTGGGTAAATGGAAACGAGATGTAAGCATGCAGGTCCCACTGCAGTGTGTGTGTGTGTGTGTGTTTGTGATGTTGTGCTGAGATGAAATTGTTTTTGGATTCATCTGTGTGAGACTGAGATTTTCCCCTGTGAGTGTGTGTTGAAGAGCAGAGTTTCCACTCAACTGAAGCTGCATCGTGCTCACTAGTGAAGCAGGAGATGAAATCTACAACACAATTACAATAATACTACTAATAATAAATATGAGAATAAGGTCTAAATTATAAAAAAAAAAAGGAAGGAGATTATAGATTATAAATTGCACTCTAGTCAGAAAGACACACATCAAAGTGGACTGTATCGTTTTCAGTGTTTGGCAGAAAAGCCTCTGTGGTTGAACATGATTATAATATGAAACCAGGCGGCGTGTTAAAGATTCAACAGGGACTGTGATAAAAACCCCTCAGGGGCACAAAACAGAAGCTGACGGAGACACAGCAGTGGAAAAAAAAGAGAGAAATGCACTTCACAGGGCAGAAGATGTTGATGCATTTATAATCTGACAGTTAGTTAAACATTTGTGGAAATATGCTTGTTTTTGCTGTCGGTAAGTAAGATGAGAAGATCGATATCAATCTTATGTGTGTAAGCAGCGGACAGATTATTCACATGGCTGTAGGCAGAATATCTGTGATGAACTTGTGAACTTGTACTTGCTAAATAATACAGTCGTAGTTTAAGTGTTGTAACTAACTGTAGCGTCGACTAAGACTTCGACACGTCACACCGGCCCCGTCGTCTCTCAGCCGTCAGAAGCTCCTCATGCTCTCTGTTCAAAGTCTAAATAATAAATGTTGTTATATGAAGCTTAAGGATTTGTAATATTAATCAACATTGACTTCTCCCCAGTACGACATATTCTCCATCACAGCTGCCTGTCACAGTCCTGTCGTTCCTTATCTGTTTATGCAACAGCCTCTGCCTATGGACGTCCGCAAAATGTGTTATGGCTGTTGACAAATATGTTAATGAACTCCTGCAGTGAAGTGAGATGAGTCTCCAGATGCAGCAGCAGCAGCTTCTCTGGCCAAACCTGCCGCCGTAGGGGAGGGAGGCGACTTCAGGAGACGCTCAGGGGGGTGAAAACAACATCCTATAAGGTTTCTGAGGCACAAGAGTGGTTGAAAAACAAACAAACAAGTAAAACCTGTTAAGAGTCAGGGTTTCCAGACACTAGGAGTGGAGAAAAAATCAATAGGGGCATCGAATCGCGATATTTTGAATGGCGATATTGTATCGTTTTGGTCTCACGGTACCAAACCTGGCAACCTCACTTTCTGTTCATGTTGGACAGTTACCCCAACGAGGTAGCCTGCATGCTAACACCTGATGGATGCTATAACACATTTGAGATGGACCATGGGGTTGGTGGTGAAGGGGCATCTACCGCCGACTTCCAGACGTAAATCGAAATGTCTCTATACGCGATTGGACTGACCTCAAACCAATCAGAATGTACCAGGCGACAAAGCAAAGGACATCATAGTCTTTCAAAATGAAAGCGACAGGTGAATTAAACGATAGTTGCTCTTCGGACAGAAGCTAGACAAAAGCTGCCAGACGTTGCTTCTCTGGGTTCTTACAATGAACCTAAAACATAGACTTCAAACTTCACAAAACAAAGCAATAAGAATCATCTTACCCATTTTGATAGGAATGGATGGTTAAAAATACAAGATCGAGTCTCTCAGTTACAGCTGTGTAATGTCCACAGGATCATTCTTGGAAATGTTCCCAACTACTTCATTAATTATTTCAATCTGGTGCAGAATGAATCACGTTTCATAACAAAGTGTCAAAATCAATCAATCAATCAATCAATCAATCAATCAATCAGCCCAACATGAACAGAAAGTGATGTAGCACGCCTCACAAACATAGAATTGAACTGAATAGTTCGGCATCATGGATCAGCCCCATAATCTGATAGCCAATCACAAACTGTTTTTTGTTTTTTTAAACACATGATACCATGAGCCACAGGCATAATCAAAATATGGCTGGATAAAAGCAACTGCCAGAGTTTTTCATCCAGGAATCTTGATACTCTGGCCAAAAAACAGGCTTTGATTCACTTTCATGGGAACCTTTTGAGCCTGACAAACTCCTGACAAGTGGTGGTCTAACACACAACCCAAATAACTGACTGAGTCTTTGGCATTGATTTCAGTGCCTCCAACTAATTTAATCTTTGATCCAAACAAAATTGATTCAGTTTTCCCTAGGCTACCACCAGACCCCACCTCATCATATTTAAGATAATGAAGGTGTATCCACCTGTGACTTCCTGATGTAGATGAAAATGCCTCTGTACGCAACTGGGTAGACTTTAAACCAATCAGAGCAATAATCCAGTCTACATAGCAATGAAAAACGTAACGCTCATGCAATTGTTTGCTTTTTAGTGAAAATATCAATATTACAGTCCCTCAAATTCAAAGTGATAGCTGCTCTTTGGTGGCCACCATGTTGCATGTAGACAAAAGCTGATAGAGGTCTCTTCTCTGTCGTCATGTTAGAAAAAACAGTTTGTTATTGGTTCCGAAGTTTTTGGGGAATGTGATAATCTTCAAGGCGGATCTGCAAAGCAAAATGAAATCTTTGGAGGGTTCATCTGGGTTCACCCAAGCTACCAATCAGGTGTTTCCTCTATTCCAGTCTCCATCCTGAGCTAGGGCTAACTACCCCCCTCTACTCCTACTTTCCCAAATGCAGAGCAGATGGAGGATGTAAAAATTATCAGCAGCATGACTAATCATTCAGTTTGAGTGTGAGAGTGTGAACTCATCACTGTCTTTGTGCACAATCTCACAGTCTCCAGTCACATTCAAACTCCTGCAGCACTTTTAGCCGGAGCGTGATGCTGCATTCAGCGTCTCCTCGGCTCCTCGTGCTGATTTTCTGCTAATTTGTTTACCAGCTCTACATCCTCCCTACTTGAATTAGCGAGCAGAATTAGAAGGTGTTAGAAGTCAAGGTTATCCAAGCTAGCGCCGGAGCTATCATTTCAATTAAAAGCGTGCTGGGTGAACTACATTTGACCTCAATCAGAGAAAACTAATCTGATTTGATGGAACCGTGTTAAAGGGAGGCTATTTTTCAAAAAGGAAAGATACCCGTAAAAGAGGAAATCAATTTCTTGACATTTCTTTCCTGTATGGAGAGCAGCGGGTATTTGATGCTTGAGTTATCGGTGTAAGGTGAAGACGCAGCCATTTTAAAGAGCGGGGGGGGGGGGAACAGCTTCTTTTTGTAAATGCCATTATTGTAATCCATAGACCATTTCAGGAAAATAAAATACATAACGTGTATATATAAAGAGCATGTTCTTCACTCTGTAATATCTCCAAGACAAAAAGCCCTGGGCTGTTGCAGATTAATGTGAGACATCTCTGTTCTGGGAACAGAATTAGGTTTCTTCCTTTTTTTAGTTTCATCGACTTCAAAGCTCACCGTGTACCTGAGAATGATCGCCTATGACCACTCTTCATTTTTGTAGCCTCCGTAATGTGACAGACGAGGAGATCAGACAAAAAAACGGAGAAAGAGAAGACGTCGTGCACTGATACAAAACCAATAACGCCGAGCACAGCACAGAATCTGTATATACACATGGACATTCAGAGTGAAATACACTGCTGTTCTCCTTCAGGTGCCTTTGTGTTCCCTTCACCTCCCTACGGTGTAAATGTAGCTTATCTGCCATCAGCACTTCTTTCACCAGCACAGAGAGAGGACTTACTGTGAAAACACGTCTATTCATTTCCCTGCAACTCAATTAACAATGGGACGCTGTGTGCAAGAGGCAAATACGCTGCTTTATGACAGCGAGAGGAGGACAAGCAGCAACACGACCTTCATCCTCAGCCAAAGGCGGCAAGGATCCGTCTGAATACAGAAACAAAGTAGAGCTACAGCCAGAACAAACATGAATGCAGCATACAAGCATGAATATATATAGTATACACTGCTTCTCTGACACTCACATACACAGATACAGATGTGCTTTTATGGCGGTGGCATCATGTGACTGGAGCGTTGCCAGTTGGCAGCGTAAAAGATTTAGTTTGATCACGTCCCTCTTCAAAGAGCTTTGTCCTGAACTACTGAACTTGGCTAATATGTTTTGTTTTAATTCTCCAGGCTTATATTCATCATTGTTACTCATTAAATATCATATTCTTATTATACATTTGATTGGAAATAGTGTTTTCCAGACCAGGGATGGTTGTAACATGGGTCAGGTGTGAAATTTCTAACTTCTCCATTTCTGTATCTGCTCAGTAGGAACGATATTGAATGGCCGATGTGTGAAGACACTTGCGATAAACAGGCAAATATTCAGATCCAATCCAATCCACTTTATTTGTATAGCACATTTTAAAAACAACAAGGTTACCAAAGTGATGAACAACAGATACAAAACAGTAAAATAAAGTTAAAACACAGTAAATTAAAAGCATATGATAGCAGTAAGAAAAACACAAGATCAGATAAAACACTGAGAAATATAAAAATACAATAAAAGACAAACAGAGACCACACAACTCTCATGCTGTATTAAAAGCCAAGGAGTTCCAGATGTGCATATTAACCATATAGTTCCAATCGCTTTCTGAAAACGACTCAACGCGCTGTAGTACATACACCAGGCCTGTAGTGGCGCTGTAGCACTGCCACACAAATAGCCTACACCAAAAACAGAAAAGAAGAGTGGAAAGCCTGCGTGCTTTAAACTCCAAACATTATAAGTTGACTAAACACACAAGAACAAATACTATTAATATAATAGGTATGAGGTGTGTGAGTGTGAAGGCATGGCACCTCTAAATAAAACGTATCATCATACTTCAAGCGACCTTTTGCGACATGTTTTTAGTACAAAATAATAAGATGAATCGGTCATGAACTGCTCAGTGTAGTTTTTATTCCACATTTGAGGAAGTAGCAACCTGTAACACACACACACACACACACACACACACACACACACACACACTGTGACTATTTTAGAAGGAAACTCAATTTGAGGCCAGAAAGTACTTTATTAATGTAATAGCTCTGTCTGCTCTGCAGTTCAACTCAACAAGTAAAACAGAATGAGAGCACCGGAGCAAAAGGTCCACAGTTAAAAAACGGTCTAAATGTTTTCCCCGCTGAGCAGCCTGCCCTGCACTTATTCCACCAGATACTTTGTGCATATCTTTGACAGTTTATCCTGACACTTGCACTTGCTGTGGACCAGAGTGGGAAGAACCAAGGTCATTAGATCAAGTTTATTGTTTAAATGGTGTGTAAGTCTTGGCCTGATGGAGGATGTTGGAGGAAAAAAAAAACTCTGAGAAGAGTCCAGAGATCATAAACTGAGTGTTGCATTCAAGAACAGAGAGAAAATGGATTTTAAATGGGGAAGTATTCAAGATATGATGTTGGTCAGGCACATATGTTGAGTTAAAGGTCCCTAAACCTCTCTACACCTCAATCTGGGCAGAAGAAATTCAATTTGATAAATGCAATTGTTCTACCTGTTCACCACATGGGAGCATAAAAACGGACCTAAGTGGTATTGCCTTTGAAAGACAGACAGATAGAGTGAGTGTGTGTTGTTATTGCACAGTCTTTGGGAGCCCCCTTTTTTTCTTCTTCTTCTTCTTCTTCAGCCGGTGGGCATGTTGGCTGAGACAGATTGAACTTCAGCTGTTTCGCAGAATGGCAACAGTCATTGTATCATCCTTCACTGCAGGTAACTCAAGCATATAATGTGTCAGTGACTCTTTTTATGCCCTTGGCAGCAGCAGCAGCAGCAGCAGCGGCAGCAGAGCACGCTTTCTACCATGGCTGCTGCACTTCCCTTCCACTTGTTCTTCCAGTTTAAGACTTCCCTCTTCCTCCTGATGAGGAGTCTTGGTCTTATTCATACTAGAAATATGGAGCGAGTGCGGTGCTCATGTTTAAAAGCAGCACATCAACCAGCGCCGAGCTCTAATGTGATAATGATTTGAAGCGCAGCTGGAGTTCCTAACTAGTCGCTTCATCCCTGACCTTGGAAATAATAGTTTGACGATTCAAAAGTCCAATTTTAAAGCACTTTTCTGCTTTAAAAGAGGGAAGTATGGTCGACTAATGATGTGTGGACCTCTCAGTAGGGTTGACACGGGTTTTTTTTTAGTTTTGGAGCATTTGGCTGTTATGTCGAGACAATAATTGAAAAGTTAAAGGTCCACACATTAAAGCACCAGTATACCTGCAACCTACTTCTACTTCTATTTATGACAATATTTAGAAGTCATCTATCAAACATTTAATTTATCTTACACTTTATTTCTCATGTTTGCATTGTGCTATAAAAACATAAAAATACATGTCTAAAGAAAGCTTTTTGATGCGACACATGGCTATCTAATGAAACTTGCATGGGTGTGATGTAACTACTAATACTTTACATTATTTCCATCATTATTTGGAGCATCGTTTTAATTTGGTCTCTCTCTTATTGTAATCATGTTGTTGATATTGTAACCATGAAAGAAAGATCCTACAATCTTGAGGATGTATTTATTCACATCCAAATGAGGATCTTTTTCTAGACCTAACCGCACATTGCATGTTATTAATGACAACGGAGGTCCAATTAGCCATGTCAGGAGATAATATTATCGTCTGTATTAGAGCTGGAAAAAAGATCTATAGCTGTTGTTGTTTAGGTACTATACTGTAGTTGGCTGCACAGGTTTGAGGTCTCCATGTATTTCCTATAATAAAAGATCAGTGGTACATCACTGATCCTGTTACTGTGAGTCGCTAACAGACGTGTCCCTCGCCTCGCCTGCTTCGTCCTCTTGTGGCCCAGTGTCCTCTAGTCCGTACCGTGTCCTCTGCTGGTTTCTGTGCCATTCTCCTCCCTGTTTGTTCAAAGCATGAGAAAATGAAATATTTTTTACTTAAATGACTTTATTTGCTTTAGCGCTGCCAGTCTGAATTATCAGCTTTCTTAAATTGAGTTTAGCAGTGGTAGCTTTGTGAGCATTACACTGTGTCTTGGCCCACAGCCAAAACACTGCTGGTAAATATATTTAAATCAGTGCTAAGCTGCTTAAAATATTCATATTTCACTCATAGCTGGTTTATAGAAATTTGAACCTATCTCAAGCTGGCAAAATCAGTTACATGGATAAAAAATATATATCATTTCACTTTTTCAGGGGGACGAGGGGGGGACAAAGAAAGCGTGAGCTGGTGAGCAGTAGCAAGGCATTAAGCCCCCGTGCACAGTGTGTGTTTTTCAGATATGAGTGGCTTTAGCTGCTGTGTCTCAGAAGCGGGAGGATGCATGCCATGTCCTCTCAGGCTCATGATCTGCACATGAAGACACTTAATATGCCTCATGAAATGATTATGTTAAAGCTGCTTCTCTGTGCCACTTCCTTCAGCTGAAACAGTAAAAAAAAAAAAGAAGTATTCGCCAGATGTTGGTTTTCCCCCCGAAAAAAAGAAAAAGAAAAAGAAATCGGACGCATATGCATATTACGAAGCCGGTGGCGTTAGATGCTGACCGGGGCGGAGCTGGAGGTGACTTTCTGTGTGGAGCTACAGAGATGGAGACACTGTGTTCCTGCTGAACGAGGAACACACCGAGGACATAAGTGACCAGATACGGTAATACAATATACAAGCCAGGAGGACGTCTCATGACACGCCGTCCTCTGTTCTCACCGCTGCATCCTTGTGAAGTCACTGTGTGTACTCAGAGCTGCACAAAGAACATCTGAAACACAGTATATCCCCGATCCCTCTCCCTTTTTTTTTCTTCTTTTTTTCCCCCTGATTAAGAGTCACAAACGCTGCAAATTCAGATCCTGATTCTTTCTTACGGCTGCAGACGAACACTCGAACTCGACTCAATAATCTCCTTTTTTCTAAACCACGGGGTCACGAGGTCACAGAGAGATAAGGAGGAGAATTGATGAGGACTTACGTAACCCATTAAACAGCTATAACCTGCCTGTAATGGTGCAGGGCCAGGAGTAAGCTCTGATTAGTTAGATTAGGTCTGTGGAGGTAAATGCTGCCAGGAAAGATGAACACAGACCCAGGGATTAACCAAAGTTGAAAACCTTATATTTAGAAAGAAAAAATATCTATAAAGGCATCTCTATGAAAAGAACATTACATAAGATCAGCTCAGTTTCTTTGCTTCCAGTACTTGAAACCAGTTATAACTCTGCACATTTCATGATGTCAGCCCACTTGTATGGCTTCAGTGTATAGTCAAAGAGTTTATTCACGTTTCAAGTAAGTGTCTTTTGTTCTTCTGGGTGCACCCTATTTGTAAAAAGTCAACATCAGGTGATGGATGTCGTGTCAAATCCTAACACTTCGGTGAACTTGTGTAACGCAGGAGGAATTGATGAGTTCCCTCTGGGATGAACGAAGCAGTCAGATCTCCCAGTGGCTTGTCATCTCCCTCGTCATCAGGAAGAAAATCAGTTCTATTTTCCACAGTGGACTCAAAAACCAAGCCTGCAAAATAATATTAACTCTCATTACTTACTGACATATGCTCTTAGTCACTTGTGGCCATATTATTAAATCGACATTCTCAAAAAAACATGTGATGTGATAACAATAGCAATAATCAACTCATTGTATAACCATGCCATTATGATTAAGAGCTATTTTAACCATCAACTATGATTACAACTCACATCCATACCTTCTTTAGGAACACTGTTTTTAATCAACCTTGTTTTACAGGGCACTGATGATGTTACTTGGACTCAAAAATGATGAAATTAACTAAAAAGTCTCAGTTCACACATGCATATTGCTACTGGGAGATTTGGCCAATTACAATTAAATAAACTTGACAGCCAAATAAACCAACCAAATAACTTCAAGTAAACATAGTTTGGATAACCAGAACCCACAGAAAATGATAGGAAATACAATTATGACTTCTTTTTTTTAAATTAAATTTTATAATTTTATAATTATTTTTCAATAAAATACGAAAACTGGGTTACTACTGGGTTATTTATAAAACTAAGATAATAGATTATCTTCTCCAACCACAGAGAAACAAAATCAATCTGGATTAAAATGTTGAAATAACAGAGAGAAATGATCATTAAATATAAATAAAGAACTGAACAAGAGACTAGAATAAACTATTCAGACATCAGCACATAGTTTTTTACAATGGCAATTTATCATTTGATAACTATTCAATTGAAAACTGAGTTAGTGAAATAACATTTATGTCACATAGTCCATAGTATTTTGTGATTATGATATTGTTAATATATATAATATTATATATAATATTGTAATACAAATTCAATGTGATATTTTCTGCATCATGACAGATTTAAGTAGAAGAAAACTGTATTTATAACTTAACTAGATTTCTTGAGGCATAAACATAAAACAGAGCGGCACCAAGGCATAATAGTCCAGTAATTTTAGGCCAAAAAAGGGGTCAACGTTAAACAAATTGCAACAGAAGCAAACTCAACTGATTTTGTATCCTCAACATGTCCTGAGTGAGGGAAAAAAAGCCCAGAAGAATCCCATTAGGGGAAAGTTTCGAAAAACACCCAAACATATCCCATTTATACGCATACGGTATAAAACATTTTTTTCACGTGAATAGGGTAAAATTTTTAACCTTTAGATATCTCCATGAAAATTACTGAGTTGATTACTTACATTAAGACAAACAAAAAATGTATTACAAGTTTTTTGAAATTATTTGTTAACATGAGCAAATTTGCATAAATCTGCATAAATTGCACCGTTTTGACGGCACATGTATGAAGTTGCTGTGGTGGTACCGGCATGAAAATTGGAATGAGTTGACTCCATCGGTCAACCGACAAGTTGACCACTTTAAATTTCAAAATGACTGCAATTTTTCAAGACAGCCACATCCTTAGTAGAGCAGGTATGACATGCTCCGTCTCTATTAATGCTCAAGGGCCTAAATTGGTTCCATTCCTTAAGTTTTTTAACTGTAATATTAACAAGACTGAACAAGACATTTTCACCTGCTCTACCCAATGTTTAGATCAGGTGCTGTATGTATGCAAATTAGCCATACGTAATTGGATTATGCACTGTTGGCTCATGTCATACCTGCTCTACTAAGGATGTGGCTGTCTTGTAAAATCAACCAAAACGCGGCCATAGCAGTGTATTTCAGTTTGTGCGAATCAGGGGATTTTACAGTCATCTTGAAATTTAAAGTGGTCAACTTGTCGGTTGACCGATGGAGTCAACTCACTCCAATTTTCATGCCGGTACCACCACAGCAACTTCATATATACATGTGCCGTCAAAACGGTGCAATTTATGCACATTTATACACATTTATGCACATTTGCTCATGTTAACAAAGAATTTCAAAAAACTTGTAATACATTTTTTGCTTGTCTTAATGTAAGTAATCAACTCAGTAATTTTCATGGAGATATCTAAAGGTTAGAAATGTTACCCTATTCATGTGAAAAAAATGTTTTATATGCGTATTAATGGGATATGTTTGGGTGTTTTTCTAAACTTTCCCCTAATGGGATTCTTCTGGGCTTTTTTTCCCTCACTCAGGACATGTTGAGGATACAAAATCAGTTGAGTTTGCTTCTGTTGCAATTTGTTTAACCTTTTCTCATAAAATGACTGGACTATAAGGGAACGTAGCACCGACTTAGGGTCCATTGACCACTAGGGCCACCCAAGAGCAATTATGAATGGTGAATGTGGCTGCGGTTGAGGTCCTAACATAAATAACAGCAGTGAATATTCTTGTAAATTCAGCATCTTGGCTTCGTGTAGTCAAGTGACACGTGTAATGTCAGATATGGAGGGTTAGGGATGATCTTGATGCTGCTCAGACTCTTCTCCGTCTCATTTCACCCAGTGAGGAACCTTTTCTAAGAAAATAAGAGCCTTTACGACTGTTGTATGTGTCAGCATAAACACAGGCAAACAAAGGGAGTTGGTGGAAATAAGTGCTTCAATTACAAAAGATGACTCACAAAGCCATGCAGGATGGATCCCGAAATAAAAACACAGGAGGAAACATTTGGAGAACGAGCAGGATTTCAGGATGAAAACAGATGGACTGACAAAGACAAGTGAGAGATGACAGAGACTAATTACACACGAGGAGGCGAAGGGTGACTGAACAAAGGTGTCACACATGGAAGACAGGAAGTAGACAAAGAAAATGAAAGCAAATGTCCAGTTTCTTTCTCACTGTGTCATTTTCATCAAACAGAGTGAAACAGCCTTAAAACACAAACCTTCACTACAGACTGTGTTTATCAGATGTTGATTTATTTCATTGCCAAGGCACTGTGCAGACATTGTGCAGCAACTTACCAAGGTCATGCTGCTGTTTCTGCTGCTGCTGCTGTTGCTGCCTTGGGCTTCAGAAACAAAGACGCTCACTTGGTTCTGCAGGGTGACTGACGACAGAACTGGTGAGTCCAGATTAAAATAGTAGCTCAACAAATATCAGATGGATCGTTTTATGTTCCTCCAAGGACGAGTCTTGGCTTGTGGTGAACCTTTGGCATTTCCTCTAGTGCCGCCATTAGATCAGCATTTTGTGGTTTTGAATGAGTCGTTTCTGGTCTGAGTGCAGCCTCACCGAGATGGTCTGGCTCGTCTGGCTCTCTCTCTCTCCGGTCCTTAATCTTGTTTTGAAAGGGAAGATCTGAAAAAGTTTAGTAACTTTTGCTCCTTCATGGACGATGGCAGTCCAGTAATACAGTCAGCTGAGCTCAGATCCAGTTAGAATAGACTCCCAAAGTCATAAAGTTCACACACAAACTTCTTCAACCGTATTTGCGGCTTAATCTGATTCTCCGTGGTTTCGTTTTCATGTCAGTGTGAGAAGATACACAACTCCTCCTCCTTCTGCCCGGGACCTCTCCTTTAACCTCAATAATCGCTCATTGTTTATGATATTAGCCCAGATGCTGACCTATACAGAACGCTGAGCCGAGAAGATAATATTCTGTGGAAAAGAAACATGTCAAAGCTGCCCACAGACTCGCGCATGACTAGATGAGCACAAAGCAGAACATACGGATCAATAGCGTGAGCAGCCAGAGGGCGATTCCATCAGCTCAACAACGCCCTCGTTTCTCTTTCTTCATCTGACTCTTCCAGATGTCTCCTTCTGTCCTAAGCCTATACCAGTCAGGGGGGGGGGGGGGGGGGGGGGGGTTGTAGGGACAGGTGTTTGGAGACCAGTGCTCTATATTTATTGTAGAAACGTCTCTGAATGAGAATGAGTCCTAGTCAATAACTCATTTGGAAAGGGGTTATGAATAAGAATGATCTTGCTGAGGGGAAGGTAGCCCATATCCTGCCTCCAGTCGCTGAAGAAACCGGAATAATAATCCTCCAGGAAAATCGATGGCAGAATGCAGCAGCGCCACGGGGAACAGATACCGGCCACCCCTCCTTTACCCTCCCTTCCCCTCCCCTTTTTCTGCACCGCACCACAACTCTTATCTGTCAATCGGCTGAATTTCTGCTGATACGCCATAAATCCAATTCCTTAAAATGTCATATTAAAATTTGGGCCATTTAGATTGGCTGGTGGATGGAGAATGATGGCTTCTGCCTCTCCCGGGGGGCTGGGATTATATGTCAATAATGTCCTCAGTGCCAGGGAGTTTCTTTCATTAGCTTGTATTTAGATTGAAGTGTCATCCATATCATGAGAGCCTGCTGCTGCTGCATCTCTAAGCATCTCAGCAGTGTGTGTGTGTGTGAGTGAGTGTGTGTGTTTGCACAGCGTTCAGGCTCCTTCTCAGCTTCTCAATTTTAATAGAATCATCAGTCTGATAAGTCGGCAGCCTGATGCGTGGGGAGATACGCGAGGCCAGATGTCCTACGACTGAGGAAATTTTATTTGCGCTTGGGTTTTTCATTGAGTTTGCAACTGCAATCTGCGTGAATCCAGCCGGTGATTTACTAAGACAGCAGCTCGTTACTCCTCCGTCAGCTCCTGGGGCCGGTTTCACAGAGACTCGCTCTGCTCTGACTGCGTCTTATGTAACAAACGGTCCGACTTCAGACAGACATCTGAATTCATCTGTTGCACAAAGGCAGTTTAGTGCTCGACGATCTTACGTCTGCCTGTGGTGCAATGAATTCTGGGATTTTTTCTTTCAATAATAATAAAAAAAAAACGGCTGAAAGTGTTTGTCTTGAACAATTCAAGGACATTGACTTCAAGAGTGAAGTAATCGAAAGGAAATGTTGATTTCTGTGTCTAAAATTCTTCCTTTTCTCGCAGCTCACTGTTACTTAATGTTTATGATTCACAAAATATGAGCCATGTTTTCCTGTGTTTTGTTATCTGGTGCTTTTGCTCTGCACAGGTGTCACCGATTACCATGTTACCATAGTAACATTGGTCCTTGACCTGCTGCAGCCGGGTGCTAAAGTGCCAAATGTCTCATAAAGCTTAAAGTGGAACTGAAACAGGCTAATTTTGGAAGTGTCAAAACATGTTAGAAGAAAACACTTTGACTAAAAAATGGATTTAGTAAGTTGTGAAAACAATGAGAGTTTTTTTTTGTAAATTAGCCTATAGCCTACTTAGCTATCTAGCTCGCAAGTCGCCATTTTGGAGTTACGTCAGTGTCTATGTAATGAGCTTGTTGATTGTGAAGATATAAGCATCTCTGCATCTGGTAGGCTACATTGTCGAAATAGTCTGTATTACACCTGGCTGCATATGTTTTTTGAGCCAACACATTGTCTGAACCTTGCAGCGGTCTGTGTACCGTACATCAGTTAACAAGTAGCCTAAAACGTACACCGGCCAATCAAAACCACTTTTGAACCACTGCACACTTGTCTTTTGATTACACAACATAATCAAAAGACAAGTGTGCAGTGGTTCAGAGAGACAATCTGCACTTTAAGAAGACATTTTTGTACAATAGATTGGTATTGTGGTATCCAAAAGTAAATTCTTTTCCCTTCAGTTGGTTCCCGAATGATATTATTGTATATAATTTAGTCTTTATCTGTAAGACTGGACCAACCCCAGACCAAACACCTGCTACTCAACCTCAACAGCTTCTCTGCTACTGAATGAAAACACATCGGCCACTTCAGAGGTGACATTTTCTTTGATTAGGCAACTAAATACTTTGCTTACACCTTCAGAGAGAAAAGGGGACTACTACTTAAACATTTCAATCTTATATAGATTCTTCGTCATGTGTTATAAGATGGCTGGGCCCTAATGTCAAGCCAACAAATCAGGCAGAAAAGCTGCCATGCAGCAGCACAGTCCAAACAAAACCTCAATCCAAAGCAGTGTGGAGACAAACACGGGAGGTCAGGCCCGTAGACTGTGGTCAGGCCTCAGGAGAAACAGGAGCAGCAACAAGCAGAAAATCTAAATGCTGAAGACACCGAGGGAAACAGCCAGGGCAGCGAACGGTTAAACTTCCATGAAAACCAAACAGACGAAGGAGAGGACGACAGAGACTGTGTCCGAAATCACTCAACATCCAGGGAGGTCGGTGTAGAGGACGATATAATGAGCTCATCGGTGAAATGAAAAAACACTTTCAGATGCTGCACAGGTCATTTTCTCCACACTGTCTCTCTGTCTGTCAGCATGAGTGCAATGCATGATGGTATACACTGTGCCTATTACTTTTCAAGATGCATTGTGGAATATCATGAGTCCACTAAAAAAGGGCATTAATTCATATTATAGTACATTCAGACAACACTACAAATGGCAGACTCCCTGTATAGTAGGCTATATAGAGAGTCATTTCAGATCCAGCCAGAGAGTTAAAGAGACATGGTGACATGTTTGAAGGGAAACAGCGTGAAGAAGACAGGAAGTTAAACTAACATGAGACGAATAACAGAAGTGAAATTAAAAAGGAAATGTACGATCATAAAGAGGCAAAGACTCGTACCGATATTGGGCCTAATGTCAGTAGAGTCTGTCTGGCTTGTTTTTCTCCTTATCCTTTAAACTATAAAGTGGTTGTCACTCATGTGACATCATGAAGCATGACTCGACAGGATTTCGTATCAGATACACACTTCACTGCCTGCGCCACTCATCATCAGACTTTCAAACCAAGGACGAGAAAACAAAAATGAGTTTTCAGAGAGATATAATCTAACTATGTAAATTAACAGGGACGGGAGATTGACAGATTAACATGCAGGCTGCAGCTACATGTGCAGTCCAAGTCTTCACACATATTTTGTTCCAGATAATTGGAGATTTCCAGATATTCAGGCGCAGGTGCATTGAGTGAAGTGCCACTTAAGAAATATCTCAGCATCATGATGTATTGATCATCTTAATGTCTCAGTTTCTCTAGACCTTTGTCAGGAATGTTGAGTGTGTGAGATGATAAACCCCTAGACAAGATAGTGGTTGACTCCATTAAAGCTGCATGTTCTCCATCCACAGAAAAACAGTGGTGGGGACATATTATGGAAATATGACTTTTTGATACCATTTTTTTGGCACCAGTAGAAGGGGCGTGGCCTGGTGAGCAGTGGTTCATTTGCATTTAAAGGGACAGGCACTGAAATCAGCCGTTCTGAACAGGGCTGTTTTGAGAGGATGAAAAGAGCTGTGATGTTTGATCCTTGAGGTATTTTGACCGAAGCTTGTCACAGACATGTCTTTAAGACACCTGGGAACTATTTTAATTTGAGAAAAAAGGGCAGAATATGTGGGGTTTTATTCTGTTTTACATTGTTTTTCAGGTTTTCAGACAGACTTCCTTCCTCCCAGTCTTCCATTAGTTTCACTGACATCAACACACTCTGATGTTGGAGCTGGAAGTTTGAGTAGATGGTTAATCTGTCCCATTAGTCGTCTTTAAAAGCCTCAATTTATACATTCAGGAGTGACTGTAAGCTTGGCTGCGGCTCACCCATAAATAAATGCACCTCAGTGGATGATGATGACGACATGTTCTTTCATGATGGACCTGGTTAGTGCAGATTATTTTGGCTCAGTCCTGGCCCTGAGTGATAATTAGCATGGAATAAATTCTCACTATAATGAAATTAAACTGAAGTGTTTTACCCCCCCCCCCAAAAAAAAAAAAAAACATGTACTACATTTGGGTCAAACTTCATCTGCACAATCAGCATATTCATCGTTACGTAACTTACATGTGTGAGAAAGGAGGAGAGTCACACGTCTGAACAAGAAGAGGAAATTGGTGCAGAGAGAGGTCTCACAACATCTGTGATTTGGAAAGTGTTCAGATTTCTAAAGCTGGATTACCAGCAGAGCAAGATCCATTGCAAAAACATGTAGGCGACCTGTGCTGCTGCTGGAGATGGAAGCACAACAAACCTTTTCTCTTACCATTTGAAAATGTGCCATCCCACTGAGTGCACAGACAGCCAACGTCTGAGGCTGCAAACAACTATTTTTTTTATTTTATTTTTCTATTATTGTTATTATTATTATGAAGCACACAAATCAAGCACATCTACCATTAAAAGTGCAGAATAGCCAGTGTGTTGATCTGTGTGATTTGGGCTTTGTTACGCTGTGCCGGTTTGGACAATATCACATCATTGATTTTTAAAAATAGATGATAGTTTAGAGCAATCAAAACAAGTATTGACTAGGGAAAACAAACTTGTCTGGAATTCATTCAGATTTTTGTCCTTCTGTGTGCGTGGTTTCTCTTGCTTATGTGCCAGCATTGGTTGAGAAACCTGAACAGAGCTTTATAGATGTGTAGGCAGCAGCAGGTATGAGATACAGCATCTCTTTCAGCCGCTTCATTAGGAACAGCATACTACTAACCCTGGTAGTTCCCTTAGTTCTGCATGTCATGGATCCAACAGATGTTTCTTCATGTCATGGATCCAACAGATGTTTCATGCAAATAATTTTCCTTGGTTGAAGGCACAAAAATACAATTAACATACATACAAAACCCTGTTTCCACCGAGGAAGTTCCCGGTAAAGGAAGAGGGGGAGAAACCATTCAGAAACCATCCTCTCACTCAACCGCTGTGTCTCCACTGCAGAACAGGGCATGTATAGGACCCGCCGGACCCTTGAGGCGACGCAATGTGCAAAGTTTCGATCATCAAACTTTATAGTTTTGTTTGGAGTGTAGTTGTGATCATTGAATATTCGTTGTGCAGCAGTTGTTCTTTTACTGCCTTTCTCTTGGCGTCACATCTTGCTTTGACTCTGCCCAATCAGCACAGAGTAAACCTCAAGCCCCACCCAGGAGTTATTCAGGGCTGCTTGGAGTACCGCAGGGGACTCTTCTTTTTTATCCAGCTGCAAGAGGGAGATGGTGAGTTGTGTCCAAGAAGAGATGGACATGGTCAGTAATAATACTCAGACAGTGATTGCTATTCACACCATGATTGATTGATGTTAAGGCCCAAAGTCAGCCAAGAAAACATTTCCCACACACCATCAGCCTGCACTGTTGACATAAGCCACACTGATGGTTGTTGTTGTTGTTGTTGTTGTTGTTGGTGGTGGTGGTGTTACAGATTTTATTTTGTTGATGTGGAACATTACATCCAACTTTGAGATGAAAGTTACAACCAACTTAATGGCATTGGCTCTTGTTTACAGAATGAATTACAAAGGGACATTAAGAGGAGAAAGAGTAATCAGAGTCTGAACAAACTCAGTGGACGTCTGTTCACACACTGAGCTGATTGAGAGGTTTCTATTTGGGAGACAAGCTCTGTTAGAGCTAATAGAGGAGCTCTCCCCCACCGCTACACCCCCTCACTCCCACCCTGCAGCTGCTGACTGCACCGCTGACAGATCTCCTGCAAACTGGGCCTTTGAAAATACTATTGAACAAGTAACTGTGTTAAGGTTTAGATGTCAATTCATTCTGTTTATTTGAGTTAACCTACGAAAAATATATGTAGTCACTGTTTTTCAATCAGAGTAAAACATCTCACAGTGGTATTGTGTCGGCAGTTTCACACTGGCAACAATGACACCACAGTCATAGTCAGTGACGTCACATTTGTCCTCATTGTGACAATGAACATTACATGAAGCTCTGGCTCTGCATCTGCAGGATGGGATGGATTGCACTGCTGCCATATGATTGGCTGATTGGACAATTACATGAACGAGCAGGTGCACAGGTGTTCCTAATAAAGTGCTCAGTGAGTGTGAAATCAAACAGCAGCAGGTGCCATGTTGAATTTTAATGCAATCTTCTCACAGATTTTGTAGAACATAGAAGTTTGGCAGGTGGTGTTCGATTCCCATGTGAAAGTAGCACTCCATGTTATAACCATGACAACAGAGGCCAGGTAACCAGGAAACTTACGCTGCGTTTAAGACAACTTGGAAGTAACAGAGAACTTGGAACTCCAATTTGGAAATTTCCAACTTCTGACATCATAGCGTTCACGCTACAGGAGAAAAAAACGGATGCCGGAAAGAAGTTTGTCATATTGTGGCTGATTGCTGGACATGAAAAATATATGCAGCAGCAATTTATTCTCATTTTGGAAGCAGATGAAGATGCGTGAAAACAGCAACAAACTAGAAGAAGATAGCATTTCCTGCAGAAAATGCATGTGAATGCTGAAAGCGACTGAATGCTATTGCTGAAGCAATGCTGAATGAGCTGAAGAAATTGTTGAATCAGTGCTAAATTAGCTGAAGAAACTGCTAAAGCAATGTTGAAAAGGGCTAATACTAAAGCTGAAACATATAACTTGTAGTATGAGATGAATGCCCTTTAAAGGTAAAAAGCAGTAGAAATGTTAAAGGTAGAAGAAAACACTGAAATTCTTCATGTTTAAAGCAGAAGTGAGTGGTCCGGTCGTTTTCGCTAATGCTGCGTTCCAGGCAGGCTTTTGAAATCGTAAATTACAGCTTCAAGTCACAACTTACGACTTTGTAGCGTTTCAGGCAACCCACTCGTGTTTTTCCGACCTGTTTTACCGGTGAAAGTCACTATAACGGCCACTCGTAACTTCCGACCGGTGAACTCGTACCAAATCGAACTGGTATGACTTCACGGTCGGAAAAATACGAGTTTCCTTGAACGCACCATAACAGTCCTCGTCCCTACGTCACCACATTCACGGCGTTCCTTGGCTGCACACACAGCCCTGCATGCCGTTCTCTCTCCTCATTGGATAAAAACTGTAGGATACGATAAATGTTTTCTCTTCGGCTCAGAGCAGAGCAGAGGGACTGACAGACCCGTGTTTCAGTCCAAACACTCTATGTAAGTGATTGCTGTCGGAAGATATAACTATTTAAGACTTATATTAACACAAATATATCACTTACTTCTGCTTTAAGTGTAACGGTTGAATAGTTGAAATCTGCAGCTAACCTGTGCTCGGTGCGATTGCCCCGTGGCCCTAATATCAAACACTAATAACTTATGTTACATTTCCATTCTTACCATTATCGATGATGAGGGCCGCATGATTTCTCAGTTTGATGCCATGCAATTCATTTTTCACAACTCAGGGCTAATTTTTTCCAAGTTGTCTTGAACGCAGCTTTAAACCCAGATATCTTTTCTATGTAAACCTGTGGTTACAATGTCAGTTCTTTGAGAAAATGGACACAAGTGTTGTTTGTGATGGTATCTGTTCACAATAAGATAAATCCAGAGCAGCGCTGGGCTGGCCTTATCCTTTTAAGTTTCTTATTGATTTTCACACTGTGCGTTGGGGAGTGGTGACCAGTGGCCTCTCTGTGTGTTAGGAAATCGATCCACCAATTGAGAATGTTTGGCTTTTGATGAATGGTTAGTGGTGGATGTTTGGGCAATTTGAAGTTGATATTAGGCGTTGATAGCAGAACGTATTGGAGCAAAGTGGATGAATCTCAGTCGGTGAGGTCGACGGCTGCATGCATGCGGTTCCACACTCTGTATGTAGGTGAGGGAGCCCAGGAGTTGGTATGAGAGGGCTAATGCTGCATATTCAGTGCAGTTTCCTCTCTTTGCTCACACAGCAAACGTCGGCACTGGAGTGTGGCGGCACTCACAGATGTGTGAGAGGAAGTTGCTCTCTTGGAGGAAGTCTTACCACACACACACGCACACACACACACACGCACACACACACACACACACTGCTGACCAAAGACTACAGAAACACTCCAGGCATTTCTTGGAAGTGCTGCGACATCACAACCAACAGGATCACCCACCGGTCGTTGGGTGGGCGTTTTTATCCGCACTGTGAATGTGGGGATTTTCTTTTTTCCTTTTTTTTTTTTCCCCCCCCTTCTCTCTCTTTTGTACATTTTTTTGTTGTTCTTGTTCGGGCATTTTCCCGACTTCCCCTCTTGAACTGTGATTCTCCCGATGTGTCCTTTTGTAACTCTGAGGGGAAATCTGTGAGCTCCCTGAAAACTCCTGATTGTCTGCTATGGTTTTGATTTTCTACAAAGTGTGTGTGTGTGTGTGTGTGTGTGTGTGTGTGTGTGTGTGTGTGTGTGTGTGTGTGTGTGTGTGTGTGTGTGTGTGTGTGTGTGTGTGTGTGTGTGCGTTTTCATGTATAGGCTCACGTCGGTAGAATGTGAAGGGAGCTGCTTTGATTTCCCAAGACGTCCCGGTCAGGCCTCATCGCTTTCAGAGAGCAATTTCTACTTAAAGAGGAGGGAAAAGAGTGTGTGTGCATCCTTGTGTGTATGTGTGTGTTAAGAGAGAGAGAGAGAGAGAGAAAGAGAGAGGGAGGGGATGGGATGAAGGTCAGTTGGGGAAAATTTGCAGAAAAATATGAAGACACTTTAGAGAGGAGGGGAGCAAATAAATAAAGGATGTTTCCTTTGAATTAAACATGACTGTAAACGGCAGTGGGGATAAGGCCCTCGCAGTTCATCTCAGCTGGTCAACACAACACCGAGCTCGTCAGCCTGTCGGGACACAACAGTTAAAAAGACGCAGCTCGCCGGGGCCGCTCGCCCTGGCTGCCGCTTTAATTCGAGCCCTGTAATTAACATCTTCATACTGCATCATAAATCATCTGCAAAATGCATTGAAATATTCTTTGAAACCGAGTTCTTGTTTCTGCAGTTTTTCTTCTTCTTCTTGGTAATAAAAAAAAACACTCACAGAACTCACCTCATTGATTTTTTTTTTTTTTTTTCGAGATCTGAAAAACCTGTTTGGCATCAATCAACTGCTTCTTTTTATCCATTACAGGCTCTGATGAATTATGACCTGGCACAGCTCTGTCTGATAACACAACAGCAGAGTCACCGATACAATAATTCAACCTCAGCTGCATAAAAATAACAGTGTGTGAATATAAATGTATTCTATAGTGAGTAAATACTGCTTTAAACATATTAATGCCTATAATAATGTATATTTTACACTGCTGTGGCTCTGGTGTTCATATTTAATAATCAATGAACAATAAACTCAGAGTGGGCTGCTCCACTGCCCATATTTTGACAGTGCCCTTGATAATGCAGAACCGTATAAGCCTCTATAAAACTCAATCTGTGCTTCTTTTGTTTTGTTTTAGTATTTAATTTCACTGCAACAACATCCCAGTACAACAGTCTGATGGTCCCTCAAGGTCACACAAGCAGCAAGTGGTGCATGTGATGACTCAAAGACTATTTGAGCATGAGCATTATGCGATGTGAAAGAAACTATCTCTGGATAAGCGTAACAAACCTAGTTCTTTATTACCTTTATTCATCATGTGCTGAATGCTGCTCTCTGTGTCAGCTACTGTACGTTTATCCTGTGCTGCTGCTGCTGCTGCTGCTGCTGCTCTTCAGGGGGAATCTGTCCAGCTCCTCCACCAGCATCACTTCAAAGGCTTCCAGACTTTCTTCCCATAAACTTTCAGGGGGTGAGGGAGGAAGTGCTGTTGGAAATGCATGACAATATCCTTGAGCTGCAGATCTGCTCACCGTCTTTCAGCTTCACTCAGGCTCCAGTTCTGCGGTGCAGTTTGCTGCCTCATTGAGGGATCTACAGTACAGGCAATGCACAAAAAAAGAAGAAGAAAAAAACTAATGTAACGGTCAAGTGAGCATGGTAGATTTACTATAGGACAGGGATATATGTCAGGATTACGATTCTAAATAAAAAACTGATCGATTAATGTATTGATTTTGACCTTCAAAATCAAAAGTCATCGATTCTCCATGTGCTTTTTTTTCTTTCCACTCCAGCCCAACACAAACTCTTCACAGTTGACACCTGTTTAGCCGTTAAACCTCCTTATATCACAGCCACCGCTGCTGCAGAAACAACATCCCACGTCCCCTCCCTCCCTGCAGTCACTGGTGTGGAAATCTTTTGTGTTCTCGGTCAGTTAACCACAGTCTTTAGGTGATGTTACACTTGGGCACCGTACAGCTCCTCAGATATAACACAAAAATGTGGCAGCAAATCTTCACAGGCGCTGTAAACAAATAGATTATAGTGGGGAAACAACATCATTGACACAAGCAGCTCTTCCATCCACGTACTAGCTGCTACAATCTGACTGCTTTCATTTTCTTCTCGTCCCAGTATTTATTTATGCGTCAGCTTCTCTCCACCTCTGGAAACAGATGTTGGTGAGTAAACAAATGAGGTTTGATGCTGAACTTTCACTGTTACATTTACATTTCAGCTGCAAATGCTAATGTTTGTAGGAGGATTTAGAAATGTAACGGGGTCATGAGTCAGTAAGGGTGTATTCAGACATGTGGCTCATTTGCTTTGTTCTGATTCATGAGCTAAAAAGATTCAATTGTTGCATTTTTCTCTTGGGTTTTTGTGTTCACAAGGTACAGTAACAGTTCCAAGCGGTTGTACACAAATGCCATGTGCGAACCAGCTGTTCTCTCATTGGTCAGAAATCTGGTTGGTGGTTGGCTAGTTTGTTGTTTTGAGTCACGGCGTTGTTGAGTCGATTACGTCCTCACTGCCAAAGAACAGCTCCAGGGCTCGAATGGAAGCAAGATGAGATGAGACCACCACTTCTTGTTGATCTCAGCCTGCTTGTTTTATCCCACATCCAAGTGCAATTGCTGTGTATACATACACATATCCAAATGAACTGATCTTTGGGGTTAAACGCTCCCTGTTTTGGAACAACTGATAGAAAAGAGCATGGTCTGAATACATCGAAGTCAAGATCATATTCTAACACTGCCATCTGTGCTGATAGAGGATAGTTGCATCAAAATATCGAGTCAAATTGACTTTGAATTGGAGAACAGTAGCTGTGATTCCCTCATTGTTATCCTATATTTATTCAAGTACTGGTCATCTTAAGCACTGTATCCAGTGTTTTTAATCTGGAGGTTGTTGAACAGTTAAGTATATGGAAATAGTCTAATTTAACAAGCAGGGTCTTTGCTCCGTGAGGGTTACAATTACCCTAACTGGGAGAGTTGGACATAGATCGAAGCTGGCAGTCTAATTAATGGACTCTCTCTCTTCACAAGCTTCCATACAAACCTCTGTTCAGCGCTGACACACATGGCTGGGTCCATGGTCAATCTGTTTATGTGTGTGTGTGTTACATATTCAGTCTGTTGTGAAGTAACTTCTCAAGGACACAAAGATTGCATTATGGCCTCTGCGTTTCTATGTGACCCAAATATGAAATCAATAATAATACGTTATGAAATGATCAATTAATCAAATCAAAATAGATTTTTGAAGTACAAATAGATGTTATTTCAGTATATTGATGCTGAGTTATTTCAAATTATTTAATTTACTAATGTTCAGTTGTTTTTTCCCCCACAATGCTGGATTTTAGAAGTACGTTTACATAATAGCTTTTTATCCCCTCTCTGTGGCTCATCTGTTGACTCGATGGTTAAAGCCACAGGAGACTCAAAATTGTGAATTTACATCTGAATAGGTGTTAATTGTTGTGATGGCCTTTTCATCAGCTCCTAGAAATGTCATCAACAATCATTAATGGCTTCCCAGTTGTTTTTTCCACTTTTATGTTTATTTTTTATTTTTTTATTTCCAGGCTCCAATGCCCAGGTCTGATTAGTTGTGTTAGTGACACTTCAAAATACTCGATTGCAGCTCTTCCCTTGGTCTCTTTTCCTTTTCATGTGTAATTGATGTTGCAACTGGGAGAAAAGCAACCTGTCAAGTACTGACGACACGACTGCAGGATGAAAAAAATATTCGGATATTTCACCATTACCATGAAAAAAAAGAAAGAAAAAGGAATAGAAGTGATTTATGTGTAGTATGGCATTTCAGCTCGGGTGCAATAGAAAACTACCTAGGCTTGTAAACGCGATTTAGAGCAGGATGCAGTGACCACATTGTTGGCATTTTGTGATGCTCAGCACCATTTCATTTTTTCTTTCTTTTTCTTTTTTTTTACAAAAGCAAAGGCAATATTTTATTCAATAAAATACAGATACACCTCTCAGTGCCTCAAACACACACTGGGAAATACAGACCACATTCAGTGATTCGTGCAGCTGTTGAATCTTAAGCTGGTTTAACCACACCTCAGATGTGCTGATACTACATCAGCATTCAGAGACGAAGAAACTTTCCACTTGGTTTCTTGTTAGGTTGAATGAGGTAACACTGCTTTGTAGTGCTTTTAACGCACAGTTTACAGCTTTGGGGAGATTTTTTTTCCTGTTGCTTCTGTTATGGTTCATGTGTTGTAACAGCAAACCTCTGCCTCATGGATTTACTGTCATGTGAGGTGCAGAGGAAGTTTGCATTATTCACACGGTCCAGATACTTTTAGCTGGCAGGAATTCTATGATAACCGTGTATGTGCTTTAAGCCGATTTCTCTTGCACATCACATAACTAATTGATGCACTTTGCAGCTTTAGTGGAGAGCAGCACCACATAGTCAAGCAGGCATCTCCTGATCTGCATCAGCTACAGTGCCATTTTAATCATCATTAAATTGAATAAATTCTCAAAATAAAAGCAAAATCTCAAATAGACTTCAGCCAGGTCTGGCTATAGGTTTGAGCAAATAAAAGCTGGTGTCAATTAGAAAGCCGGGTCTATTTTCTATTTTTTGTGAATGTAGCCTACAAAACCTCTCAAGGCCCACAATCACCCATTTGAGCAGTTTCTAAGCAGGTGTTAAAACGCGGACCCGCCGTAACAGGACTGACCCAAGGGAAGAGCTGGAGCCTATATAGGCTACAGTCTATGGCCGAAGCATTTATTTTGAATAAGTTTAATCAGTGCCAGTTCAACTTCTAAATGAATGCGTGCTCTGGATCCGACTCTTTCCTCTTATTCTCACTCTTTTAAACAGTAAGAACATAATGATTTGACAGTAGCCATATTGTCCATCTTTGCTGAACATAAGATTTGTTCAAAATAAAATAAAAGCCTGTCCCATAGACGCCTGTCTCAAAGACGGGTCAGTTTGGCAGTTGAAGCAAAAAAAAAAAAAAAAAAAAGTCTGGGCTTTATTTGTTATTTAAAAATAAAATAAATAATAATAATAATATTTTTCGCCTTAGGCTTTTAATTTCTGGAGACTTTTAGTTTCTATTTCATTTTCCCTCCAAGTTTTATTAAAAACATTCATTATCAACTTCCATAAATTATCGCGGTATTTGTGAAGCAGAGAGACTGACCAATGCGCATGCGCAATGTAACTGCGGTCACCTGACGACGTCACTTTTCCCCCTGGCCCACGGTTTTTTCCCCCCTGGTTTTATTCAGTTATTGTTATGTTAAACAAGTCCAAACACGAGAGGCAGGTGATGTCAGGAGAAAAAGAGAAGGACAGACGATAACAGGAGGAGTTTACAGCTGAACGGACCGTTTCTACCGCCTACAAGTTGGATTTTAACGATGTTTAACTACGAGCAACGGAAGGCTAACGCTACTAACGCTAGCTCGTCGGCTAATGGCTAAAATACCCTCGATAGAAAACAGGTGGAGGTGGAGCTGAGCTGTGTGGATAACGGGCCGGTGGATTAACTACTGTCTGGGTGAGTACGGGCTTCTGTTTTTAATGGAGCAGTATCAGGAATTGATTTAAGTTTTAAGTTTGTGTTGCTTTTTGTTGGTGGCTAGTCGCTCGATGCTAACGGACGTAAAGTCAGCTAGTTCGGTTTCCGGGACAACCGTTGTCTAGCAACCGTGAGAGCTGCAGCTCATTCAGTCCACTAGCTACTACTCACTGGGAAGTATCCCACCACAGGCTTTGTGTGGCATTTACAAAAATGCTGCAATTAAAACATGAGGAAAAAAACAGGGAGAAGTAAAGGAAAAAAGAAAGGAAAAAAATGTTTTAGAAAGGGTTAATTTTTATTTTCTCTATTATTTCCATTTTAATGCAATAATCCAAGCACATTGAAATGTATTGTGGGGCAGTTAGTTACATAGAGTTAAGTAGATGGACACTTTGCTTCCAGCAGCAAAAAATAAAAAATGCTTTATTACAAAAATAAATGGATGTGCAGTTAAGTAGTCAATTGAGAAATTGACACTGTCAATTCTGTAAGAGTTTTTTTTGCAGATATTGAAAGACCATTTGTGTTAAGAAGTACAGTTGGCTCTGAGCATCTGTGTTTTTTGACCAGCTGCAGCCTGAAAATTCATATTTCAGGAGATGCAGCCCACAGCTATACTGTGTATGCAGCCTGAGTGTGTAAACAAAGCTTTGTGTTGATGTGTTGTGCTGACTGACTAAAGCTAAATCCAGTGTTTGGTATAGTTGCAGTGGTGGTTTGAGTCCAGGCTGTTGTTGTTGATACTCTCTTGGCACTAAAGATGCTGATCAGAGAGTCAGTTTGCAAGAGGGGAGTTGCACGGTGAGCATCTCCATGGCGATGATATGATATAGCCTAGCCATTGTTTGCAGCGGTTGTGTTTGTGTTTGTGCGGGGGTGCACAAGAAAGAAAAATATTTGTACCTGAGCCAGTCACAATTATGTTACGCTACAGGTTTGTGTGTTTGTCCCGGATATTTGTTTCCAGTGTTAAAGTGCTGTATGTCTGCTCCTCTTGTAAACAGCAAGTACATGAGAGTATGTAAGTGTGTGTGTGTGTGTGTAAGCCCATTGCCATTGGCACAGTACAGTACAATGCAGTGTTGCTCGCCTGCCTCACTATGCCTGTCCTGGCTGTAATCCTCAGCTCGGTCCCCGGGGGAGAAAGCTGGGGATGTTAACAGCAGCCAAACGGCAGGTTGCTTCTGGAGAGAACAACAGGTCACTCTGTCCTTGTTTCCTCACCGACTGTCACAATACTGTAGTAGTATCAGAGCACAGAGGTTTTACTGAGGGACTGTTGTGTGGCTCAGGTTGATGTTGTGTTGTAATTTCTCACAGACTGGATTGAAAAAAAAACGGAAACTGTGGAAATGAACATGTCTGCATCCTGGAGTTAATAGAGCCGATCATTGCGACTTTTAATTAGCCTAAATGCATCAACTCATTATCTGATGAGGAAGATTAGAGACTGATTTGGCCGTTTGTGCAATCGTACCGTCTTCATTTTGATCACTGAGATTTGGATGTACTTGGCTTAAACTGGATCTCTGGGTATCTGAGATGGGAACTGGGATTTGGGACATCCATCTAAAACTCACGAGTCCTGCAATAATTGGTTTCACAACGGTTATAATTATCAGTATTTATTGGTTTCAGTCAGGATACATTTTCATCAATATACTAGGTACATAGACTGAGTACTTACTTACAATTGCATATGCCTATATTAATACCCAAGTGTATATATGTAAGAAACATATTTATAAGATATAAGAGATATTGTTTGTTATATACCTCCCCCCTTTTTCCATCTTTCTTCAAAAATATAAACTTGATTTCTAATTCAATTCATTTTAGACTGTGTTGATTGACCTGTTGTATAGCTGGCCATACATTTTATTTGACATTTAAATTGGCTGTACCTGTTGCAGTTATACAAATACTGTATGTAATTTTGGGTATTAAATTAAAATGTTAATATTCACTTGGAAACTGTGGGACCCAATTAATGTTGAGTCAATAGGCGCCACAGCTTCACTGCTGAGAGGAAACGATGGCAATGGGTCACACTACGAGGCAAAAATATAAATTAAAAAATGCTGCAGCTAGAACTCAGTGTATATATTTTTTAAATAAAAACTGACCAACTGTGTCTGTGGGATGCCACAAAATGGGAGAAAAAAGAAATCCTGTGAAAACAGTGTAAATCATCACTCTTTCAGTGGTGCGAGTGTTTTAAAGCCCTCTCCAGTCTTGACAGCTCCAATGCACAGACCTCCGTCTCCTCTTCTACGTCTTTCAAAGAATCAGTGTAGTGCTACACAGGTCACCACTCATGGGATCTTTTCTTATTCATTAGGAACATGGATGAAAATTGGACACTAAATAATTCATTTAAAATTGACAAGTAGAATAATCTCTGGCATCTTGCTCTTTGGCCCTTCTTCAGCCCCCGATCGCTCAGTCCTGTGAAAAAAAAAGAAAAGAAAAGAAAAGAAAAAGGTGATTTAAAGAGAGTGAGTGGCAATACACAATGACTCAGACAGCTCGTGCAAAGTACAATGTGAAAACAGCTTTTGGAGATACCGTGGGAGAGATGTGAGCCTGCTACCTCATTCTGAGGTGAAAATAGGTATGGAGGATCTGCTGAGAGACTGGGTATTTGCCAGGTGTCCTATACTGAGGAGTGTGAGACGACCCCATGCTGCACGGCAAAACTAACAAAAACACAGACTGGGTGTGTGTCTGTGTGTGTGTGTGTGTATAGTTCAGGGACTACAATGCGGCGTAGAGGTCAGAGAAGGACTAACTTCAAAGCTCAGGACCAGCTGGTGAAAGCTGAGCAATGAGAGCGATAGATTAACACTCTGCAATCCACTGTGAACCTTCAGCTGTTCATCGGATACTGGTTGTCCTGTGCATTTGGTTTGGATTAGGGCTGTAGCTATCGATTGTTTTTGTAATCGATTATTCTATCTATTAATGGAGTAATCAAATACGGTGTTTTGCCTTATTCAATTGAAAGGAGGACGTGTTTGCAAACAAAGAAACAAGCCAAGGACATAAGATGTATGACTGTGTATGTTCTTGTGTGTGTTTTTAGGCTAAATCAGGCTAAAAAAATTAAATGAGCGCGGCAGTGATTTCTTTTGTTTCCTTGAGCTAATGTTAGTGACGTCATAACCAGCTGTCAATATCCACTCACGTTCTTATCCCGTCGTTGCAAATAACTAATCGCTGTACTGCACGTTGTCGGTCAATTAGCGAACACATTGAATGCACATGTTTACATTATGTTACGTTGTCTAACATTGTGTCAGATCTGCTCAGTGGACTTGACTGGATGCTTTCGGTTTCACTGCTGCATCACTGAGGACGAGCTGTTACGTTATGAAACTTCAGTTACACAGTAAACGCACCTTGGAGTGATTTGATCTTGTCTCTCTTTCCTTATTTTCTGTCTTTCTCAGAATCGAATTATACAAATTACTGGAGTAATGGTTTCAGCCCTAGTTCAGATATCTATAAGTCAAACTGCACCCACATAAATAAAAGGTTAAAAATAGTAGCTGTAAGCTGCATACTTCCTCGGAGGCTAAGCACAACACATCATGCTCACTACACTGCACACAGGTATTATGAGGACATGTCTGCCCTCTGAGCAAGTGTGGTGATGATGACTGGAGAGTGCATCACAGAGATGTGGCCCACTTCCTGTTTGTTTCTGTTTGCTGCTCTACCAACTCCATCACGAGCCAAAGAGACGGTGGCACTGCTGTAAACGCAGCACACACACACACACACACACACACACACACACACACACACACACACACACACACACACACACACATGGTTGAACAAAGTAATAAACAGGCAAATGAAGAAGATATCCTCAGCACTGACGACACATGCAAAAAGATTCTTGTATTTCACGCCTTTGTTAGTGCACAGTTCCACTGCAGCCTAAATCCTGACAGGAAACACATGCAATTAGTCAAAACACTTCAGCACAACTGACACAGGCAGAAACAGGTTGTCCTTTTTTATCTTTTAAATGTTTGGCAATAAACAAAAACAAATTCAGCTCAACTTCTTCCTCTCTTCATCATCTCTCTTGATGCTTGTGCCTGCAGCATCCCCCCCCCCCCCCCCCCCCCCCCCCCCTTGCCTCTGATTAGCTACTGACAAGACCTATAATGACATAAAAATGTTAAAGTCATGAAAAAGCATCAGTGCAGTCAGCACATCTACATGAGACAAAAACAGGAGACTCCAGGATAAACACCCTGCAGGGCCCCGACCGGCCTATTATTAGATCACTTTTGTCTGACCAAGTGGTTTTATTTTGGAGAAAAAACTAGAAGGGAGTCAACTCTAGTTAACTCATATTTATTTATAGCGCACATTTAAAAGTGGTACAGAGGAAAATCAGCAAACATCACCAAACCTAGTCAAAAGCATTGACGATTAAAAACCACATCAAGTAGAACCGACTGCAACAAAAGGCACGGTCACGCCTGAGATTAGATTTAGATAGTGACACAGTCAGGAGCCCCAGGTAATACAACCTGAGGCTCCCAGAGGGGCAATCAGAGAGAGATAAAAGGTCAGAAATACAGAGAAGTGTCTGCACATCATTAAAAAGAAATCAATTCTGAACCACACTGGAAGCTATAGTGAAGGGAGCCCAGAACAAGGCTGATGTGGTTGCTCTTCCAGGTAACCATCAGCAGTCTGGCACCAGTGTTTGGGTCAACAGGCTAATTCCTGTGTAGAGGGATTTGCAGTATAATCTAAGCATTAGGGAAATGAAGGCATGGAAGAAATGACTTGATTTTGGCAATGATACAATAATGATAAAAACTTAAACTTCATGTTTACTGTTGCGTTGATAGGATTTAATGAGGATGCACAGTAACCATCCTACTCTTGGTGCCCTCAGAGCTATCTTTAATAACTGCATTTATTTAGTTTGAACTATTTTATTTTCAGTTTTGTAATGTATGCAAATATATCAATATACCAATAGTATACAGACTTAACATAAGGTAAGGCGTGAGGGATAAACCTCCTTACCCTATAAAAGGAGAACCCGATCCCACCCATCTAAAAAAAACAAAACAAAAAAACAAAAAAAACCAGTCAGTGTGCAAAGTCAATAACGACGACTACATCATGTACTTATTGTAAGAGATGTACCAATATGAAAATATGAATAAATAAATTGGCTGAATATGGCTGCCACATTTTCAAAAAGATGTTATATCATTTTCCAAGACGGTATGTGATTTTTTTCCCAGGGGGATGCAACGCCACAGTGCACTTCTTGGCTACACATAGAGCAACTTCCATGAATTTGAGTTGTGTATTTTTTAGAGAACCGCGAATACTTGTAAAGTTCCACTTAAACCAAGTTCAGGGTCCAGTGGAACATTAACTCCAAAAAGACTACATTGATTGATCCTATAATTTGACTTCAGGAAGTGAAAGAAGTGGCAGGAAATGTATTTTTGAGTGAACTAACCTAAGATCAGAACAGGAGCCAGATTGAAACCTCTACTCTTTTTGATTTTGTTTTTATTTTTTATCTCCAGCTGCTTCACCTTTTCAGCCAGTTCCAGTTGAGGGAGCCATAAAGGTAGTCTGAAATTGCTGAATCATTCCTCATGTCATCATGAAAAAGAAAAAAAAGGGTGGGAGTTGTCTCATGCAGAGTTAAACAGGATTTGAGGTTTCGGTCCTCAGGTTGGCTGAGATATTTAGGGATTTACGGGAAAGATCAAGTCACTAACATCAGGCTTTTTCCTGGCAATGGGGGAAAAAAATAAAGGTGCAATCAGTATTCACCACCTGGTCCAATGACTCTGCAGTAGATGCAGGTATTTATCGGCTTCGGCTCTGATCAGGTGAACCATGCAGTCACCTGATCCAGAAAAAGAGTGAGCTGCAGGTCTGGGGTCAGTTTAAAAACACACTATTATACTTATTGAGGTGTCTCACATGGAGCACCAACCAACCCAGGGAGAAGACGTGACGGATCCTTTTCACTAGTCTGCACCGTGGCTAACAGCTCACTCTCTCTCTGCACTGCATCTGTGTGTGTGTGTGTGTGCTGTGTAAGTGCTTGCGATGACATTGCTCCTTGGAGTTGTGCATGCTGCTGTGTCCTCAGTCCAAACAGGAGGACAAAACGGGTCAATCAGCTTTTATTAGCAGAATTACTCGCATTAAAAGAACCAAAAAAAACAACAACCTATTTATACCTGCTAATTATGGTGGAGGGGTGGGAGGGTAATGAGACTGGGTGCAAGCCAGCCAGAAGAACGGTCCAATTAGAACTGCTACGTCATGTTTGGAGGGGGAGATGTTTGAGCTGATATATATAACTTTGGAAATAAAACGTCCTCAGACTTTAATGGACACATTTAAACTGATCCTGGGGTCAGGAGGCAGATGATACTGGATATGACCTTGGGATTAGAGGTCAGAGGTATTTCTTGCTATTCCTGCATCCCTAGAAGTGTGACCCTCAAAGATTTTCTGCTTTATCTGCTTCTTTACTGATTATAAAACAAGCAGAAAACAACTGCAATCTCACACACGCTGAGTCTTTTCCCTCGACTTGTGTCAATAATTGGGGTGTAAATGAGGAGAAGGTTCATTTTGGAAATCAAAACCATGTTCTTCCTCCTTCCTTCCTTCCTTCCTCCCTCTCTCTCTCTCGCTCTCTCCTTGTTTCTTGCTTTGTAAGCCGAACCTCTGGAGGGCGATGGGCTAAAAAAGGAAACAGACGGTCTGGCCCACGGCTCTTTTCTCTTTTAATAGGCCCAGTATTCCTGGTGGAGCAGGCAGGAGTTCACCTTGATGTCACATATGAGAGGCAGGCTCAGGGCTCAGGGCTGGCTCTCCTTCACCGCCTCACACTTACAAAGGATGGAGGTTTTTGGGAGGAAGGAGGAAGGATAAGGAAGTCAGCAGATTCTCTCAGTGACCACCTTTTATCTGCCCAGTTTATTGTGACGATGTCGTGTGTGTGTGTGTGTGTGTGTGTGTGTAATTCTATTTAATTGTGTACTCGGCTCTTTGTGTAAACTGATCTTCTCAGTGATTAGTCAGACCACTTGTTGGCTCCGAGTATCGACGCTCATGCCAGATACTCAGTTTCATTCTTGTTGTTCCAAACAGGAAAGGGGGAAATTGCATCACTTCATTATAACAATAATAGAGTTTTACTAGATAGATGAATAGATGGATGTATTATATTCAGATGTCCGGCAGATCAGCTCAGTGATAATATTAATAGGTACAGTATGCATATTCATTTAGATAAGCAATACAAATAAATTGGTTTTAAAATGACCTGTGTCTGTGATCAGACCTAATACACTAATGTAAACACAATCTTTGTTTATTATCCGAGTGGTATTTTAATTAGGGTCTGTTGTATGTAGCACTGTGGTCTGCCAATGTGTCGACAGTGTTCAGTGTTTCCTCTACGACGTGCAACGTTGTTTATTGATAAACCCAGCGGATTGAGACACTTTAGGGGTTTAATGGCCCTTTTCCACTCGCTCTACTCGGTTCAACTCGTTATTTTGCTTTTCACCAGCCCCTAGTACCTGGTGCTTTTTTGGCAACGCCTCAGCGTGGGTTCAAAGCGAGCTGACGCAATATTAAAACGTGATGTAAACAGACTGCCTTCTACTGATTGGCTAGAGCGTCGTTACTGGAAGAATGTGAGTGCAACGTCCAACATGAGAATCAAACCTGACTAGTCAGAATCAAATTGTAGATATCTCAAACTGGAATTACTTCTAGTCGTAATTCAGTTACAGAATTCATATAGCGGATATCTGCAACTGAATTGTAGATATCTGTAATGACAAATCCCATACACATCAATCGCAAAAGTGACGTTGTTTGTCCTGGGAAGAACGTAGTTGTGGATATCTGAAATGTTCTTTTTGACTACGCAAAACTGATTTACAGATATCTGTAACACATATCCAGTCTGGCTTTTAAATGTTAAAGCAACATTGCGGAGTTTCAGCTCAGTGCTTCCACCATCTGGTTGAGAAGCGCTATCGTCTGGGGGGGAAAACGAAAACGAAACTTATCAGCGAGCGCATCCAGCGTTTATTCCCATTAATAAACGACAGTATTTCCACATGTTTGCAAGGAGACTGTGTGGCGGGTGGTCGGGGGGGGGGGGGGGGGGGGTGTTGTGGCGGCGGTGGCGACGACGACCGGAGGGAAGTTACATAGCAGGGTTTCCCGCAGCGCTTTCCTGTTAAGGCAGCCGCCTTAACAACAAAGAGCTGCCGCCTAAACTAACGTCTTAAAAAAAAAAAATGTAGCGATATTCGCCGCCGCACACCACAGAGAAGCGCGCATGCATAACAGCAGCGCGTGCTGAAAGCGAAACAATATGGCGCGCCCCATAAACTCAGCCGTGATGGAAAAGGACCTAAGGCGAGTCAAGCAGAGCTGTAACTGTGTAGTGGAAAAGAGTGTAAAGTAATGGTAACTGGTAGATTATTATTGTGTGTCTGCCTCGACCCGATTCTGAAGTGGCGGCCGAGACGACATGGCAGAAACCCTGGTGTAGTTGTGGACCATCTGTCATGAAGACGGGTGAAAAGTTAGATAAACAAGTCGACACACGGCCTTTCATCTCCTCAGTGAGAGTAACACACTGATCGTATAAGTGGGTATTGACAGCTTGGCCACACCAAGGTGGGAAAAAAAGCCTCTAAAATTTGCATAATCATCCACCCCCCCCGCTTCTTTTTTTGAAGAATGGTATAATTTCCTGGTGGCAAATCTAATGCAGCATGGCACAGGGTTAGAGTGCCAGTAAAGAAGAGCTATGTAGGTCACATAACAATTTGGTAGAAATCCATCCTCTCACTCATGGAGCTGCATCACTGACGCGATGCTCCACTTCCCATGTTTGGTTTTTACTAATAGTCCATGAATTTCCTTGTAACGTAGTGGCAGCTGTTTGTTGGACCGTCACAATAAACAGCAGGACCGATCAGATTAAAAGAATATTAAATGTGGAGCAGGTGTTTTTATGCACCTCTCTGCTTTCTAACTGTGATGAGTCACACTAAGTGTGTTTACATGCACATCATCACATATCTGTCCTTGTCCCAGTTTACATGCAACAGGGAAAATAGATGACGTCCTCCTCAACAAAGGTGGGTTAGGGGCCGAGTTTGGGTTGGGTCGGGTCCCTGGCTTCCTTGTTTCTTCTTCTTATGAAACACATCTTCTTGCCGGTTGTAGTGTGTTTTGTTATTGTGAAATGCAGTGAATCTGCGCTGACGCATCAGGCCTGACGCTTTAATTTTTTATTATTTTTTTGGCTAGGCCGGGTTGAGGCCAAAACAGCTCACTGCTGCTGCTGCTGCTTGTACAGCTATCTGCCCTGAGAAAAACCAGGTATGGATCAAGTGGTGAAGGAGTCGATGTTGAGTTCAGTCGCTGTTTCATTCATCCCACCTCCTCTTTCTCATTGGCTGTGGGCGCCGTGTTTGCGGTTGGGTCGGTGACCAGTACACACTAGCTGACTGCGTCCAGAATCGGCTAAAAAAAAATCAAACATGTTTGAATTGCTGCGACTGAAGTCAGGCGGCGTCTGTTCTCCTCACACTTTGAGTCTGTACCCCACCACAGACTCACAGATTTCTGCGCCAACTTGCCACGCCAACCGTCCCCAACTAGTGCCGACTGGTGCAGACTAGGCCAGACTGTGAATTGTGGGTAAAACATGCAGAAGAAAATCATTTTCCAATCACCTTATCTGGACGTTTTAGAGGTCCAGTCTTAGTCGGACTATTGCGTTTTACGTACTGACTGAAGTGTCCGTGTTCTCACTATAAGCTCATTTCCCTGAGCAAGAATAACAGAGCTTGAACTTTCTACTTTACTTGAGTCTGTTACATTAAGTCAAGTAAAGGTGAAGCCTGGAGGAAGTACGAGGTTTCCAAGCGATTCTCCACACTCCTCATCAGCTCATAAACAGAGCGTTTTGCCTTCGTTTTGCTGCTGGTGAACTTGGCGGCCTCCTGCACCGAGACATCTGTCCCCGTTTTTTTTTATTTTTTCATAAGAACGAGGGATCACTACTTAAGGACCTACTGTGGATGACTGCACATAGGTGACTGAGTTAATCTTGACTTTTTCCTCATCCATCTCTCACTCTTCCTCTATCCCTCTCTCCCTCTCTCAAAACACACACACACACATAACTTCCTCCTCTCTGTGTGTTATTCAGTCTCTTGCTGTTTGGACAAACACTTGACCGTAGCGTCCTGCAGGCCAGACAATCGATGGCAAATGCCCATGGCTAAATCAAATTACTTCTGCTCGATTTGTAGCCGGGGACAAAAGAAAGAAGAAGAAAATATAAACCAGTGTTATTTCCAGGGTCAGTGGCTGTCTGAGAAAGGTTTTTCTTTTTTTATTTTTTTTTTGTCTGTCTGGAAACGACACACACAGCTTGGAGCCGAACTTCTGAATAGAGTGGATCAGTGCTGTGCTGTGCTGTCTGCTGGTAGAAAGCTGATGAAGCTGTAGCTGTGTTCATACAAACCACTAGACACAAACAAAAGGTTGGTGTCTAATAGAAGGCCTGTAAACAACACATGGGTTGTTTGTTGTAATAAATTCACCACACTAATTTTTTATCAGTGCAACAGAATCATTTGGTATATTCACTAGGGTTTGGTTGATTAAATCTATTCTCTGATTAAAATCAATTTCATTTAAATAATCTGTTATTGATTCATAAAACCCAACACTGATCTATTAGTACGTGTCTTTTACCTCCACTTTGATACAGTGAGATGTGGAGACACTGAAGTAAATAACCTTCAGTCTGCAATATCCGCTTAATAAAACCAAATGAAATGGTCAAAGTTGTCATATTGACATTTGATTTCCAAACGTCAGTCATACGCTGCGTAACATGTGAGGGAAAAAAAACAATTTCACACAGCTTAATAAAGATGAAAAGACAGGACAACATCCTTCCATCCATCATTCGCTCATCTGATTGTTTCTTTTACCTCCGATGCATTTACACACAGACATGACACAATTGCAATTATTGGCAGATATTGTGATTTCTTTGGGGGGGGGGGTAATTCTTTCAAATTAATTCTCACTGAAAACAAAATAAAATGGTAATGATGTGATTTTTAGTTTGTAGCTCTTGTACAAACACATTCATTTACATTTGCAAGATATGATTTGTTAACTTTATACAAAACAGTTGTTGACGGTTGAATAAATAAGATATTCAAATAAAAAAACAATCCAAATGTTGTATATATTTTCCATCTTTGTTGTTGCTATGGTGCCATATGCAGACATATCTGTCATCTTTGGTATCATTAGGACCTTGTTTCAACCTTTAAACCACCTTCACCTCCTAACTTGTCCTTTCTCTACCCTTTCCTTTCTTTCCTTTTGCCTTCTTGCCACCCCCCCGTCGCTGCCTTCAGGGCCACTCTGACAACACACGTTGCAGGTGTCAAGCTCCAGATACTAAGCTATCCGTTTCTCTATCTAATGGAGTTACGGCTGGCCTCTGTTGACCCTTAAACAGTTTGTGGTGGGCGAGGCAGCCATCAGCGGCGACATTATATCACAAGTTGTTCTCAGCTGGCAGATTTCATTTCAGGGTGACGAAAAACTGCGTCTGACAAAGAAGGGCTTGATCGATTTGTGGCAGAGATCTGGAATTTAGTTTGTCCACATTCAGCCGGAGACAGAGCGCACTTTCGTCTTCTATTTGTGATTTTCAGATGCTTCAGTTCCTCAACCAGCAGAAAGATGAAGATAGTTTGAATTTGCTGCATCATTCCTCATTTCAGTCGTCAAGTCTTCCTGCAGAACCTTCAAAAACTATTACACTATTGATCTCTTCAAGTCAGGGCGAGACGTCTCCTCCAAAGGTCATAAGCAGCTTGAATATTTCACCGTGTGTGTGTGATGAAGTCCAGCAGTATCGGAGTGTGAGGGAGTTTCTATCATAAACATTAGAGGAGCAGAGCTAACTTGGTGTCAAAGAAGCAGCTGTTGGGTCAATGATACACCCTATAACCAATATGTGATTAAACAGAGTGGCGAGGATCAAAAGACAGACTGGACACTTAGTTCAGTTTCTTATCCTGCTGCTTTTTTAAGGATCTAAGTAGGAGTTTTAGCTGCCAATGCATGAGAGAGAGGGAGAGAGAGAGGTGTGATTATTGAATGTGTTGTCTGAGATGATAGCTTGGTTTCAACAAAGACACAAAATAAATTTCCCATCCCAGGGAAGGGGAGAAAAGAGAAGGAGACGGAGGTGTTCAGCAGTGTTGACTTATCTCCACATCTCACCTATTAACTTGGTGAGGACAAAGTCGTCAGTACTGACAAGGACAGAGTTCGTCCTCACTGGAAAAATGTCAACACTGGTCATTAGCACGAGCCCAGGAAGCTGTGTTTGTTTTCCACTGATGTGAACAGTGAGGTGGAATAACTGCAGGAGTCATTGTTGTGGATGGATGATGGGCCAACAAAGCCTGTTACTTCTATAAGGGAGGCTGCTGTTGTTTAAATCTTGTCATTTACCAGCAGTCAGTCACCATGACTTTGACGTTTCCCTACACCAACTGATAGTGTGGTATGGTTTAGTTTGGTTGAGTTTTGTATACCCACACCTACCACCCTGTATTGACTCCAGTTTAATTGATGTTTACAGCCTATCATTCAGTGAAAAAACTAAACTATCGGGTAACAGAGAAACCTTGTAGCCCAACATTTACACCTTATTATGTAATAATGTCACATTTTGTAATAAGTTGTTACATATTGCGTCAGTTTTTACAAAATGTGCGTGTAGCACTTTTTTTAAATGAATAAAATATAATAATTCGGTGCATTTTGTCACAGCTTAATACAAAATGTGGTTGATTATTACATAATGTGGCGATGCACACCTATTTTCAACAGGATACGGTTGTCTAGATATCTAGAATGTAGAATATAGAAATCAAGGTTATGCCAACATTCAGAATAAAAAAAATTGTCTTTGTACTACAAGATAATTAAATATTGCTTAAATATGGTTAAGCTCGGAAAATTATTTTGTTAAAAGACCCAAGTCAAACGATTAATATTTGGATCATTACCATGCAGGATTTTATTATCAGACAATTACCAGATTCATGTTGCAACAAGAATATAATTTGGCTCTAATGGCCTGACGGTACAATCCAGTGTAACCAGACTGGAACAGCTGGTTAATGTGGTCGAACTTCTTAACTGTGGAGTCATTTGGGGAACCGCAGTGCTGCCCTTCAGCCCTCACTCTGCTCTGACTCCAGGTGACCAGATGCTTCGCCCCGCCTTTAGAGAGGCCGGCGGATAAGGAAAAGTTGTTGAACTGATAAAAACAGATTCATTAAAATGACACAGAGGGTGTTTGACATTCAGATGTTGTGTTTGTCTCTTACCTGCAGTTCAGCAGTGTGAGGCTGCAGAACAGCCCGCTGCTAATTGTGTTATTTCTGAACTGTTGAGGCTTTATCCTCGCAGGCCTGCCGGGTTTGCTAACTCTGGCACAAGTGTATTCTCTGTACAATCTCTCCTTAACTAACCCCCTCCATAATAACCATTACATGTTCTGTTAAAATGCCTTCCCTCCTTAAGTCTAATTATCAACAATCTCTCCGTCTCCCTCTCCCTCCATAATGGATGCCAGGAAACATTAAGAGCTCCGGTGCAGAAATTAGCGCTTGACCTGCGGCCTCCTAACTGAGATAATGTCTGTAGGCTTACAGTGGAGTGGAGAAAAAAAAGGGGGGGGGGAGTGGGTGTGCAGGTGAGGGAGTGGGTTTTCTGTGGTGGCAGACTCAGATCTCCTACGTTGCCTTTTAACTGCTGGGGGAATTGAGAGATAAAGTCTAAGTCAAAAAAGCTGGTGTCTATAATCCTGACAGCGAGACAAAGGCGACGCAGCGACTCTGAGAAGGAAAGGCTCAAGAGGGAAGACAAAAAGAAGAAGCTGCTCTCATCTCATCTCTTACCGTTCACAACTGTCATTACCGCAAAATTTCTGTCTTCATCTTCTTCCTCACAGCATCCAAACACACTGCTCCAGTGCTCCTGAAACTACTGCTGCGTTGAGTGAGTGAGTGAGTGAGTGAGGTTGTTTCATATGGAGGGGAGGCTCACAGACAAAGGAAGGTATTTACTGACTTTGAACATGAGAAGAGGGAAGAGAGAGAAAATGGGCTTTCTAGACTACACAGTTTAAAGAGTCATTGTCAATAATGGCATCGGAAACTTTGAATGTTTCATCACGTGCTCATTAGGCATAGGCCGGTTACCGGTTTCAAGGTATACCACTATGGTATGAAAAAGTCACAGTTTCAAAACCACTAAAATTTTTCGTCATATCATTCCTGCAGTATGAAATCCCTCAGGTCGTGTGCCGCTGCAGCATAGACTATCACGTGTGACACTGTAACGCTGTCACACAAACACACCAACAACAGAGAAGAAGACGTGGAACGCTTCCCCGATGTATTCAAACTCCAAACATTATCGACTAAATGTTTACTGGGAGTCGTGCCAGTCCAAGTATGACGATCGATGCCGATTTAGCGAATGCGTTTCAGGCGCAGTATCTGAGGAACCTGATATTAGTCCATGGTTGTTTTTACGTTATGTTATGTCTCGCCTTGTGGCTCAGGTTAAAAGTTAGAGACGTGGGTCTACAACAACATTGTTTCACAAAAGGTCTGATTTGGGGTGGCGTTTTGAGATTTACCCACTCTGGAACCTGTTGCCAACAAATAGCCTCCCTTAAAGACTGCTTTATGTTATGATCCTTGAAACCGTGATGTTTTTGTTATCATGTTATCATACCAGAATCTCATACCGGCCCATGCCTAGTGCTCATCTTTTGAATGCTGAGTTATATGAGTGTTGTGGAGGTGAAAATGCGTCTTAACAGACTTTAGAGCCTGAAGACTGAAGCTCTCTGTAGGATGTTGTAATTTCTGGTGCTGATGCTGTCAGGGCCTCAACAGCCATACAGGAGGTTTAGAGGCTATTTGACCTCACAGTGGAGAAAGAATCAAGGCTGCAGGCTGCTGCCAAAACAAAACATGTCGACCGTGTGGAGATTTCACATTCTGTATGAGACTGATTCGCTGCATCTGAGTGCACATCACAATGAAGTACCTACAGTCTCAATACAGCCTAGTTTGCATAAGGACACTGAGTAAATGTTCTGGGACATGTTGACTTGTGTTTATTAGACTATTTGAATATGCTTTGTATGTTTTTTCTCTCTCCAGTTTACACATAAAAACAGTAATTAATCACTACATTGTTTAATTTAGTTGTCCTAATCGTACGATGCTTGTTGCATTGCTTTTCGGGAGTTTAACACTGCTCACCATGTTGACTGAATAAGGATACCTGATTGGTATGTTGTTTTTGGCTGGTATATTCAGTTTACCATTAGAGAAGACACAGCTAATATTTAAATGTAATAAGCTGGAGCCATTTTTTCCTCAAGAAAATAACTTCAGCAGTTAATGAATTATGAAAATTGGTGTAGATGAATTCTTTGTGTATTAACTAATTGACTTTAGTTCAGCTTTAGAAGGCACTGAGCAGAACAAAGGCCCAGTGAGGATTTTTTCCATTCTTGGCCCTTTTTTTTTTACTGCAAACATGAAGCTGTGCTGTTAGAGAGCAGAGAGTGGGTGTTGATAGTGTTGATGTTGCCGGTTTAATTTCTGTTGGAGTTCATAATGTTGCTTTGTTGCCTTTTGAATGTACGAATGATTGACAACGGTGTCCCACAAGGTCTAGCATTAGGTCCTCTGGTATTTGCTATTTGCTGGCAGTCTACATCCGACACCCTCTAGACCTTTTTTATTCTAACCAACTCAAAGATTGTTTTAGTTCCTAGAAAACATTTTTACAAAAGCCTGAAGCTTCCACCTCCTCCTGTTTATGCCTGTTTCTATCACTGCTGCACTTTACAATGGATTTTACTGTAAAGAAGAACAGGCCCCACTTGGCCTGGGAGAAAGGGTCTGATTTACATTAGACTGACTTATTGTTTGACACATCAGAGTGAAACTGGTCTCTGATGTGTGCTGTGATTTGCAGGTTTAGCACAAATACACACATCCATCCACACATTGTGTTGAATATGTAGAGGTTAGAGGGTTATAATAAAGAAGCCTGGAAATCCTCTCAAATGTGGCTACGGGGAACAAAGTGCTTTTCTCATCATAATGATGCAAGGAGTCTGTGTATCCATATGTTGGGAGCTGGAGGCCTTGGCTCCAGCAGGAAGTCCTATTAGCATTGCATTGCAGGAAATTTGCCTCACACTTGTTTAAAGGTAATGAAGAGTCATCTGAGAGACTGCGCGCCACGATCAGGCCGCCATCTGTTACCTGCTAACACCGCTCACCCCGGCAATGAGGAAAAAACACTGGAACCGCTACACACAGTCACACTGAGCTGTGTCTTCATACGAGGTCACTTGTTTTACCGATGTACTATTATCTGTCCTTAAAGTTGGGCACAATCTGTTCACTCCTTGTTGTTTTGTTTTGTCCTCCGGTGCCACGCTTCACTTCTCTCTGATTTATCATTTCTTTCAGATTTTGGTTGGAATTGATACTATTAATATTCACTTTGAACATTTTAACATCAACACACCACATCTGCAGCTGCACAGAAGATTTCTACTCATTCCCAAACTCAGAAAGATCAACACTGTTTTGGTTTTAGGTGCTACTCTAGTTGTAGTACAGTAGGTACTTGTTTAGTTGGCAGTAGGCCTCGTTCTCCATGACTTTGATTCAGGAGATTGAAGAGATGTTGACTGGTCTCTAACTGCCTGATTTAAAGACTCATTACTGGCCTCTTCAATGAACGTCCTCTAGGACTGTAAGATACAACGTGGGTTTGATGTTAGCTAAATCTAGGAGCAGCAATCAATTGCTAAAAATATCTTGTTTTTCAAAAGAAAAATGTGCCGCTACTATTCAGTGAAGTCAGCTAACACGAACATGCAAATTGAAAATGATTGACAACCAATTATAGTAATAGAAAAACAACAACTACTCAGTTTACAAGTGGCCAAATAGGAAATAGGAAATAGGGAATAAGGCAAACAATCTTTCATAAAGTGTATCTGCTTTAGAGCATGATCGTGCTCAGTAAAGTTTTTGCCATTATCTTGGCTGTATCACGTGTATAATGTGTTTAATGCCATTCAGGCCAGGTGACAAAGAAAAAACCAAACGTATTGGATATTTATAGCGCCGTGTCACCGTGCAGGAAACAATTAACCGGTGAGAGGTTATTCAGTCAGCTAACTGATTGTCGTCACTCAGGGTCGACAGAAGCAGCCTGAAGCTGCATGATGCTGATCACCTCAGCGGGATTTCCTCTCATCCCCTTTTTAGATGTTTACTGATGAAACGGTGAAGGATCGTCTCCGTATTCCATTTCAGTTTCCTGATAACGCACCGTGGATTGACTGTGGGTTTCCTGCTACAGCAGCTCTGTGGACACATATTCATTGCCTCAGCAGTACCGTCCACAAATGGCTCATCTGGTGTAGTTATGGCTGGAAATTGCCAGCATTGTGCTGAAAATAATTAGCGATTTATCATAATTAAAAGAGAGAAGAGAGAGAGCCTCAAAACAATGAATCAACCTCCAGGGCTCTTAACTGTGCTTCGGCCAAGTGGTTTAGAGTTGTTTTCCTTTTTTAGAGGAAGCATCCAATCTGTCTTAGAATACAATAAGAGAATGAGATCAACATGAAAAGTATTGTGTCTGATTTTTTTTTTTTTTGTGTGTGTGGTTTAGAAAAATCAATGCTGGCCACAACAAGAGAGAGAAGAAAATGATTCCCCCAAGTGTTTGTTTCACTTGTGATTGACACGTTCCAAAGACAATAGGGCAGATTGAAGCGTTGTAGTCATTTTTTATGAGGGAATAGTAACTTGACGGCTAGTTTTTTTTTGGATTTCGGTGCCGTCTGCGCCGTCTTCATCCTTGGCACATTGTTATGGTAGATCCAATTAAAGCTAGAGCAGACATGAGAAATGAGCAAAAATGAAATCGATACCATATTGAGTGTAAATTCTACCCTGCTCTATTTTGGTCTTTGTGGCCGCACACACATACACACTCTTACACACACATGCCCAGACAGAGCAGTGGAAGCTGAGACTGTTAGTTAACTGGAGGCTGGTATTAGGGCAGTCAGGTGGTGAATATTGATGCAGGCGGTATTGATCGAGGACCTGTAGGGTTTGTCTTCCTTTATCCAGCCCCTCCGTGTGTCTGGCAGCTTTATGGAGCATCCTATCTATGCTTGGCTGCACATTATGAGAGGTGTGGTGGAGAGGACCCATCAAAAGAAACACGCCGTCTCCGCTGCTGTATACGACGCACACAGTTCAATCACGACAAGACACGGCGTAACACTGATGTTACAGCATATTATGAGTCACAACTGACTCACCCCACACCGTACACACCTCAGGTTCTTCATCAAGCACTCCACTGCACAGGAAACAAACTATACAAGCACAAAGTAACACAGCAATCACCCAGAAACGGCTAAACAACGCCTCGCAGAAACAGTGGGGGGAATTGCCTGAACCCACCCTGCGACTCAGCAGTGTGTGTTTGCGTCTTGTTTTTTGCAGCCGCAGGTCGTCGTCTGTCAATCAACCAATTGCAACTGAGTAATGCCCCGACTCCCGCCGAGTGTCAGAATTGCAATCAAATGAAGCAGCGTCTGTCTCTCATGTAAAACAGCCAGGTTCAGAGGCTGTGGAGCTTTTGTAGAAACTCTCTGTCTCTTTTACTGTTAATAAATCTGCTGCTGTAAATGGGAAATGAGGATGAAAACTGAGAGCTGCTTTGATACAGGAGAGGTTTGATTTAAGGATGCTTCATTTAGGACCTGAACCGTGACTCAAAGGATTACAGATATTACATATTTATAAACCATACACTGTAAAAAAAAAAAAAAGATTATGCGTAATTGAGAGTAAAATATTGCCAGCTGTCTTTTCCAGAACTCCACTGTAAAAAGATGTGGTGACAGATTCAAAGACATCGTCGTATGTGCTTTTTGAAAACGCCAATTTCATTGTTGAGAAATGGTAAAAATGGAAAAAACTGCAAACATGTTAACAGCATTTTGCTATAAAACCACCACCAGTAACATCCAACACTTAAATGGTTTTCTTATCGGCACTTTCAAGATTATTTTTCTTAAAAGAGAGAAAAAAACATATCAATATCATCCCTCTGATTCTCAGCAGGTGACTCTGCGACCTACAAACATCACTCATGTCAATCACATGTGACAAGTGGAAGCATAGTCGCTCAACACAGGCATTTCAAAATAAAAATAAATTAAGATAATTTAGTTTGTTTAAAAGAATAAACCAGATCAGTAAATTAGTCTGGTTTTGTCTTTTCCTACTTCTCATATTAACTAGCTTTGCTTTTTGAAACAGCTTGGATGAGCTTGTGAGGAGAGCAAACTGGCATCAAGCATTTAAATAGCATCATTACATTAGGCAGCCTCCGCTGTGTAGTGCACAATAACATGAAGTAGCAGTATATTTTTTTTAGCATATATGTTTAAGATCAACATAATTTCATTGCATAAACATCTTGTTTTTGTCAGAAAAAGATCTGGCAGAGCTGCTGAAATCCCTTTTAATGCCTGTTTACGTTGCAAGTACCATATTTTAAAATTAAATTGAATGTATACCGCTTCCTGAGAAAGTGCTGATGTAACAACTATGCAGAGAGAGAGAGATAAAGAAAAGTAATGTTCATTTATGGCTGTAAACTGATCCTCAGAAGCTTTTTATGCAGTGAGACACAATACTTTCTGTCCAGGCCACTGTAGTTTTCAGGATTTCAGAACAGCTCCATTATGAAGTGCTGTTTATGGCCCTGTGGGTTGGAAGCCTCTGACGGTTTGAAGCCTTATATAACACCGCCATTCAGCATTAAGTGGCACTTATTCAGATTAGTGCAGCGCTCGGCTGAATCACCTGTTTTCACAACATGGAACCCATTGAGTGGAGAGCATCGGAGCCAGATAATGTTAAACCTGTTTGGCCACAGGCTTTACATTATCTACTGATTGGAATTAGCTCTGAGCTTAATGACCGCAGAACACCGTTTCAGCAGCTGTGCACCGGTTGTTTGTGCTTGTGTATCAGATCAACACTGATATATGAAATATTTCTTTAGATGTTGTAATTACATCCTTCAGTGGCTCTAAGATCAAAGTCCACAGCCTTATATCAGTACTTAACTATGAAAGGGAAGAAAGTCAAACAAAAAAGTTGCATGGTGTATTTTATCGACATGAATCAACTAATTTTAGTCAATATCTTTCCCCTGGAAAAATGTAACATCATCCACATGATGTAAAAGAAAATGTGATTCATTAGATCACCAGCTTTTAGGACTGAACTTTCACTGACTCCCTGACATCCCAGTTCCATTCACTTTAGTGGTAATAATGATAATATGGTCTGTCACAATACAGTAATTGTTCTGAAATGGTTTCAAATAACCTGCACTGCCAACAGAATCTTCTGTAGGATCATAAAAAACAACGTCTCTAATAATAATGAAGTATTCTTGTCCCATATCAAGGAAAATAGCAACAACTTATCAAGAATGTGCTTGTTAAAATAAAATAAAACTGTAGCTTCGGTTTTCCCTTTTCTTCTCTATTAGTTTAATTTCACAGTTTGAGAAACCACTTTCTATGATAAACAATCTGAACACTTGTTAACAATTGAACAGCTTTATAACACCTCCTTTTCTTTCCCTCTTCTCCGCTTTTGTGCAATTAGCCTATTTCTCAGACTGTCCTCTCTCCCTGTTTGTGTATCTTGCTTATTGACTTAAAACTGACGCCTAACTGTAATAATTCTCAATAACTTTTTCCTTTAAAACCTTTAATTTGGACTTCCTGGTTTATATTTTATCTTCTCCCAAATAACTGAAGCAACACGGTGGTGTTGAGCTGCAACCACAACTATAGGATTAGCTCTTTCAAAATACAAATTTATGTCATTTTTTTTTTGGGACAAGAAATTTTGAGAAATCATTCATTATCATCACTCATTACCCTCCAGGATCACCCCCCATCCTACTTGAATTATAATGTGTTTATTCTGTCCCGTATAGTAAAAACCGTTCTATGGATCATTTAAGCAACCAAAGCACAAATGAACCAGTAGATGATACTGCTGCATCACTGTGAGTTAGTGGCACGGCGCTCACAGCTCACCTGTCTTCATTAACCATATTAATCTGTATGGAAAAGCTGACATCGCCAGCTGGCTCATGCAAAATGCCCACAGGAGTTATCTACTGTGTCTGTTTAACACCACACATGACAAATAGTGTGACTGCTTGTGAGCTCTGCCATGGGCGAGGCAACGTTTAGCTGTTTGATTGATCGGTCTATAATTTAAAAGCCGTCTATAAGTCTATAGTCTATAATGGTAAAAAAGGGATGCTGCTCAGTTTTGAGCCTGGCTGACACCAACAGGGAATATCAAACTTTTCTAAACAGCTCAAAGACAATAGACACACATCAACATGTTTCTACAGAGTAGAGGATGAGGGAGTTTCATTGTGCTCTCAATAAAACAACATGTTATCTAAGGGTGTATTCAGACCCGTGGCTCGTTTGCAAATACCAGAGGACCTAATGCTAGACCTTGTGGGACACCTTTATCAATCATTCGTACATTCAAAAGGCAACAAAGCAACAACATTATGAACTCCAACAGAACTTAAACCGGCAACATCAACACTATCAACACCCACTCTTCTAAACTTCTGAAAATTTAAATCTGACCCAGTCCGAACCTCGGTTAAAACTTGGACCCGACCTGGTCCAAGTCATTTGTGTATATCTTCAGCCCAGACCCGACCCGAACACGGCCAAAAGAATAAAAATAAGAAATAAATAAATAAAAGGAAGCCGACCCGAGTCATCCTCGATAACTAGCGCGTTCACATCCGTCCAAATGAACTGATCGTTGGGGTGAAACGCTCCAAACGAGCCAGGTCTGAAAGAGTTCAGATCCTGTAATGTTAGTCTGATTGTTTATGATTGCAACAACTCTCATCTGCTGTGGTACAATATACACAAAGTTTATCTGGGCTGCTGTCCTTACCGTTTGTATAAGTGCATTTTGTTGTGAGGAGGAGAATCATAGGATGTCATTTGTATTGGTGCCGACCGAGAGACTTCTGTATATCTTGACATCTCTAATTAATTTCCTGATCCAAATCTCAGCGCTGGTATTCTGATGTGATATGAGAAGAACTCACTGATACCTCCAGGTTACTGCAGTGCTTGTAAATGCACCATGGTTTCTCCTAGTGACCTGATTACCAGAGTGCACCTAAAACCACTGCACTGCAAATCTGTTTTACGACCAGTCGATGCTCTGGTGGAGGTTCAGTTTGCTTCAGACCCACAGATGACGCGGTGAGTGGAGGAAAAACATCATACTTTAGGATCCACATAAATGGTGACAAGTGTTTGCTATTGCATTCTCCCTGTGGTAGATAGGTTCCATAAACACAACACTTCACTGTGTGTATATAATGCAGTCTCCAGCTGCAGCAGCCTAAATAATCAAACGGTGGAATCAGTTCTTCTCTAAAATGGTTTCAACAAAAACTGACCTTCATGAAGGGATGATTTATTACACGACTTCTCTCCAGGTGTACCTAATAAACTGATATCTGCGCTCACTTATCAGTTTATTAGGAATATGTGGCCAAAAACCAAACAGCAGTCCTGCAATAAATCATCCCCTCCATGAAGGTTATAATGATCATTTCTGGTGGAAACTGTACTTTATTTTTTTCTGTAACTTTTTAATCTGTATCTTCAAGGGAAAGAAAACAATATTATTTATTCACTCTTTGAGGAATCATGCATTTAACATCTAAATGCATGGTAGTATTAACAGTACAGCCTTGGCATTAATGCGCACATACACTCCACTTCCCATTATGCATCGTAAATAGATTATGTGATGAGCTGGAAATGCTGCAAACTTCCTCTCCTGAATCTCTACAAAAAGCACGAGTGGATTTTCCTCAACACTTTGACTGGAATCCGGCTCGGTGCCTCCCAGACGGACGGAGCTGCCAGCGGTCACTTCAGGTGTTACTTGCCAAAATGTGTGCAGTCAATTACATCTCTTACCTCGGTCATTGCTGTTATATAGTGTTCGCTCACAAAGTGACCGAGAGCTGGCAGACACCTGAAGAAGCAGCAGCAGCAGCAGTCGTTGTCGTTGTTGTTGTCCTCTCTCTGGAATTCAACTGGTTATTTTTTCTCCTCCCAACAGATATTTCAATTATCAATTCAACTGTTTGTTCCTGACGTTGACAAGGAGGAGTGTGTGTATGTGTGTGTGTATGTGTGTGTGTGTGGCAGGGAGGTGTAATTAGGATGATGAGTGGTTATTAGGGTGATAGATCTCTTTGTTACCCCCCTGCCCATTGTGTGAGGGTGAGGTTGAGAGACCATTATTTAGACTGCAGACCTCATTAACCTGCAGCCTGTGTGATGCAGGAGCGACAGGATGCAACTGATTATACATTTATGAATGAATGAATGAACACATTTATTTCTAACGAAGTGTTAGAAATACGTGAAACACTCACAATCACATTTCTGTTTCCACAGATTCAATATGGATTCATAAATTCCCTAAAAAAAGATCATATTTTTCAGTCTGGGTTTCATTTTTTTGTTTGTTTTTTTTTTTTACTATTTTTTACTCAGACTTTCAGACCTCTAATGGATGCTCTGTACTCATACTGTATGAATAAGTGTTACTCTATGGTGGAAGTGCATGGTGAGCAATGGAAAGCATAAAGAAAACATCATTTAACCTGCCACTTCTTCAATAAGGCAGCGTTTGGACACATTTCAGACTTTAAAGAGGCAGTAACTGAAGAGTTTGGAGATCTGGTCGTCACTAAAGCATATGTGAATTAAAGAAAGCTAATCAGAACAACTGAATTAATCAAAGTTGTAATGTTGACATCTGAAGGAGGTTGATTGATTTCCAAATGTCAATGAATAACCTGTAAGAAAGCATTGAACCTTAAAAGTGTTGATTAGTTGCTGGTAGCCGGTGGGCTATACACTGGATTAAATCATGAATTAATAAAGATGCTGATGAACTTAGACATAATGATGTTTTCATAGTGTAGCCTGTTCACATTCCTTGTATCATGTGATCACAATCTTGTCTCAGGGTTCGACAATAACGGTTGCCCGATTGCCCGGGGCAAGTAAAAATTACCGGCGGGCAGGTAGAACCTGCGCGGACTTGCCCGGTCGGGCAAGCACCGACTCAGATTTTATTATTTTTTATTTTCGGACTTTTTATGCATTTATTTTGAAAGGACAGCTGGAGAGAGACGGGGGGAGAGGGGGGGTTGACGCGGAGCAAAGGCACTGTCAGGTGGGATCGAACTGGGTCGCTGCAGCGGGTGCTCTACCAGGTGAGATAGGTACGTCGCTCGCGGCTCGCCGTAATCGGCGATTTCACCGAGCATTTCACTGACGGTGAGCGGCCTGACGCTGCTTCATTAACGCCGCCGCTGTTTCAGACTCGGGGCAGACGCACCGTTTAGTTACCATACCGACGAGCTAACGTGCCCTTTTTAGGTTATAATCCTGTTGTCAATAAACACACGTGGAGACGGCGCTACAACCAGGGGTGTGAAACATGCGGCCCGCGGGCCAAAACCGGCCCAACAGTGGGTCCAATCCGGCCCTCAGCAAGTGTGAAAATTTTAAATTGCACATATTTTTATCAAGAAATTTCAGGTGGTTCATAATATGTTTTGTAAAAGGATAGTTCATTAACTGTAAACATCTTAATAATGTACTAAAACAGAGGAAAAATAGAAATTTTAAAATATATGTATAGGCTATCATGATATTGTTTTACTGGTTAGGCCTACTTGAGATCAAATTGTGCTGTTTGTTACCCCTGAACTAAATTGAGTTTGACACACATGATTGGCTGTTTGCCTGTCACTGTTGTTTCAATGTCCCACATCCTTGAGTTTTACAGGGGCAACTCAATAAACTAGAGTAACATGGAAAAGTCTAGGCTATTTCCAGTAGTTCAAGTCAAATGGCCCCAACCAAGTATTGAGAGCATATAGATGGACATGAACATTTTCATATTCAAAATTATTTTTTAAATTGGTCTTTTCTAATATATATATATATATATTTTTAGATACTGCATTAATACTGAAGCTAAATTGTCCACTGCAGCATGTGAATGCAATGAAAAGAATAAAATCTGATTGGAGGAGCCAGCTATCTGTTAAAAATGTTGTCCAGGTTAATGTTTTAGCCATTAAAAGGCCCTTCAGTTCAAGATTTCAACTGTGATCGGGCATTAAACAGGTGGCTCACCTGTTCAGATAGGGCATGGAGGGTGTAACTGCTACTGGTCAAATAATGTGAAATAGCAGTTAATTTTACATGTCTGCAATGATTGCCATTTAAATGCAATTATAGATAATAATAAATACTGCTTTCTGAAGAAAGAAGTGTTGTGTAGTGTTGTGTATAGTCAACAGGAAGGATTCTAGTAAGATATAAGTCATGAGCGAAAGTATGCACCACACAACCAGAAAAAAAAAACCTAGGCAGGGCAAGTAAGAATTTAGATGGGGCAAGTAGATTTGAAAAGTACTTGCCCGACAGGGCAAGTACGAAAAAACCTTAACGTCGGACCCTGTGTCTGTATAGAAGACATGAAAATGAGATGCACACACACCCACACACACAGAGAGAGACGCTGACATGCAGACCTTCTTTCCTTGTTAGTGTTTTGTTTGCACACATCCTCTTCCACCTGCTCAACGGGCTAGAGAGTGAAATCAGCAATAAAACGTCCGAGCCTGTAATTACTTCCTGAATTATTATAATTAGCCCGTGTAGCTGATGGTGCTGGTGCTCGCCCTCGGGCTCGGAGCAGAGCAGTAACCACCGGAGCAGGGAAGTCACACAACACAATACATGTTTTCATCTCATGTTAAATACAGACAACGAATAACTGTTGCAAATATCGATCCGATGCAAATCTGGAACTTTAACCTCCGAGTTAAACTAAATAATTCATTCTGGTTATTGACGTTGTGTGTGTGTGTGTCTTGGTGCTGATGAGAGTTGTCCACACCGACCTGGGAATATAAAGCCCACAACCTGCTGCAGTTAAACTCTCTCAGGAGGAAGAGTCTTGTTACTTTATTGTAGGTCGGACTCTGGCAGCCTTGCTAAAATGAAAAGTTGTTCTCTTGGTAATAACTGTGATCCGAGACTGGAATCCCACATATAGCTAGTATGGAAATGACTCCGGTGACGGTGACTGTCAGAGATGATTCACCTATCGATTTGGCGCTAAACACATAAACACACACAAGCACATTGACCATGGACCTGTCAGACCGGCAGAGAACATAATCAGGATTTTTGGAGCCGATCACAGATTAGTGAGTTTAAATAAACCGATAACCAATCACGATACGATCACGTGAGGGAGCAATATGTCTACAATGAGACGTGTCTGTTAGCTTTGTATGTTTGTTTAAAAACCGCTAATGCGTGTTCCCGTCAGAGGCAGTTTTTCGGCAAACAGTCTTGCTTGTCTCTCGTAACGTTCTGTTATTATCTCATAGCGTGGTGAATGTGCAGGTCACAACTTGTCCACCAGAGCGTTTTGGAGTTGTTGGATTGTGTATGAGGGAAACCAAGAAATCCCATTAGCCTCCGTAGCGTAGCTCTGAGCAGCTCGCGGCTCTGCTCCGCCGTTCTAAAAATAGCTTAGACCGACAATTAAAGGTAACGAACCTACTCCTAAAACTATAGGGATTATGGCAATGGGCCAATTTGCCAAAATGTTGATCTATCCCTTTAAATGTGTCTTTTAAGTCTTTGTGACGGACAATAACGTTTTTTGAAACTTGAATCATTAGCTAGCAACATCGTCACTAGCAAACAAACATGTTGGTGCCGTGGAACTTCTTCAGAGTAAATGAGACATGACGGCCGATCTCCCAAATTGCATAAACCGCAAAATATTGGCCGATCCGATATAAGATCGGTTTATATCAATGTTTATTTACATATGAAGCTGTGAGATGTGATGATCATTGATGACGTAAACAAAGGTCTGAACAAATAAATGCTCATATTCAGCTGCTCTGGCTGCCAGTACATTTACATCATTTCCTAAATCCACCTCTTTGGTCTCTGTCCTCCTGTGTCTGTGTCTTTGCTGGTTTCAGTCTGATGCCGTTGTCGTTTCTCCGTCCAGCGCCCACGTTGTCTGAATAGTAAACACATGTTTGTCTAGCTGAGCTCCCATTGGGCCGTTGGTCTTAAAATGAGACGTGGGCCGGAGCCACTGTTGGCACATTGTTATCTTGAGACAGCAGAAAGTGATTGTGCTATTGACCAGCACAAAAAAAGCTGGTCTCAAGTCAGTGGTGCAGTATTTCACTGTGAAGCATGATCAAGAGAGTAATACGTGTCCACAGGCACACAACACACACACACTGAAACACACACTCTCCCTTTCATCACCTAGACAAAATTTTTCCCACCACAGTTTTGTAATGAACCAAAATAATATAACAAAATATGTCTGATGTTGTGTTACTGTATGAGCTGTTGCTTCTCTGTAGAGCTGCTGGATGTGTATGTGTGTGTGTCAGGACTCGACTGTGAAAATGTGAAAATGACTTTACTCTGGGCCTGCCCTCTTCCCCTCTTTTAACACTTGAATATGATAATTAATTTGTCATTTTATAAGATCACATTATTATTATACATTAATATTATTATGATTTACTAGATTGAAATGAGTGTTTGCCTCATGAAAACGATAGGGTGCGATGACGGTTTGAAAAGGATATTTACAACATTTCCACCGTGCACATGTTGTCACGTTTCATTGTGTCCTTTCTTTTCACTCTGATCTCACGCCGCTCTGCAAAACTGTTTGTGTCCAGCTGCTGGCAGAGGGCAACATCACACCTCCTGCGCCTCTACGCCCGTGTCCTTTCTCTGGCCTTGTCTCTGGCAGTTTTCACACCTCCTGCGTCCTGCGGTGGCTCTCGTACTGCTGAGGCCCGCGCCGCATCTGACATAACTGATGGGAGCACGGGAGGAGAGGACCTGCAGGTGTCTCGCTCGCTGCTAGAGCCGGGTATCGCTACTGATTTACTGAACCGATTCGACGTTTCCGATTCACAAAGTTCTGATTGGATTTGATTTCTGATTCGATTCGGTATTGATTCATTGCAAGATATTTCAGTTCTAATACAAATTTTGGGGTTAGGGTTGTTCAATGATGGTACATGAACCTGGTGCATTATTTACATTATTACCCGGTGTCCCAGCTCTCATCTCTGCAGAACTATGAAACAAACGCGCCCCGTAACCCGTAATCTCTTGTTTATGACAGCTAAGACTACACAAATATACACATGGTAACATCGTATATGATATATAACATTATCCACCGCTCTATTGATTGATTTCTCGCCGGCTTTGTTGTAAACAAATGCACATGGCCAGGAGGAGGGTTAGCGAAGAAAGAAGAAAAGCGACCGGACTTGCATAGACACAAGATCGACACAACATGAGGTCGAATTTTTTTTTTTTATGTGCGGCAATTTCCGACGAAAAAAACTGACTCAGTGTGCAGAGGCTTTAACAGTCGTGGGCGATGATTCAAGTATCTGCAATCAATGTGCACGTTTCAGCAGTGAATGGACACATCAAAATGTGATCATGCAAACATGCAAAAAGATCAATCTAAGGATTTTAGGAATCGATATCAGATCTTTCAATTGAAGAATCAGAAAATCGCTCTGCATGATGTTGGGGTTTTGTTTGCCGGGTCGGATTTAGTTGTTGGTTATGGACGTGAGTCTGAGAATGATGACAACAGGTTTCTGTAGCAGTTTAATACTGAGCGAGCTGAGCTCATCGATCGACTCCGCCCATGTGTGCAGCATTGTACTCTGTGACTGGTGCGGGACCAGGGATCGATGCCTCCGACCGGCTCACATCCTGTAGTCTCACCACCTCAGCACTGTGTTTTCCCGTCCTCGTGTCCATCCACTTCACATTGACAGCCGGGGCCATCCGTCTTGTTGAGCCTCTGTCCGGCTTTATTGGTGAGGATGTTCACATCCTGACGTGGTGACAGGCGGAGGAGGAAGTGGCAGAGAGAGAGGTGGTGGCCCCGGACCTCAGAGTCACTCTCTCTCCGTCTAAAGAAGAAACACACACAGACACACACAGAAAATAAAATAATGCAGGGTAGGTGTGAGGCCCTGACCGACCGTCCGTCCCCAGCAGGTGGTTGACACCTTCTTCAGGTGTGACTGCAGCAGAAATCACACCTGAAAGAGACGTGGAGGTGGCAATTCACTTTCAGTCACTTTACACAAACACACACTGTCTTTCTCACTCACTCACTCACACACAAACAAAGCACGCCATTTTAACACAAAATAGATGTACTGTGCACAGAAACAACATTTGAGCCATGATGAGGATGTGTTTACACAAAACACACTCAAAAACTGGTATATTTAAAAACTTTTGAAAATAAAAAACACTTCCTCTTCTTCAGACGGATCCTGCTGCTGCTGCTGCTGTCACATCCTCTTCATCGAATCCCTCCGGCTCTGAACTTGTGAACTCGTGTCATCTTCGTCACTGTTTTTTAAAACCGCTTCAACATCTTGTGCCTCATAATTTTTCAGTTTTAATTTTCCATTCCTCTCTCTCTGATGCCGACTGAATGACAGTTACAGCGTTTCTAAGGTGGTGGGTCGGTGTTTAGCGTCCACTGTTAAACACACATGCACACACACAAAAAAAAGACAAACAAACACATGCACGATGAGGCAGATGGTGCATGTGTGTCGAGTTTTCTTCCTCTTTTTGCCGTTGTGAGTCATGTAGGATCTCAGCAGAATATGAGTCGACAGATTGTGGCAACGATAATAAAACCAAGATAAAAATAGAGACTTCAAGAAAAGAGTTCATAAATTCAAACTGGTCTAAATTTAGGAGGTCGTTTGGATTCACAAATAACTCAACTCACTGTTCTCAGTTGACATATAATTGAAAACACAATATGGTCAAGAGCAGTATCACAAAGCTACGGTGGCCCTGAAGTGCAATCAGAAAACAAAACGGCAAATCATTAAATAAAACAGAAAACACAATAACAAATCATTGCTGCATTTTTAAAAATAAATGTGGGACGACCTTTCGTACACTTTTTGGATAGTTTTGCAGTTTGTAGTTTGCAAACATGATTGACACAGCGTGAGGTCGATCACTTTTCCAGTCGTCAGACAGTTCCAGTGTCAGTGCGCAACAGCCTGAAAAATAGATGTAATAGAGTCATGAACGTCTTTTGTTATTTTGTTTAAATGACAAGTAATTTCCTTGGGGGATTAACAATTGGTCCTATATTAATGGATACTTCAAATATGATGTGTATATATTTAGTAATATAATTATGTTTTGACTATATTTGATTCTACACATATATAGTGTTGTGACATTAATTAACGCATAATAATTGCGTACAAAGAAAATCTATAATTGTGACATACCTACTTCCTACCATTCATATTCTCCAGATGTAAAAGAACATTTTTGTTTGGTACATGAGTCAACATTTATCACATTGTCATCGTTAGAAAGTCACACTGAAATCACACAGGGCCCCGGACCGGATCCCTGTGGTGCACCTGATGATGCAAACATGACGTGAAACAGACTGAACAGACCTGGTTTCTGATTTTCTGCACATAATTGATAAAGTGTGGGAGAAGATGATCTGATCAGATGATTTATCCTTTACTACCTTCATCATATAGTAACACCGGCCTGTGTTGCTGTGTTATTGATCTGTGTTCGCTGATGACAGCTCCACACTAACTTTGTGAGTGTGATAGTCTTCCCTGTGTGTGTGTGAGTGTTGTCACATGAGTGTAAACAGATCAGGGGTTTTGGTGCACACAGACTGAGTGCAGAGTGAAGCTGCCTGTGTTCGTGCTTTTACCTCAGGTTCAGTAACTGTCTTTTAGTTTTGTTTGATTCACAGACGATTAGTCAGCACTTTCTGGTGAGACAGTTTACTTTAGTTTAAAGCTTTGTTTCTCTCTGAAGCTGCTTCTTATTGTTTTTTCTCTCTCTCTTTTTTTTGTAAAAGTAAATAACCTCACATAAATCACTGTGTGATCCTTGGTTTGGGGACTGGGGTGGGTGGGCGGGCAGAAAGCTCTTTGTACTTTTATACTGTGCTTCAGTTCCCTCACACAGGAGCAAAACACCTGTTCAGATTTTGTCTCTTTACCTTTAACTTAATTGGCTTGACCTCAGGGGTCAATTTGAAATTTGTTTATTTAGTAAAACGTTTTTATTGATAGAAAATGAAACAGGAATTTACCATTTTAGTTCAGATTGTTTTGTTTTTTGTTGTTGTTGCTTTTGTTGTAGGTAGAAATGCTAAAGAGGAAGTGACTGTGCGTGATTGTTGTCAATCAGGAGTTTGTTGTATTTTAACAGCAGGCTCTGTTTCTGTTTCTCCAGTGTTTGTGTGTCATTCACAACTTCAGAATATGTTCAATGTTGTAGAATTAAGAAAAGAAGATCAGGTCAGATATTATTGCTGCAACATTCCTAATGTCCACATGTAGACATACATGTGGACATTAGCCTTTGTTTAAAGTGATGACCGTGCAGGATCGATTTGTAAAGACAATCCTCCTCAGCATGTAGCTATAAATCTGGACCAGGTGGGACTGCAGCAACAAAACCTCCCATCCCATCCACACTGATACAGATGCAGCTTTTTTTGTCTCTACACAGGAATTGATTCTTTTAATAACCAACATCCAGGAGTGGACGTTTATGTTTAGTCATTTCACTGCTGCCTCTGGGCCGATGCAGTTACAACCCTGTTTGTCTTCTAGAAAAGATAAAGACGAAATCTAGAAATGCAGCCGTGTGTTTTTTTTTCTTCTTTTTTTGCATATTTGATAACTAAACCATGTCCAATTGTCTTCTGTTGTGTTTTGCTGTGTGTGTGTGTGTGTGTGAGTTGTATCTGATTCACCGAGCAGAGAGGAGACGAGGCTGAAACCTCAGCGTCCCACAAACCCCCAGTGGTGAAAATCACTTAGATGAGCTTGTTTTTCCTGGATATTAAGTATTGAAGACAATTACATTCTTCACTCAACCTTCATCACCCTCCCCCTCCTCCCCCTCCCTCCCTCCTCTCCACATGCTCTTTGTTTTCCTCTCCTTCCCTCTGTTGTTTTGTGTCAGAGAGGCGAATCACATGGCTGTTCCTCTGCTAAAGGAACTGTTTAACTCAACAAGAACAAAGAGCGGCGTGTCTTGTCTGAGTTGTATCACACCACTCTGATGTCGATTATTTTTACCTCCTCTATTTATAATCTTTCCTCTGTCCTACATATGTCTTCGACGGCTCTCTGGGGACGGCTTTGTCACTAAGAAGTCTGCCTGCTCTCCTTCTGTCTACACCTTATGATGAGGTCCATGAACGCCACGCCCAAAGGGTTAAAACAAACACCGCTCCTCCTTCCATAGGTTTTTAATGTTAGTTAGTTTTAGGGATGCTCGTTTTTAACACAAAACACAGGGATAGGAAGGTTGGCCTCATTTGCTTTTATGTATTTTTTACTATAAATGTGGGCTGTGGCTGCACATGCAAAGCAATGTAACCCCTGGCAACCATAGTGTAATACCATAGTGCTGGGATTTGTCTGAGCAAAGTTCTTTCTTTCTTTCGTTAGTTCGTTAGTTCGTTAGTTATCTAATACTGTAATTATTATTATTACGTGTCCAGAAACCAGACGATCGGTGGTTCGATCCCCTCCCCTCCTCCAGTCCACATGTCCTTGGCCTTGGTATAAATTGCTCTGGATGTGTCATCGGTGTGTGAATGAGTGTGAAAGTGTCAGACAGCATGTGAAATGTAGATAGAGGAGCTGTATGGGTGAAAGGGTGAGAGTGATTGTAGTGTAGAGGAGACCGGGGGTGGTTGGAAGGTTTATGACAAAAAAAAACAAAAAAACTTGACATTGAAAGCTTTTTATTCCACACTAACATAATTGGTGTGTGGGTGAAGGTGTGTGTGTACATTAGGGTCTTAAAAAATCTTGAAAGCATTGAATTTATTAATTTGGAAGTAATACCTTAAAAAGACTTGAAAAAGTCTTGAATTTTAATATCTGGGTCTTAAAAATTGCGCTGTATTTAACTTCTCGTCAAAAGTTTCATTTGTCATTTGATCAAATAACGTTATTAAAAAGCGGCAGAACCAATAATTACGAACACAACGCAGCCCCGGGGAAAATGCTCCGAACACGTCACTGAAGAAGACCTCGCGCTACAGAACTCAAGAGCTACTGCCGAGTGAAGCAAATTTTTAAGTGGCAAGGTGAATTTGATCAGCCCACAAGCCACTGTAGCGGGTTAAAAATGAATGCTGTGAAATTCAAGTATTTCATTTTTCTTTGCCGGTAGGGCTGTGAAATAGGCCGAGAAATAGGCATTAATTTTTGATATAAATGGTCTTAAAAAGGTCTTAAAAAGACTTGAGTTTAACTTGAAGGAACCCGTAGGAACCCTGCAGAATCAGATGATTCATAACTTGTTCCTGATTGGAGAAATTGAAAGTGTTACAACTGAGCCATGTTACAACCAACCCCAGTCTCCACAGTGAAACCGTTATTATAAACGCTGCTAATTAATCAACTTTAAAAAGTTAGTAAAACAACATGGAAATGAACAAAGTGTGCGGAGCCGCCTTCTTCTCTGATGTTGAGGTACACACACCCTCAGATGTGTGTGAAGCTCGGCCCTGCGGTGTGAGGGGATAATATCCGAGGCTGTTGGCTGCTTCCTTTGTGTTGGAGTGGTGGGGGGGGGGGCAGCGTTCAGCCGGTGGTGGCTCGGTCCCTGCGCTCCGTATCGCTCCATTGTTAAACCTCCTTCTCCCGTAACCCGGTATAATCTCTCGCTGCCGCCCGTACACCTGCTCCCACGTGGAGCCGCTGCTCCGGCGCCGGCGCCTGCAGGCTTGGCTGCCTCTGATTGCTCTACCTGTGGATATTCATGCCACACATTCTCCTCACACTCAGCCGGCTGCAGCGTCTACAGCTCGCTGAGGAAGTGTGAAATATTCCCACCATATTCCCACCTCTAGCAACATAACGTTTACGCGCCGCCGTGTGTTGCTACAGCTCCACTCGTGCTCTGAAGTGTAAGTGTGTGTGTGTGACAAAAGTGTTAATTTGCCTATTAAGAAATAGACTGTGTGTGTGTGTGTGTGTGTGTGTGTGTGTGTGTGAATGGAAGCAGAAGAGGTTGGAGTGTGTGTGGTTTTGGGTCCATCCATGCGGGGGTGTAATGGAAAGCAGTGGTGGAGTGTGTGGAGTGTGTGTGTGTGTGTGTAGGAACGCAGCGTTGGACCCCAGCAGGTGTTGTTGTTGTCGGTTGCTCATGTGGGAGGTAGAGCTGGTCCTGGATCAGTGCCACGATCAGGCTCAACTGCTGAACTGCAGCGTGTGGGAGGATCATCATGTCATCCAGACTGCTTCAACCCGGGCTGCTTTCAGCGCTGCTCGGCTCCCTGTCAGCCAGGTGGAAGAGCTTCTCCTGTCATTATTGATGCATTTATGGGGGGTTGGGGGTGTAACTGGATGTGGTGCAGGACAAAGTGAAGAGACAGATGATGAGATAAAACACAGAAGGTGAAGTTACTGCAGCTCTGTGACCTCATGCAGGTCTCATGGTTGTAGCTCCCACTGAAGTCAAGTCCTCCATGCTTCATGGTGGAATATGATGAGTATGATGCTATTTAGATGTAACGTTTTTCTTTTTGTGATCAATTGTTTATTGTTCTTTTGCATGTTAATAGAGACAGTCATACAGTCATTATGTGTCCAGGATGACCCAATACAAATTACAATGACAGCTGTATCAGCCCCAACCCAGGTAGTACTGTATGCCCAAGACAAGGTAGAACTTACATGCCTACACAGATATCTACAAGACAATGACAACAATTAAAGCAACAGGAAATGTGAACATTTGCTTTGCAAATCTATTTACAGTGTGCGCCCCTACATTTTTTTGCTTGCACTCCTAAAATTTTAATTGATGGGCCACTGTGCTCCTTGTAAAAAAGTTAGTCTGGAACTCTGATATACAAAACATCTTATAGTGATCATTTTTGCAGATGTTGCCAGTTCAGATGGGACTGAAAGTTTTCTTTTCCCCAAAAAAACAAAATATGTTTTTCTGGGATGAACCAAACACACACATTTCCTCATGCCTGGAGAATATGATTTTTTTTTTTTTTAATGTCTGGGTGGTTTCTGTAGGACCAGTTACACAGTTACAGTGCTAACTACTGTAACAATGCTCCTTCATAAAAAGAATCACAGCTCCTATAATCTGCACATTGCCCTCGGCCATGTTGCACTTTCTATTATGTTCCAGTGAACTGTGCAGCCGTAGCTGTTGTGACAGAATAGTTAGATGGATGGGAGAGTCAGAGAATCAAAGGAATCACATCGGTGACTGCTGGTTTTGATTTGTGTGATCAGAGCAGTAAAGCTTTACCTTTATGTGTTTAAACACAACACCACTCTGACTGATCCACCCTGTATGTAAATGTGTAGAAACTATTTATACATCTACTCTGATACTATTCCTACATATACATTCAGGTCACATTTAGTGTCTCATGGCCTTACGTGTTGTATAATGCTATTTATTTTCCAGCTGTTGAGGTTATACAGGTTAATTTGTGAGTGTGTGAGTGTGTTTGTATAAAGCTCTTAAGAGTAAAATATGCATGAATCAGAAACAAAGTGAATCCACACTGACCCTGCAGCCCCACTATCATAGCAGTGTTTCGCTCTGATTGGATGTTGTGTTACTGTATATACTAATAAGCAGGGGAGTAATGCAATAGATAAAAACATCAGCCTGCCTGCTTTTACTCCATTACAAACCTTGTAAATTCTAAAATTAGCAGCAGGTGTTGAACAGGATCACAGGGCTGTGGGTCGTTTGCAGTTGCAGATCCAGACTACTTGTCAATTTGTTGATTTTTCATGATTAGTTGTTGTAGAGTTGTCGGAGCATTGTGCATTATTTTTATGATGGTTTAAATCAAAATGAAACGATCAGCTCTCATTGGACAAAAAGCTTGGTACAACACATCATGGGAAACTCAATTACAGCTCTAATAAGCAGAAGGAGAAATTAAATGAGACTTATGAATCTGCTGCCTCGGTGTGTAGTCTGTGAGGATGAAGAGATCCGCTGTAGTGCAGTCATATTTCCTGTCAGTGTGTATATTTAAGCTGTGCTTTTGAACTTTTTTTTTTTCCGCTATAATGTTATGTAACGCAGTGGCAACTATATCTGTTGGCCACGTTTGCCAGCCAGAGCTGCAGGTGCTGTCGAAAGGTGCCCACGATAGAGAGAGAGAGCTGCCAGAGGCTCGACGCAGAGCGAGCAGGGCAACGCTTCAGCTGCAGAAACAACCTCGTCTCCTGGAAATAAAGTTGAAGTTTAGAGAGGAAAAACAATCAGTGTTTGGATTATGTTCTGTTTGTTCTTCAAGGTGGAATATATACCTGTAGGTGGGAGACGTGGTTTACATCCTCGCTTGTTCGTCCAAGAAAGATTCACACTAGGGCTGCACACTAGGAGCACCGTGGCCCATAGATTAAAATTTTTGGAGCACAAACAGAAAATTTAGGGACGCACACTGAAAATCACAGGACATGTCTGTTCTGATGATACAAGTCAGCGGTCCTGAAATGTGTGTTTCTCTTCTATAATACACATTCTACATCTCAAAGGCGACGTCTTTCCACATACAGACTTCCTTCACCTTTGAAATGGGGCAGAGTGGGAAAACGGTATGGGAATGGGAAAGAGTAGGAGACACCGTTAGGGAACCGGGATCTGACACGACCCCGGAGGGAGAAGCAGGTCGAATGTGCACAAGAAAACAAGCGCGTCACACTTATTGCAAATCGCTATGATGTTGCTTTGGGTTGTGAGCATGCAAAATACGCCACAACTGAACGCCCCCAATGCACACACGCACGCATACACTTTAAACAAGGCGTTTAAGGCCCGCTTGTCCCTTAGATAGACAGGGAAAACCCTGGCTGTGAAATTAATTGTCTCACACATAATCTGTTCTTTTGATTGTCTGAAATTACAGCTCCGTTCGATTCTGATAATCCTGATAATCAATCAATCTTTATTGCAGACACAATAACTGGTCCATATCAACAAAAAATATGAGATTAAAAAAGAAAGAGAGAGAGGGAGATGAACAGAAAGAGAGAGAGAGAGAAGCAAACAACTCCACATAATTCAGATAATTCTGATAATACGCAAATTGGCCGATCCCGAATTCACACGTGTTGCATCTCACATTGTTCCAGGACTAAACCAAGACCAAGACCAATACTGTGAGAGATACAGTACAATCCACCACACAAATATGTAGGACTATATACTTGCATGTGTTTCATCCTGATGGTTTATTAATGTGTGACTGAATATAATTAGTGTGGGTGTGGAGGGAGAGCGTTTGTGGCCTTGATGATCTAAATACACTGTGATCATTGTGTAAACATCAAGTCTACATGTAGGACACTTCCTCAGACACTGTGTCTCTGTGATAGATCTGAGTCAGTGCGACTCCAAGTGAATTAGTGCTGTATCACTATCACAAACACTCCATAAAGCACCACTATCATCATCACTATTATTATCAGCTCCCAGAAATTAATGGCTGCAAACATGTGCAACACACACGAACACACAGACACAGTTGCAGGGCATCTGGCTGTGTGTCTGGACGAACAGCAGCCTGAGATACGAGGGAACAACATCCTCTAAATGCGTAGTAATGTTTGAAATAAATAAGCTGCATTATGCATAAAAGGGAAAAACGATTGCCTGCTTTTAAAAGCCTGTGCAAAGTGTTTCTGTCGACGCTCATTTGTCTTGCCTTTTTGGATATTTGGTCAGAAGCAGCTCAAGAAGAAAAAGAAAACGCTGTGTTTTCTCTCTCCGTCTGATGCCGACGTGGACATTAATGCTTTTTAAAGCTTCGGCTTGCCACGAAAAAATATTACCTTTGATTGCTGATTGAATTTTCACTTCTCGTGGCCTTATTTCATGGGTTTTTTTATGCGTTTTTGTGCACTTCATGGTGTGTGAGTGTGACTGCGCCTCCATGTGAGTGTCTTTTTATGTTTTTAAAGGAGTCTGCAGGCAGAAGGCTGAGCAGGCTGCCTCTCTCTGCCTCTCTCTGCCTTCGGCTGTGATTGTCAGGGTTAGTTAAAGGCAGAGGGCCCCCATGTTCCCGTGGCTTTAAGGACAGTGTGATCTGGTGGCAGAGAGATGAAAAGAGAGAGGTAACTCATCCACCCATCGGAGGGGATTTTCCCTTCAAGGGCCTCATCACGATCTCTCCAAATGAAACCATTATCTCAACATTTATGCCTCAGGCACTCGCTCTACTCCACTATTTTACGCGTTCTTTTCTTTCTCTTTCTCTCTCTCTCTCTGTCTTTTCTTTTTTTGACACTGCATGTTCACACCACATCCTCTCTACTCCACTGAACTTTTCCCTTTTCCTCTCGTTGGAGCAGTATTTTGCAGAACATGAAGGGAAGATGAAAGATGGAAGGTGACAGCAGCAGAGAGATGGTGGAAATGGAGAAGAGGGTAAGGGGGAGGGAGGTGTCAGGAGAGTAGAAACCAGCAGGGAGGGACGTGTCAGAGATGGAGGGGATGGCAGCACTGCGAGTGTGTATATGTATATATATATATATGTGTGTGACTGGATGTGACTCGTAATTCATCCAGGGGAAAGCTGAGATTTGGTTTTCTTGTCATAACAGATGCCTCCGTCGGCCCGGAGGGAGAGCTGTTCTCCACCTGCTGTGATTCAGTTTGAAATGTCTCTTAATGTATTAGTTGGCCATAATGGATCCCATGGCTCATACCTGCAGACATGCCTGCTCTTTTATATCCGTTCACACGCCACAGCCACCTCTCATCTCCAAAGGAGGGATGTGGAGGTGGCGACGGAAAGAGAGAGAGAGAGAGAGAGAGAGTGCGGTGATCTCGGCAGTAACAGTGAATAATGGCGCGGCCGCAGGACTGAAACAAATCACCTGTAGATGATTCTATTATGTGCGGTCACAGAGGAGCTGTTTGGTGCGAGCGGCTCGGAGGCGGCTCACTCAGGACGTTACCGATGAAACGAGGATTTAATTATGTTTATTATTATTGTGTGATAGACATCTGCGCAGAGGAAAGGAGATTTTCCACGGAGGAATGATCTCGTGGCGTCCTGGTGGGACCACTCCTCCACTTCCTCCACCTACGCACATCTGAAGGAAGGCGGTCCCAGACAACCTGGGTCTTTATCTGATGGTTTTAATAATCTAAAAAGTAATGTTTAATTAAGGCCTTAAATGGTTTAATTTAACAGTGTTTATATGATTAATATTTATAGATATTGGGGGGAAAAAGAAAGGCGGAAAAAACATAAAAGCAAAAACCAATTAATTATACTACAATCCCACCATCACCCCCCACAACTCTACTCCCACTGCACATCCCCATGGGACCAAGACAAACAGAAATAAGGGCTAAATGAGGAATAGATTTAAAATGATTTACAAATAAGCTCAAATGAAAGGCTGAATGAGCTATTCTCATCCTTATTTTTGTTTTATGTAATACTAAAAAGTCTTATTTTTGAGTATTTTTTAAATAAACATTATGGGCTAATACTTCCACTGAGAACAAAGTCTTAAAAAGACCAGTTTTCTCTAAATTTAAAGGGATAGTTCAACATTTTGGCAAATTGGCCCATTGCCATAATCCCTATAGTCATAGCAGTAGGTTCGTTACCTTTAATTGTCGGTGCAAGCTATTTTTAGAACGGCGGAGCAGAGCCGTGAGCTGCTCAGAGCTACGCTATGGAGGCTCATGGGATTTCTTGGTTTCCCTCATTAAACTCATCAAATACACAATCCAACAACTCCATTGAAATAAAATTAAAGTCACAACAGGGCCAAGTGCAGTGTCCAGGGGAGGAGCTATATTTAGAACAGCCTGTTGAAACATCATTATATTTTTTTCAGTTCTTGTCGTCTTTTCTGAACTCTAATCATCTTGTTTTTGTTCATGAAGCTCGGCCGTGGCAGCAGCAGATCAGAAAACTTGTCATATGAGGCGGTTTGTAAAGTCTTCTTGGCTCTTTCTTGGTTCTGCTTGATGTTTCAATTGGAACAAGTTCATCTTCCCGCTGCATCCATCACTCATCCATCCGTCATCCATCATCCATCCATCATCCATTAGCCATGTCTCAGAAAACCTGTTGGGATGTGGGAGATGAAGCGGCAGACAAAGGCAGATTCCACGAAGCCGACCCGGCCGTGACCTTGAGGCTGCGTTGTGATTTCATTACAGGGGAAGTTGAGACAAAAGAGGCGAGACATGTGAGGAGCAGAGAGAGAGAGAGAGAGAGAGAGAGAGAGAGAAGTGCTAAATGGGAAGTGCACTGAAACATGATGATTTCATTGTGCTGGCGCTTAGCGAGTTGGTGTAACAACAGTAGGAGAGACAATATGTGAACATGGCAGACACACACAGAGGTGTCAGGGTTAAGAGACACTGTCCAATAACTGATAAGATCCCCAGTTCAATAAACACACCAGTCCTGTCAGTTCCCTCTGGCTGCAGCCTCGCTCCCTCTCTCTGAACAAAGACCCATTCATTACTGCCTTAATCTGTCTCTGTGTGAAAGTGTTTTTACTTTCCAACATGTAATACGTTTCTGTGACAGAAATGTTTTGTAATGTCCTTATACAAACACGCCGCAGCACTCTGTCACTCTGCGTAACACAAATAACTGCAGTAACCTGGTACCTGCTCTCTGAAGTGGGCCGTAATGTCACCGCCGGAGAAGCGAGAGGAATGTTCTCCGTTCTCCATCCGGCTGCGTCAGTGATGGATTTTAAAACTCATGTTCTCGTTGAACCATCATGACTCACGTCCTTGTTCCCCATAAAAGATCTCGCCATTAATTTCATCATTTATGAGACAAAATAAAATATTCTGCCGCCTGTTTCCGCACTCGTCTTGACAGCGCCCTGACAGACTGGCTCCTATTTGCCGAGGCACTTTGCTGGATTTTCACTTTATAAACAGTCGGTGTGTAACTGTCGGTTTGCAGGAAGACGGATGGTTGGATGATTATTCCTCTGGACTTTTTTTTGGGACGGAAAACCATGAAATCGGGAGTGGATGAATCTTTATTATCCCCAAAACACTCAACTCAGGATGCAGAGTGATAACTTTGGTGATCTATGACCTTTCCTCCAGTGCAGTGTTTCTCAGATGGTGGTCCGCGGACCTCTAGGGGTCGCTAACGGACATGATAACATATCATGTTTTTTTAACTTTCTTTTTAATTTTCATTTTGCGACAACAAGACAAGCTTATCAAAAAAGCAACACAAGAACACAGCCTTCCGGTGTCACAAATCAGAACATACGACACGAGATAATAACAACACAACACAATAAAATCCAAAAACACAAGAATATGTAAATGACACAAAAAAAAAACACATCACACGGCTTGTTTTCTCGTGGTGCAACAGATCATTGTTGTATGTATTGTATGCAAGTAGTTTGCATTAGTGTAGGAACACTTAGGTGCATTACCCCAGCCGAATAAATAGGCATGAAAAAAACAAGTATTTGCAGCTCGACATAAGATAAGATAAGATAAGATAAGATAATACTTTATTGTCAGATCACTCTGAAATTTGTCTTGCGTCCCATGATGTCCAAGTTTCACACAAATAATAACAAAATACAAAAAACATAAATTTACAAAAAGCATAAATGTTACCCTCAAAGGTCACATTTAAAGAGAAACACAAACTACCTCCTAACTCCATTCACAACATAAATCCAACATTACAATGTGTCTTTGGTGCAACACCCAGTGCTCAGTCTGTACATGAACCTTAGGGTCTACTTAGACCAAACTCTGATTTAACAGTTTGACAGACTGAGGGACAAAACAAGCACAACAAGAAAAACCAACATGTGTTGGGCAGTCATGTTTGTAAAAATAATCTTTACCAATGGAGACACATGTATGCGGGTTATTTGTAGCGCTGGCCATTCGTTTTATATCGTTTGTATTTACCGCTCCTCTTAGCAAATCATAGATTACGAGAATAAAGCGCGGCTGCCCGGCTAACTACAGAAGCCTTTTTAGCTCAAACCTGTGGTGTTCACCAGGCATTTGGAGCGGATCGAGGTCCAGACGCGTTCACGTAACAAACACTGACCCAAACGCACCGCGCTTGGGTCGCAAAGTTCAACTGGGCCGACCTAAACACTGCCTGTGTAAAAACACCCTTAATCTACAGATGTGATATTAGTAAATCTGTCATTTTAGGCTGTTTGTGAATGATTGAAGTTGTCATATTGTTTTTGGGGCTATTTAGAGCCAAGTGGTCCATGAGTGTTTTTTTTATGGGTTAAGTTGTCCTTGGTCTGAAAAATCTTAAGAAACACTGATTTAACACCTTTATCTGACACTGATTATCAGCTCATTGTAACATGCAAATACAATAACATGAGGTGTTAATCATAGGAAACGACCAGTTTGATCGTGAGCGTGCTGAGAGCAGCTGGGTGGCTGCAGACCTGTGGAAACACAGAGTTTTATAGACTGATCTTGACCTTTACAACTTAAAACACAGTTTATTATTGTGGCTAGGAGGGAAAAACGCACTACGACCATTAGGAGCTAAGTGCTAAGTGGAGCACACACAGAGACACAGAGTTTATCATATTGTTAAATATGTTTGGCTTCTGCAACTTGTTTCTGTTGTTTTCATCTTTTATTTCTGCAGCATGTTGTGTTGTTTTGCAGCCATCCGAGTATTTTGTTATTAATTCAACTTCATTTTTGTGTAAGAAGTGTTCATGTAATCACAGATGTGCTTCAGCTCACTAGAGAAGGTGGAAGGAGCTGTGCATTGAATTAAATTAAAATGTCTTTTGTCTCATAGTGCAGCAGCCTCCAGAGCAGAGCTGAGCTGAGCTGACTGCCATCACGTCCTCATCAGACTCATTCAGACATGAAACACACACATAAAATTACCAGAATATTGATATTATGTGCCGTTAAACATCTCAGTCTTAATTGTGCAAATACACACATACCACCACAGCTCACACACACATTCCCATTGAATATATATGTGCATTGTTACAGTGAGAGCAGCAGTGAATGAGCTCTGCAGCTGTGTGGAGGTTTGTTTAAAAAAGGCCGGTCGTCCCGACGCTCGCCGTGTTATCAGCGGCTGCTGCTGCTGAATTATCTCTTCTTGACATTATAATTCAGTGCACACTCGACAGCGCTGTTTTCTCTCTGCAGAAAATAGAATTTCTGTACATTTGATTTGCTCTCCCCTTTTTGTTTTCTCATTATCTGTAAAATATGTTGTGTACCTCTTCACCCATTTCCTAACCCTCCACAATTTCACAGAGGAAGCGGAAAATGACAAAGTCACACTGCGTCGTATGAAAGTCCCAGGGTTCAATTTTTCCTTCTTCCCACTTTCAAAAAAACAGGTTTCTAATAATAAATAGGTCTTGGCTGCAATTCACTGGAAAATGAATCCAGAATAGGATGATGAATGTGAAGAGAATAATTCCCTAGGTGATGAAAGGAGGGGACTTCCTCTTATAGTGGAGCACTTTCCTCCCTCCATGTGGTCCCACTGTACTCCACTGTAGTCTGTTCTACCCCACTGTCCTCCTGTCAGTGGGTTACTGCAGAGACTCAGAGAAATACAGCGTGCATATGGCTGGAAGTCGGCTTGTCATCATACCAGAATTTCAGTAGTCGACACCAATACCAGTAAATTTCCACGATTCTCGATACTTATTTGATACCACGATAAAAAAGAAAAATGCTTCTAAATTCATTTGGCTACTTTATTAAAAAAACTGTTTCACATCAAATTTTCTTGTATTTAAGCTCCACGGTGCTGCAACAACTTTTCTCACTGCAAGAGCAGCGGAAACATGAGGAACAGAGTTAAAATGGTAAATATGGCTCAGCCTGTTTTCACACATACTGGTGCAAAAATAACACATTGTTTCATTCTTCAACTTGTATGTTTAGCATTTACACATGTTTGTTTTTCCTCTGGTCCAAACCATGGCTGTAATTTGGTCCAAACACCGCATCACTGTCAGAGCGCCATGTTTACATGAGCTCAAACTTGTGGCGTAGACCGAGCAGTTGTGTTCTTTGCATGTCGACATCGACTTGGTATAGTATCGGTTGTGGTGACAACGCTAGCAGAGACTCATAGAAACTACAGCGTGCATGTGGCTAAAAGAGTTTTTCTGTCCATTGAGATGCTCTGTACCAGATGTGTTGATATCAAACATTCTCATCACGCTGGGTTTGTCGTTTTATTTATTTATGAGCTGCATCAAAGGGCCGACGTTCGTTTTTCTCTGTGATGGACACACACATTCCAAAGCTAAAGCTGCTCCGATCAATACGTTCATATTAACAATGGATCAAATGGCTTTTATTTGGATCAGCATTTATTCCTGTTTTATTCCGATTGTTTGTGCTGGTGATTGGTACAGGTTCAGTGAAAGTCTCCTGTCTTGTATATCTTTGTATTTTATTCAAACTGATTAATAAAGGGAGGTTATTCAGAGAGGAACATGAGGCTCGTTCACATGTCTCCAAGTCCTCAATGTGGAACAATCTGAACGTACAACTTCATAATACTGATGAAAAGACAGCACATTTATAAACTGGTTTTAGTTTTGACTCCACAGGGTCGATGCATCGCTCCAAATGAACGCTAATCTACTAGATTTGTGAAAAAGCAGCTATTTCCTAAGGTTTTCCATGATAATCTGCTTTACAGTGCTGATATATAGCTGCTTATGGGTGATTTCAATAGGAGGCATATAGGCGTGTGTTTCACTGCTCGAGTCGAGGTTATTTCCACTTCTCGCCGCAGCTCGTCTCTGCTGGTGCTTATTCTATTTCTGTAAATGTTTACACAGTCTGCGAGAGACTTTGTCTGGCGGCCGTCCTCCTGGCTGCGGCGGCAACAGGACAGCTGGTTTCTGAGGACGGCGATGGCACTAATGAACGTGGGTTTGGACTGGATGGATGGATGCTCCGGATAGCGGTGGTTATGCGCCGCTGATGTTTCACGTCTGCTGTGTATTTCAACTCGGACTGCGCTCAACAGTTTATCGACAAATTCTGTAAACACTAATTCTTTGTTGGCCACGAACGGGTGGTTGGGAGGGGAGGTTATTATTGGCACAAACAAAACCGGCTACTGGCAGCTCGCGTTCAAAAATCTGTTGGTCAAACTGTCTGCAGCTCAGTGGAGAAGACTGGAGATGAAAACAGCAGAAGAGAAGGAGGGAGGAGGGAGCTGGATGGAGGAGGGACACTGAGGGCATGTGAGATCCAAGACTCCTGTGACCTGAGGAACCTCTGTTCAGGCCGTTAAAGATCCTCTATTGATCCCATTACGGCTGGAAGGGCTTTATAGACAGCTCTGCATCGGAGCCATCAGCCAGTGTATACCTTAATTAATGTGAATCATGGCCAGAGAGAGGGAAGGCTTTTGTTTGTGTACGTGTGGTGTGGTGCGGTGCGATCATTGGCAGATGTTTCCTCCTCTGCTGAATCAATGAGTCTGTCGAGACGCCTTCATATCTCATCAGAGCCCCGGCTGATCCCTTAAACGGTCTGGGATTACATCACAATGGAGGGGTCAGGGGGCATCGCGCTGGTGCACCGGGAGAGAAAATCGCCTCTGGAGGAAAAGGAGAAGAAAAAAAAAACGCCCTCCACCCTCGCCTCTCCCTCATTTTTCCCCCCTTTACTCGAGATAATATCACACACTCGTCTGAGCACAGAAAATCAATATGCCTCAGCTAAGTTCAAAACCAAAAGCTAGTCATTAAAAAGAGAGGGAGCAAACACGCTGCCGCCGCCGCCGCCGCTCAGCGCGCCGGTCCAACCCGGCTGAGTTAAGCTGCAGGGACTGTTATCATTGTTAAGCAAATAGATCCACAGAGGGAGGGAGAGAGATAGAAAGGAGAGAAATAATAAGATTTACTCCCCGCGCTATTAGCAATCTGTTTCTTCTTCTTGCAGGCTGACGGGCGGGGAGCCGCCCCCTCGCAGCGACTGAATGCCCACCTCAGCACACAGGGAATTAGTTAACTGTTGATATAGAGGAGGAGGTTGAGACGTAAAGAAGCTGTCTGCTCTCTGACCGTCCTCTGAAACGCTGTCGACCTCCACAGGCTCCAGATCAGAATCAGAATCGGGTTTATCGGCCAAGTTTGTTGCGTATAGCTCTCACATAAAAGACGTACAACAACAATAAACAATAAGTTAAGAATAATAAGAATAAGAATTATACAAAAAAAAATTAAATAAGATAAGATAAGTATGGTAAAGTGGTCAGATGTTACACAATACATCACAAATGTAGAATAACTGCTCTCTGGGATTAAAAGAGCTAAACAGATTCTCACTAACACTTAAAGAAATGAACTGTATTCTGTTCCACGAGGGCGGATTTGATGCGGCATCAGCTGTAATCCCCTAAAAAGAAAGAAAAAAACAAAACACACACATTAGTGCTGCTACCAGTGGCGGCGGTACTGTGCAGACAGATAGCACTGTGGATAGTGAGCAACAAAGGAATCCTGCTCCATCTTATCACAGCTCGCAGGAAGTCTGATGTTAATTGAAAGAAATGCCACAGCAGCATCCTCACAAACCCAGTCAGATTCACACACCAAACAGTGCAACAGTTATGGGACAATATGTATCACATCACACTGGGCTGCACAGCTTACATACAGTAGCTTTTATATAGGTAACATGCATCTTGTTTGATATACAGTAAGTGCCTCTTATCCCAGCGTCTCTAATCATTCAGACAGTCGTATTGTGCAGCGGCATGAAAAACAGACGTTGTAAATCAATTTCCCCCAGTGTGAGCTGAGTCTGAGACTGTCTCAATGCTGATTGATTGACTGCTGGAGATAGATAGTTTAGAAATCCAACCCAGAAACGCTACAGTGCAGCGGGGCTTTCACACCGAACTCGTTTGAGTTTTCCGTTTGAGCCAAAACAAATTTACAGGTGTGAAAGTTCCTCCAGATCCAAAGAATGGAAATTATGTCCGACCAAAAGAAGCGGTCTCAGTCCGGACCAAACTACACCACGGTTAGGACTTTTGCCGGGTAGGGCTGCCCACAAATAATCGACCAAGCGTTAGTTGACCAAAATTTCATTGGTTGCAGAAAAAAAAAAAAAAAAACATTTGGAGTCCAAATGTCGTCAAAATGAAGTCAAAATCTCTATGAGTGAACTGTGTATGAAGGCTAGAGGATGTTCATCTGAATCCCAACAAGGCTCCATATTGGGTCTGATGCCGGTAGCGATGTCATAATGGTAAAATCGTTGCCATGATGCAAACTAGGGGCGGGGGGAAAAAATCAATTCAGCATAGTATTGTGATATTTCGCGTGGCAATATTTTATCAGTAAATGGACGTCAAGTACCAATCTGAACAGACTTAGAAGTAAATCTTATTAGAAACAACAGATGTTAAAGTTTTCATTTGCAGTTGAAAAAAGCTAATAAATCTCGTATCGTATCTCAAGTGTTAGGGTTCGTATCGTGGCAATATTATATAGCAGTGCCTTTGGTGATTCCCACCCCTAATGTGAACTTGTTCATTTATTTTCCTAGATCGCTACTTTGATAACTAGCTAATTTGAGGAGAGCTCTGGTGACGCGACTATACGTCATACGCACATCTGTCTACAAACGATCAAATCAGTGTCAAGTGTAGAGAGACGCAGCATACGAAAGTGATGAGGACAGGACGTCAATATGTCATAAACAGTTGTTGTGCAGAGTGAAACCAGAACCAACCGGATCAAATATAGCAGAAACATGAACCTTGGTTCAAAACGCCCTAAAAGAGTGAACTGCAGCCTTGGCATAAGTTTTAAAAACCACACATTGACAGATTAAGGGGTCTCACCCTGAGCTCTGACTCAGCTATGAGCCATGACACATCTGGTTTGCACAGTTCACAGAGTCAATCACCTCTTTTCAGTGACTTTAACCACATTAAAGAGACCTTTATACTTGCTCACTGAAAAGTCTCAGCACTGTCACCTTCACCACATATACAGGTGCATTTCAATGAATTAGAACATCATGGAAAACTTTATTTATGTCAGTAATTCAATTCAAAAAGTTAAACTAAAACACTATGTAGTTCCATTACACACAGAATGAAACACTGAATTTCTTTTTTTTTATTGAATTTCTTTTAATTGTAATGATGTGTTGCATTTTTGAAGACCTGAAATCCAGCAAATATGGAAATGTTGGCCCTTACGCCTGTATATCTAGGAGACGAGTCAATGTTTCATCTCCAATAATCGTCCACTACAAGTGTATGAAGTATGACAGTATGAAATGCTGCGTTCAGGTTCTGCTCGATGCTGCGTCACCCGATAGAATCGATGAAAAGTGATCAAAATAAAGAGGGGCGGCGTCACAGGATGAGACGAATTCCAATCTCATTTGTTCGCAGTGATTCAGAAATCTCAGCTGAGTCAATCTGATGAAGTATCGATCGCAGCCAGACTCCTCATATAAATGTGTTTATGTGTCCCGACTGGTACAGTAAGGGGGCTGCTGATGTGGCTTTGCCTGTTGGGTTTGCAGGGTTTCTGTGGCTCTACAGTGGATCTTTGTAGTGGGTTTGGAGGATGCTGCTGCGCTTTCTGCCCCTCCAAGAATCTGCTCCCCTCCCATTGTGGTTTTTGCTCATTGACATTTCCAGATGTGAGTAGTTCACAAAGGCTGTGACTGAGGAGAGAGGCTGACATTTTGTGTCTCTGCGAGTGCTTGACAATGGCTGAGAAGCACTGACATTTGTGAAAGTGCCGAGTGGAGCACTGCTAAGATTTTCTATTATGAGAGCGAGAGAGAGAGAAAGAGAGAAAGAGAAAGAGAGAGAGAGAGAGGGAGGGAAATTATACATTACATCCTGTTGTCTATCTGTTACAGTAATCTGTGCCCGCAGGATGTCAGATGAAAAAGAAACAGAAAAAGACGAGTGGCGGGGAAAAGAGGGGGGAGAAACAGAGCACAGGAAGAAGGAGAGCGCAGAAGAAAAGGACGAATGATGGAATAAATACAACAACCTAGTTGCAATTCTCTGGTGGTTCAGTGTGTGAAAGCATTTTCAATCTTTTCCCTCTAAACCTCCCTCAACCGCCGCAGACAGCTCCCTGAAGTATATAAAGCCTGCTGCTGTTGATCTTATATGAAAAAGGTACAAACTGCTCTGCACAAACAGGCCGCTGAATAATAATGACATCTCTCTATGAAACAAATTCACAAGTGTCTGTGCGAGATTCACACAGGCTCAGAGAGCGAGAGAGAGAGAGAGAGAGAGAGGCAACAAACACCGAGCAGCAAGAACTGGACCATAAACCATAAACCACATCAGGACACAAGGAGAAATTCAGAATATTCAATAAAATGCTGGACATTATACTATAAAAAACTATAAACACGCAGATGCACCAGTTACACATTTACCTAATCACATATATAAGTCTCATTGGAGCACTCACATTTAATTTACCTTATGTCGGGATTAGACACAATATCACAGACGACACACAGACAGACTTGGGATGTGTTTAATAATGAGCGACTTGTCTTGTGTTTTGTCCCGTGTGACGCATCACAACAAATGGATTCTGTCTGTAAATCACGTCATGAACACAGGACAGATTAGTTTCCAAGGCAAAAATGAATAAAGCTCCAGTCAAACACTGTTTCTTTACCATGTTGATGTGTTTAACAGGGTCCTTAAAAGGTCTTAAACAAAATTCTGATGGTTTAGGGCTTAAAGCAGAAGTAAGCAGAATGTTTGTAATATAAGTCTTAAATACTATATCTTCCGACAGCAATCACTTACATAGAGTGTTTGGTCTGAAACACGGGTCTGTCAGTCACTCTGCTCTGCTGTAAGCCGAGGAGAAAACTTTCCTTGTATCCTACAACCTTTATCCAATGAGGAGAGAGAACGGCATAAAGGGGCGGTCCTCTCTGTGTGTGCAGCCAAGGGATGCGCGTGAATGTGGTGACGCAGGGACGAGGGCGGGACTGCTAACTCCATCGGCTGACAAGAAGTTAGCCGCTTACTTCTGCTTTAAATATTGCTTCGTTTTACAGTATTCCCGTGAATGAATGCTATTTTCATCCCGTCGATACATTTACATCACATGACTAATAACTAACCACTTACCCTAACCCAAAGCCAATACATATAATTTAGGACAATGATGTTTTTGTTCTTTTCACACATCAATAAACACAATTGAAAAATGTTTATATGTTTTTGATTTTACCTCACTCTTAATTTTGAACTGACATCAATGTCTTTTAATCGGAATGAGTATATTTTGACTTTTAGTCTGTTTTTCTATTGCAGGTTTGGTCTTACATTTTGTTTAAAGTCGTTTTTAAAAGGTTTTAAAAGTCTTGTACTCAACTTGCTCATACCCTGACCAATCAGGACGCTGCTTCTTTCAGATGGGTCCGCCCCCATTCAATCACAGAGCGTATAAATTGGGGCGTGTGTTTGATATAGCGACTGCCAGAGAGGCTTTTTTCTTTTCTTTTTTTGTTAACAACCGAGGTGGCTGCTGCTGACGTGAAGAGGTCAGCTGTGACAGTATGAAACCAACTGTGTGACATCACCTCCCTAAAAGAAGATGAAAAGACATTTGGCTGCCCTGATTGGTTGGCCTGCAGACGACACGGCCACAGATCTAGGTTAGTCTGATGAAGGCAGGTGATGAAGAGCTGACGACCAAACAGTGATGAATGAAGTCGCCTGGTCTTCTTACACCCACTCAAAACAGTCGGTGGGTGGATGTGGATAAAATTACTAACGGTGACCAGAGTGCAGGCAGGGGTTTTCTTTTCTCTTTTTTAAATCCTACGCACTTGTCAGGGCTTCCTGCTGTACCAAACTTTGACATGATTTAATGACACGCATTTCCTGGGAGTATGCACTGTGTGGCCATGAGACTTATTTATAATGGTTTTAGTGATGCACTGAACCCAACAGATCTGTGGTTAATCGAATTGTTACACAGTAAATCTGGGGCCAGTTTCCCACCACTTATCCCTGTCGCTAATCCAACGCTGCATGAGGCCTCTTTGGCTTGTTCTGTTGTGTTTGTGTGACAGGTTTCTGGATATTTCTAATCCTGGAACAGTTTCTTGTTGTTGTTGTTGTTCTCCCTCTTCTTGTTCTGCTTCTTCTATGGGATGTTTAATGTAGGTTGGAAAGGACCAGCAGCTGTTGTTCAGGTGGTCATGGGTTTAATGTGTCGACCATGAACTGACCTGGTTCTCGTCGGCCTGTGAAGATGTTTCAGTATGTGGTCTGATTGCATAAGTAGAAACCTCACACCATGTGATATATAGAGCCAGGCTAATACACTGTTGTGTGTGTGTGCTCACTGCACGGCCAGATTTGACAAAATCATTAAAGTGAGAAGAGTCGCTGTGACTTTGAAGATTAACTGTGTCTGTGGGGTTCTGAGGATTAATGCGGCCTAAACACTGCTGCCATTGAAATGAATCCTAACCAGAATATATATACAACAGAAGAAGAAGAATATAGGTCATTTCATATTGGGAGGACACTTCTTCAGTGTCCCAGAGTCACACACAGAGACACACATCATTGCATCAAGTCACAACTCTGACAACTCAGAAAGTTATAATGCTGAACTCAAAGCCTATTTTAAAAAACTATTTGTGGTTTGCACGAGGGATTCACACAACAACTGATACACTCATGTGTTGGTGGATAGACAAACTCAGCCCGACTGGACCGGACCAGTCCTGACCCAGTTAGCTCAGGGCAGCCTGATTCAGGACTGTATAAGTTGTATAATCAGGGTAAACAGTGTGTTACAGGTTACATTAACTGTGTTTAGCGTGGGTCGGTCAGACAGAAAAGACTGGACCTGTGAGGTTTGGGTTTGGCTCAGATAGAGTTAGAGATGACATTGTGTTTATTTTACTCTGATTATTTTACACAAAGTCATGGTAATCGGTTGTGCGTCGCTCCGACATGATTCTGAATCGGCAGTATTAATTCACCCTTTGTCAAGTCCCGCCATCCACGGTTACTGGTGCTATGTTCGCCAAACAATGGTCACGAAAGGGTTAACTCCCATTGGAAACCATTGAAAATTAGGCAGATTTAAATTGCCTGTAAGGAACATTTGAATTAACTTATCTATCAGAAAAATGGTGTCCGTGGCGTAGCTAAAGGGCAATTGAACGGGCATTACATGACATTTCATGACAATCATTGTTTTGGTCACTCACAATAGCTAGCTAGCTAACGACGCTAGCTAACGTTAGCTACCAGGTAACGCTTAACCTCCGCCAATATTGAAAAATTAAAAAGTAGTTTTTGCCGAAAAAAAATGCTGTTCACCTAGCTTGTTTCATACGGTTTCATCCCAACGTTGTGCAACTCGTGACATGGGGAGAAGCTTACTGATTGGTGGATCAGCAGACCAATCAGAAGGCCAACAAAAGGTGAATTAAGGAGCGGCGGGCCACTGCTGCGTTAATCTAGGCTACATTGTGGAAACCCTGGTTTTTGTATGAAGAAACGAAAGAGACTCGATTTTTTTGCCTTGAGAGTCGGTGGCTGGTATCGGCAGCCTTTACGACTACCAAATACTTTAAAATAATCCCGATCTCTGTACCTGGTTTCAGTACTCGCCCATAAACTTTAAAAAGTAGTGAGGACAGTGTGTGTAGCTCTGTGAGGAGTGTGAGGATGTTTTCAGTCATTTCTGCTCAGCTGAGTGTGTCATTCTTCTTCTTCTTCTTCTTCTTCTGCTGCTGCTGCTTGAGTTATCGACATGACTGCAGATAATTTAATGTTGTTAATGTTTGGGCCTTAATTGCTCATTAAGATAAAACATAGTGCTGCATGTTGACAAGATGCAACACAGTTAACTTTTATGTGACTGATGTTTTTAGACAGATGCGCCCAAGTGTTTGTGTACAACACTGACGTCCTCTCTCAGTGCAGCTTGAGTTACAGCTGATTCTTCTGATCAAAATACAAGTTTCTCATTTAATCATTTAGTTGAAACATAGGCTCCTATGATTACATACTAAAAACATGCACACAATAATAATAAAATGATATTTATATATAAACAAAAAGTGATTTACGGTGCACTCAGGGAGAAATGATGAGCAGGGAAAAATCATCTTTTAGCTTCCCTCTTGCATTCAGTGGCCGGTCACATGACTCTGCAGTTGTCACGGTTATTCATCACCTGCAGCTGCAGATTGTCAGTGATACGAACATGACACCAGGTGATCGGGGCCACAGTTGTGACTCTGTTGCTGTTCTCACTCCGAGAAGAGACAGAAAACAAACTGGGGGAGGAAATGCAACGAATCCATTTCACTCCAGTCTACATGGCTGTGAGCTGTTCACTCTTTGAATCTACGTCTGTCTCTGTCTGTGTGTGGCTCTGTGTGTGTGTGTGTGTGTGTGTGTCCTCCCTGTCTCACTCTCCAGTCTTAAGTGGCTCAGCAGGTGCAACACAGCTGGTAGTTTGAGGGAGGACACAGTCGTATTCATCCATATTTGTCATTTGAGCCTGTGGCCACAGTCACTGCACAGTTTACACAGTATACACATCTAGGGATGTCACGATTACTTGACTTGCCTTGTTCACAGTTAATCGTGGTATTAAATGTCACAATTAATTAATCAATGTTACACAACAAACGCATGGGTTTTCAAGTTTTTGTTCCGTGTGAGTTGCAGAACAGAGATATATCCGAGTGGTAAAACACCTCGCTAGACACCAGCCTGTAAGACATGCTGCAAAAAAGTAGTGGCTAAAGGAGGAAATACGTCTAATATGTATCACCACCTACAGGAAACCCACCTGTCTTTGTACGCCAAAGTAAAGGTAAATCCACAGATACTGGGTTAAATTACGCTAGTCAATTTAAGTAATATGACACTGAACCAAAACAAAATAAACTTAAACTCAAAGATTTGGTATAGATGACAATTGATGACATGAATATTTCAAACATTTCCCTGGAAAGATTAAAGCAGATATCAGTGGAATGTTTTTGTTAATATAAGTCCTAAATAGTCCTATTTTCCGTCAGCAATCACTTACATGAAGTATTTCAGCCTAAACACGAGTCTCTCCGTCACTCTGCTCTGCTGTAACCCGAGGAGAAAATTTTCCTTGTGGGATACAAGTGTTATCCAATGAGGAGAGAGAACGGCATGAAGGGCTGTGTGTGCAGCCAAGGGATGCGCGTGAATGTGGTGACGTAGCACGAGGACCAATTGATGCCTGACAAGGGCGGGGGCTGCTAACTCATGGTGCGTTCAAAGAAACTCGTACTTTGTGTTTTTCCTTCCTGTGAAGTCATACCAGTTCGATCTGGTACGAGTTCACGGGTCGGAAGTTACGAGTGGCCGTTATAGGGAACTTTCACAGACAACAGGATGGTAAAAACACGAGCTACGGGTTACCTGGAACGCTACCAAGTCGTAGTTGTGACTTGAAGCTGTAACTTACGGTTTCAAAAGCCTGCCTTGAACGCAGCATTAGCCGAAACGGCCGTGAAGCTGATATCTGCTTTAATAATTGGTCCTATATTCAAATATTTAGGCTATATAATTCGTAATTAGTAATTATATTTTGACTATATTTGATTTTATACATTCATAGTGTTGTGAAATTAATTAATGCATAATAATCGTGATAATCGTAATACCTTGATTATTTCTCTGACAATAATCGTACCAAGAAGATCCATAATGGTGACATCACTATACACATCATACATCCCATATTCCTTTTGTATGTTTTTTTTTTTACTATTTGGAGGTCAGGAGAGAGATGGATACCCCCCCTACCCACCCACCTACCTCCATCCATCCCTCCCTCCACCTCCAGCCCAGTGTACTGCAGCAGAGCCTCAGCTGTGATAAAGATGGAACATGCTCTCGCCGCTCGTCATGCTACGCTTCCTGTTCTGCAGCGCTGATATTCTGACACTGATCGCCATCAAACTGTCAACAGCCGACAGTGACTGAAGTGCCAGGGGCGGGTGGGTGGGTGGAGGGTGGAGGTGCTGCCGGGGGAAGCCGGCGTATTTCTCCTCATAAATAATTTTCACTCAACAGAAACAATGAGCTGAAACAGGATTTGCTATTAATTTCTGTCTTTTTTTTTTTTTTTCGGGAGGCAGAGGAAATTGAGATGGATGATGCCTGCTGCTGTTGTTGCCGGCGCCGGCCTGCAGCCTTCCAGAGGACGGGCTCGCCAGTCAGAGCCCAGGGAGAGCAGATCAGATACATACAGGGCCTGTGTTCACTCCTGGTTAAAGAGGTTATCTCTTCTTTGTAGGTGCACCCAGGATGGAAACCTCTTCAGCTGGGGACACGCTACTCGATTTTACCCACGATCCCCTAGTTGGGGACAGTGTGTGTGGCAAGTCGGCGCAGAAATCTGTTGGTGTGTGATCAGATGCAGACTTAAAGCAGAAGTAAGCGGAATGTTTGTGTTAATATAAGTCTTAAATAGTTATATCTTCCGACAGCAATCACTTATATAGAGTGTTTGGTCTGAAACACGGGTCTGTCAGTCACTCTGCTCTGCTGTAAGCCGAGGAGAAAACTTTCCTTGTATCCTACAACCTTTATCCAATGAGGAGAGAGAACGGCATAAAGGGGCGGCCCTCTCTGTGTGTGTGCAGCCAAGGGATGCGCGTGAATGTGGTGACGTAGGGATGAGGGCGGGGACTGCTGACTCCATCTGCTGACAGGAAGTTAGCCAAAACGACCGGATCGCTTACTTCTGCTTTAAAGGGATAGTTCAACATCTTGGCAAATTGGCCCATTGCCATAATCCCTATAGTCATAACAGTAGGTTCGTTACCTTTAAATTGTCGGTGCAAGCTATTTTTAGAACGGTGGAGCAGAGCCGTGAGCTGCTCAGAGCTATGACATTGCGTGTCATTGTGTCATTTACATTGATTTTGAATGGAAGCTTTTGGTGTTCATCGCCTCCATCGCGTTTGGCGTAAACACATGGTTATTGTCTCTCCTGCTGCCCCCGTCTAAAAGGTGAAGGAAGCCCGTATATGGAAAGATGTCACCTCCGAGATGTAGAATGTGTGTTATAGAAGAGAAACACATTTCAGGACAGCTGAATTGTGTCATCAGAACAGACATGTCCTGTGATTTTCAGCCTCCTTTCATATTTAATAGATGGCGACAATACAAGGCATGTTGGAGCCTCCTTTAATATTTAATACTGATGGAGGACAATATCTAACACTACAACTATGTGAGCTATACTTTGAATGTGTGATCCTCAGTTGTTATAAAAAATCTGCTGAAGCCGGTCAGTTAGTGTGCAGCCTACTGTGTTTGGTCTGTGCAGGTAAACCATGTGGATACAGGTGAGGCTCTGCAGCTTTGACACTGTCCAGGCAGTAAACCCAGTCTGTAGCTCATCTGTCCTTTGCTGTCTCTTTGAATTCAGCAGGACATTTGTTTTGCAATTTTTATTTTTTTCCCCCCTGACATCTTAAAGCAGATATCAGTGGAATGTTTTTGTTAATATAAGTCCTAAATAGTCCTATTTTCCGTCAGCAATCACTTACATGAAGTATTTCAGCCTAAACACGAGTCTCTCCGTCACTCTGCTCTGCTGTAACCCGAGGAGAAAATTTTCCTTGTGGGATACAAGTGTTATCCAATGAGGAGAGAGAACGGCATGAAGGGCTGCGTGTGCAGCCAAGGGATGCGCGTGAATGTGGTGACGTAGCACGAGGACCAATTGATGCCTGACAAGGGCGGGGGCTGCTAACTCATGGTGCGTTCAAAGAAACTCGTACTTTGTGTTTTTCCTTCCTGTGAAGTCATACCAGTTCGATCTGGTACGAGTTCACGGGTCGGAAGTTACGAGTGGCCGTTATAGGGAACTTTCACAGACAACAGGATGGTAAAAACACGAGCTACGGGTTACCTGGAACGCTACCAAGTCGTAGTTGTGACTTGAAGCTGTAACTTACGGTTTCAAAAGCCTGCCTTGAACGCAGCATTAGCCGAAACGGCCGTGAAGCTGATATCTGCTTTAAGTATTGATTTGGGAAGTTGCAGGCAGTGATTCAGTTTGGGAGACTGTAGCATTCACGCGGGAAAACACATTTCTTATCTTTCATAGGCAGATTTTTCTAAGCTGTGGAAGTGTCGCGTCGGTTCTTGTGATAAAATCAATTTTGAATTGGAGGCGCTCTGTATTTATATCCGCGCTCTGTGTAAATCTGTCTTTGAACTCTGCTGAGCCTCAGAGTCGGACCGTCTCTGAGCTCAACATGGCCTTTACCCGCTGAAAGACGAGGAGCAGGGGTGCAACAAGACAAAACAGCTGCTTTAGTAAACCACACAGCAGGAGGGCTGCAGACGGATTGTCCACTCAGCACATTCATCAAGTGGACAGCACAACCTCACGTCCTCTGCAGCTCAAACACACACACACACACAACCAGTTTTCAGATACTTTATTGTTGATTTTTTCATCTTGGACCAAAACTTTGGTTTATGACGAAATATGCACCGAGATCAGTTGAACTTTGTGTTCAACCCTCAAGCCTGGGATGTTTTCATCTTCTTACCCTCATAAAGCTCCTCTAGGTAGCAAGCATGAGGCCAGAGATTTAATTCTTTATCATTTTTTAACTTGGTTTGCCTGAACTGAATCTGGAGACAACCGATCGTGTGGTTTCTCTAGAAACGCATAACAAACAGGACAGGTGGGAACCAAATATGAGAATAAATGAGAATAAAATGAACTGACACGTGGGGCAGTTACACATCACTGGAAGCAAATTAGGAATATTACGATTAACAACCTTATACAACCCTTATAGGTCAATGTCAGCAAGTTATCGTTGACATTATAATTGATGACCGTGTTGCTTTTGGCTGCAATAGTTCATCTCAGTTGGCAGCAAAAGTGGGCAACCCTTTAATTTACAGGCCGTTAATTATGTGATAATGTCAAGAAATACCCAAGAAATAACAATAAATCGTGTAGTTATGTCTAGAAATAGCTTAGAAATAACGACCAATTTCATAGTAATGTCATATTTTTCATAAAGGCTAAAGATTACACATGCTTTTCATGCTTTGAATTTTTTGGGAAAGGTCAGAATTTTTCTCCACCAAGTCCTTGAAATTGACTGCTATTTCTGGTCTATTTCTACACAATCAATCTAAATTCTTGGCTATACTGTATTTCTGAAATTGACCATTATTTCTAGGCTATTTCTAGACGCAATTACTTGTTATTTCTTGTCTATTTCTTGACATGATCATGTAATTAACAGCCTGTAAATTAAAGTGTTACCGAAAAGTGACGTCTAGAAATGCCAGAGACAACAATGTGCATAGAAATACTTGTTCAATACTGAAACACATGTGTTTGAAGCACAAGGAGAAGCAGTGCAGACAGACAGCAGGCAGGCCTGCGTCACATCTTTTATTAAATTACTGGTTTCCCTTGTTGGCTATTTATTAACATAAATGTCTAAATATTGGACATTAATGTTCCCTGACAGCTAAACAGAGGTCTGACTGGAAACATGAGACCTGCCATGTTTCTCTTTTTTTTTTACGGTAAAATATATACCGTAATATTTATATAAATCTGGGAAGAATCGAGTTTTCCTTCATAATGTAATGAGAGTGATTGAATAGTGAAACCACTGAGAATTGAGATGGTACCTGCATACTTTTTAACAAAAGGCTCCATAGCAACGTATGTTCGTATACATGTAATCCATCAGGACCAGACAATAGCCACGTCCTGTTTGATGTCGTCTAATCTGTTGGATTACCGGCCGACAGATGCTGCAGATGTTCTCACGGTGCAGCAGCCAGTGAATGGACACACATCAGCGGATCAGTTGATGAGACCTGAGCAGCCGATGTAGTTGTTGTCTCTTGTTGTACCGCAAACTGTGTTGAACTTTGCTGTGTAACATGAAACGGCTCCAGAGACGCAGCTCGTACAGATTTCTGCTAACGTCGATACACCGCTGGCAAACGCTGCCTGTTCTGCTCAGGTTGTAACGATTTACTGGGACTTCAAAGCTGCTGCCGGTGTCATAACTAATCATTTGTTGCAGTTGTGCATTTGTTGTTGTAGTGGTGCTGTTGTTGTATTGTGTAGCCTCTCTGTTGTTGATGTACATATGGGAGATTACTGTATGTGAAGTCGAGATGAAAGCATTATTTACAGGATGAGAAGTGCCGGTCGTGGCATATGTGCATGTGCAACACTGATCTAAATGCAGTGAGGCAGCGTGAACGTGTGTGTGTGTGTGTGTGTGTGTGTGTGTGTGGTTGAGTCATACCACAAACTGCCACACAATGTATGGAGCCTGATGAACGTGTGTGTGTGATCTGCGTTCACAGGCTGCACTCTCTTTATACTCTGTACCCTATAAACAGTGTTAAGTTTGTTCATTTCCAGATACGACATAATATTCTGCTTTATTATTCGAAAAGAGAAGGGAAAAAAAAAAGAATAACATACCAGTCGATTTATTAAAAATACAATTAACAGTCAGGAATATGAACTCTCTGCTATAATGAAACCAGTGAGACAAACTCTCTGTCCAAACATAAAAGTTAGAATTCAACTGTATCAGAAATGAAATGAAACTGGAAACCAGCAACACAAGGATAATTACAACTATAAAGATTTGTAATTATACATCTTCTAAATTGTAGCTGTAATAAGTGTATGCCTTGCGTTCACGTCCGTCCTTTTGTACGTAGCTGCACAGTGTTTTATAACAACTATAAATCACATGGGACTGTCATTTATAGTGATTTTTAAGCAGCTCAGAGTGTTTTCCTCCACCTGGCTCGAGGCCCAACAACAACGACAACAACATCTCAGCCTGTTTCCAAATCACAGCTGAGTGGCTTATTGCTTAAGTACTCTCTCTGATCAATCACTGACGCAATGCTTTTGACTGTATCTGTGTACGTACCGCCTCAGCGTCGCGGTCGGCGTGTGTCCACTGTCGTCCGGTCAGATTGATGACGTGGTGATGGATGTGTCTCCTGATTGATCTCTGGCTCTGGGTCAGGTGGCGTGACTCTGAAGTGATTATTTATGATCAGGAGTTGCATCCAAATAAACTCTGAGGATCTGCTCAGCTTCCATTGTTTTGTTTTGTTTAAACAAAATGTAGTTGTAGGACTTGTATTGATAAATAAAAGCAATAGAAATTGACCATAAAAATACAGCTCGTACAGAAAACCTATATAGAGTTATTGATTATACTTTTGGGAGGTCGTTTTTGTGCCTTCATTACAGGAGAGGGAGCGTGGAGAGTTCATGGTTGGCATCTTAACCACAAGTGGACGGAGCTTTAACCACATGACAATGCGGGAGACAATGCTCCCATGATGCACTCTGATGCGGAGGTGGCGAGGGATGCATTGCGACTGCATTAGATGAATGTGTAAATAGATGAAATTGTGCCGTCAATCTGGGCAGGAATACTAATAATCATGTTGGCAGCCAGCAGCCATTAACCAGCGGCTTGAATCACTGCTCACAGATGGCCACCATCTCCATCTTCCTGTTTTTATTCTTTAATATATACAGTATATATTTTTAAGTTCTTTATTTTGTTTAATCTGGACAAACTAGTGTTTACTCCCATGCTTTTTGTGGTAAATGCAACACTTGCTCAGATTGTGTAGAGAAGCGAAGGGCTTTTCAAGGCTCACACTCTAAACACATGTAGAAGAAGAAGTGGAAAGGGGTCTGGTTGGACGGTAACCATAGAAACTGCAGGACTCTGACCCCCACAACCAAGGTTTGCAGTTGCACGTGTGGTTAGGTCGAAGTCACAGACACTCTTTGTGTAACGGATCAGATTCAGGAAAATGTTGTGGTTTAGGTTAAATAGTGAGAACGATTCACATCTTGTTGCTTTTCAGTATAAAAACAATGTTAAAACAGTTTCTGAAGACTTGTTGAGGAGCAGTGATCATAAAACATTTATAGTTGTTATGTTATGACAATCTCTTGGAGCAGTTTGCAGATAGTTAGCAGTAGGTTCGTTACCTTTAATTGTCGGTGCAAGCTATTTTTAGAACGGCGGAGCAGAGCCGTGAGCTGCTCAGAGCTACGCTACGGGGGCTAATGGGATTTCTTGGTTTCCCTCATCAAACTCATCAAATACACAATCCAACAACTCCACAACGCTCTGGTGGACAAGTTGTGACCTGCACATTCACCACGCTATGAGATAATAACACAACGTTACCAGACAGAGTTGTTTTAGAGGGAAATTCATGCAAAACCGCTGATGCGTGTTGCCTTCAGGGACAGTTTTTCAGCAAGCAGTCGCTGCATTTACCTTGAAAACAACTCTGTCAAGTAGAGTTTTGCAGCATTTTTTGTAGAAAAAATAAATGAAAATCACATTTTAAAGGATATCTTAATCATAATCACACATAATAATTACATATTAATTCAGTGTGCATGTGTTTGGCCTCTCAGATGAGAACATGAGAACATAAAAGCTGTCTTGCTGTGCGTTAACCGCTGATCCACGGCGCCACGCTGTTTCTGCAGCGTTTTCAAAATGGAGGAGCCGCTCAGGTGCACGCCGTGAGCCTCTGATTCACTTGTCTGGGTCGAACAGGTGTGTGATGACGGACTCTAGCTGCTTACTGTGAAAGGTTGAGATGTCGCTGCGGTAAAAAGTTAACTCCTCGCTGGTCTCCACTGTGTGTTTGTGTGTGTGTGTGTGTGAGGCTGCACTGGGCTCAGGTGCTGAGCCTCCAGCTCCCAGTGTGTGTGTGACTGCACGGTGCCTGTAAATAAAATTATATTTTCCTAATTTGTCGAGAACGCCCGTCTGCAATGTCACGACGAGGAACAAACAGTAAAGTTTAACAGTCGCCGCCGCTCTCATTAAGATGAAGAAGAAGAAGGAGCAAACTGGACGACTTTCTTTCTCTTCACCTTCTCTTCATCTCACTTATTCTGCTTCATTTCCATATCTCCGTGTCCATGCAGACAAGCGAGCAATTTCCTCATTAGACTCGTTGTGTATTCATATTCAAACTCACCTACTTAGACAGTCACCTTTCTAACTCACTAATTCACCGTTCTTCAGCGATTCATCTGCGTATTTACAGGCCAGATTCCTTTCAGCAGGAAACCACCGAGAGATTCTCAGCAGGGAAAAAAAAACACACACAAAAAACGGCGCTTCTCGTCTGTGAACGGACCCTTTCCAAACACTCAGCTTTCCAATTATAGTACATCCCGCTTAACTGATGCTTATTAATTCCTTCAAACTCATTATGACATGCAAAATAGGGCACTCCCACGAGACGAATACTAATGAGAGACGAAAACTTCTCGACAGAGCCGCCGCTGTCAGAGGTCTTTATGTTGATGTTTGCTCCAGGCTCCAGCACCAACACAAAATAACCCCCCCAACAACCCCCTTTTATTTATTTCAAAGGTCTTTTTTATTGATGACAAAACATGAATACAACAGTCACTGTACAGGAAGGTCATTTTTTTATTTTTCTGAACAACAGCCACCCCATGACACAACACATCCCACTGCCCAAACATGGACAAACACAGACATCCACTGAAAAAACTATGGATAGATTATTAACAGCAATGCTTAGAAAATATAAATAGATGCATTGCAAATTAACAGTAACAAGGGAAAGGCAACAGAAAAAGAGAAACAAAATTAAGTCATTAAAAAGAAGGGGGGGCTACTCAGAAATTATTGTTGCAGGATTCTCATAAAACACCAAGAGGGGGCGCCATATTTTGTAAAATTTATTCTCTGATCCCCAAATATAGAGGTATGCGATCTAAGGCACCTCACGATTCGATTACGATTCAGGGTGCTACGATTCGATTAATCAACGATTATCACGATATTAACGATTATAACGATTAGCTATCACAATTTGCATCTTCTCTGTCTGGTCTGGTTTAGAAAAAAGGAAAACTGTTCAAATCTATCTAACCAACCTGTTTTAGCTGGTTGTTATGCTCGCTAACGTTAGTTAACGTTAAAATTACATTACACTAATATAATATACCTGGCCATGCTAGCTACTCTCTCAGCCTGAGGAGCATCAAGCTTCTCCATCTGTTCCAGGAAAAGATACATTGTCATTTGTTATGCATGGATACTGACAGCAACACAATACGATGCTGCAGCATAACAGACTTTTTGAATCGGGACACAGCTAAAGAGTTAGCTGTCGCCATCTTCACCTTATCCGTTCCTTCAGGTGTCCGGGCGGCATGTGCGACTTTTATTTTCGTTCCGTGTGCTGCGGTTGCTTTCCTGTCATTAAGTTATTATATAAAATAATAGTTTTTGAACATTTATGAATCTTTATTGAATCTTAACGTGTCGTATCGCGATGGATCTAATAATCGATCTATCGGCACACCCCTAACCGAATGGTGTATCTGATCTTTTTTAGATTCATGTCTCTGAGCCGGTGTGAATGGGAAGGAGATGGGAGGAGCAGGATCCCTCCACCTCAGTGAAATAGCACATTGAAATGGTAAAGAAGCAAAAGCCAGGAAGTTGACCCCCTCCCTTTTTAAAAAAGAGCATATTTAAAGAGTGGGCTGGTGAGCAGCATCAGCTCCTTCTGCTGGTAATCGCTGCTGACAGTCGGGGGGCCTGCAGTACTTGTTGTATGGATTATGTCTAGATTAGACGAGGGTCCTTCAGTGGAGTGCTTGGAGTAAATAAACCACAGAGTCCGGACCCCCGAACCCCCCCACACCCCCAGCCCACATGACTGACACTGAGCCACCAGTGTGCGGCTGTAGGGGCTCAACCTAACCCAAACAACACACTTCAATCTGCTGCTGCTGCTGCTCTGCGCTGCTCCTGGAGGGCCTGATTGATTGATCCGCGGGGGCAATCAGAGAGCATTGATCGCTGACACCCACCACCACAACCCCCCCCGAGCCCCCCCTCCCCTCCTCTGTGTCCATTCATTTGCTGTGGCTGTATCCACTGGAGGGCTGTCACTGCACCTTTAAACACACTTCACAGGCTTTTTTCTCAAGGAAAGGCATTACACCACTTCATACCGGACACATTACTGTAATTAAATTCTCCCCGGGATCTGGTTGCTTCTGCGATCACAGGTCAAAGGTCATCCTTTGGGGATATTAAAGGCTTTTTTTCAGGGCTTGAGCATATGCAGCTTCTCCACACAGTGTTGGCTGCTGCAGCACTTCCACAGGGACATAAACCTCTCCTGGGTGAATAATCAGTACAAATAGACCAGTGGACATGTAAATGTGTGTGAATAAAAACACAAGGAAACAACCACCCAAGGGCGTCACTTCGGGTTGAACATGGGGTTGCTGATTAATGAATTATATTCATTAACAGTCTTAACATGCTTGAAAGGGAGTAGGAAGAAGTGAACTGTCCCTTTTTATCATATTATCCTCTAATAATTTCTACCAATATTGCTTATCAAGATATCAAAAATAAAAATTTTACATGTATAAAAATATAGAAATCTATTTGAAACCTACATACACCCATATGCAGACCTATATACATTCATATTTAACCAGTGTGCATCGGGCATGACCAATTATGACTGGTTATATTGCCTGGATTTTGGGGCTGTAATCCCCATAAACTACGCCCCTGCAACCACCAACATTTTACTCACATTCATCTGATCCCTGAAAGTGTTTACCACCTTGTGTAGTTTCAAAGCTCCTTCCTGATTGTATTCAATTGCATTAGCTACAAAATATAAAATAATACTTATTACTCACAGTCTCAGCAGCTCTCACTTCACACTAATCTTAAATTAAATGTCAAAACAATATCTTCTTTTATCCTTCATCAAGTGATTGCAGACAAGTGTAACTATGGTGAGGTAGATTGAACCAAACACATAATGGAGGACACAATAAGCAAATAAAAGAAAGCACAGAAAAATAGGACAATAATATAATTGCAGAGAAGAAAGATGTGTGTATATGTGTGTGTTAGATAGAGATATAGTGTATATTGAATGAGGAGCCTCCTGTGGCCCTCTGGGTAAAGCCGGGCCTCCGCTGAGTGTGTAGCTCCTGCAGCAACAGTTTCATCACACTTTGATTGGAGCAGAGTTATTGAACGTTGTTGAGCTTTCTGCGCCGCGCCCTCGATCCAGTAAACATCACTTACTCCAACATGCCCTTCCTTTAAAAGATGCACAACTCAGAGGAGTAGCAGAGAGCACTCATAAACGGATCAATCGATGGATCAATGAGAGAGTGGAGCATCTTCCTGGAGGAGGAGGGAGGGAGGGGGGAGAGAGAGCAGATATATTTCAAATAGGAAAAGGTTAAAGAGAAAATTTCTGTTTACCAGTTTTTTAACATTTACATGGACAATTATTCATTTAATTCAACCACAGTGACTAATAGAGGGGGGACCAGCACAGCATTTTATCATATACAAGCTCCAGCGGACTGGCACACTCAGTTTTTTCTTTTTTTTTTCTTTTTTCTTTTCCACTAGCACTCGAGCGTGACGTCCGACACAAGAATCAGACCCGCTAATTTTAAAAGGTGCAAAGACTAGATACTGAGCAAGATAGTTATCTGTAGTTTACCATAGTACTCATGAGTACCCGCCCCAGTGCAGGACTCTGCTGTGAAGGTGGAGAGTGGAGACATGCGGCGGTGGTGTATTTGCGACAATTAAAAAAAATAATAAAATGAAGGAGCGGCGGCTAGGATTTAGGAATGGCGGCCCGCCACTCCTACAGTAAATTAATGTAGAGGAAACACTGAGCTTTTTTATATATGGAGCGCCACTGGTCACTGACACTGATGTCAGCAGTAATGGGAATAACGGCGCCATAAATAAACAACGTTACGCTACTTTTTTCAGTAACGAGTAATCAAAAAAGTTACTGTTATCCCCCGTTATAACGCTGTTACCGTTCCTGACAATAAGATACGCCATTACTTGACTCAAGAGGTCCCGTCACAAAATAATACACCCGTTTGATTTTACGTTTTACAAGGCTTTAATAATATATATTTACTGTATAGTATATAGGTCACCATTGTAGACAGAGAATGTATATTTCATGTTTCTTTACTATAATCATTAAGTTGTATTATCACAATCCTCTTGATAAAAGATGTGAGCCACTGGTAATTGAAGATGGTCAAAGGATGAGTGATGAGTTAGTGATGTAACTACCTCTTGACTTGGGAACATATAGAAACAGTGCTTATACTCTGTACTTTGTCAGTGTGTGATTGTGTGAGGCTCAGGAAGAGCTCAGTGTGCAGCCGGTGCATCCTGCTCCTGTTTTTAATCACTTAGCACCTGTAAAGAAAAATGGAGCGACTTGCCTTCAGTTGTTTTGCAGTGAATCCAATCCAATCCCATCTCTGTGTGAGAGAGAGTGTGTTTCCTCCTTCTTCTTCTTCCTGTTTTCTATCAAACTGATGCTGATGCTTTAAAAAGTGCAAACCCGGTTTTCTTCCTCTTCGCTGTGATTGAGATGCTTCCTCTGACTCAAATTACTGGTGCAACAAGGGTCCGTGTAATTAAGTTATAACTTAATTACATGGACCACAGGCTACTGTTAAAAGCATCTTCTCCGTTTTCAACCCCGCTAATCAACTGCCTCTCTCTCTCTCTCTCTGTTTGACAGGGGGGATATTTGAGTCCATTGAGAGCGGCCCATCAGGTGCTGAGGAACTAGCCTTTAAATTTGCTTTAAACACAATCAACAGGAACAGAACCCTACTGCCAAACACCACGCTCACCTACGACATCCAAAGGATAAACATCTATGACAGCTTCGAGGCCTCCAGGAAAGGTACGTATCTCTTGACTCAACAGTGGTATCGGATCGGTATCGGGTATTGGCCGATACGCTAAGCCCAGCTACTGGCATCGGCATGGAAAAGCAGAATTAATAGTTTGATACTAGATTAATTAGCCGGACTAATTCAAACCAGATCCAGAGGTGAACTGGACCACATGTGAACTCATTCTGTCAGCAGCCTGAAGACGAATGTGAAGGACGTCCTGCTCTCCTGTCGTCCCCTGACACAGTCTGATTAGTCCAACACAGTTTATAATGGACCTGAAATATTTTACTGTTTCAACCTCTTTATACCTTTCTCTCTCTCTCTCTCTCTCTCTGGATCCAACAAAAACAACAGCACATTGCTGTGTGTTTGCATGTAGAGCGGTAGTTATAGAACCCTTCCACACAGATACGGCTTTAAAGGCATAGTTCAACATTTTGGCAAATTGGCCCATTGCCATAATCCCTATAGTCATAGCAGTAGGTCCGTTACCTTTAATTGTCAGTGTAAGCTATTTTTAGAACGGCAGAGCAGAGCCGCGAGCTGCTCAGAGCTACGCTACGGAGGCTCATGGGAATTCTTGGTTCAAAACGCTCCTGTGGAGAAGTTGTGACCTGCACATTCACCACGCTATGAGATAATAACAGAACGTTACCAGGGTTCGACAATAACGGTTGCCCGATTGCCCGGGGCAAGTAAAAATTACCGGCGGGCAGGTAGAACCTGCGCGGACTTGCCCGGTCGGGCAAGCACCGACTCAGATTTTATTATTTTTTATTTTCGGACTTTTTATGCATTTATTTTGAAAGGACAGCTGGAGAGAGACGGGGGGAGAGGGGGGGTTGACGCGGAGCAAAGGCACTGTCAGGTGGGATCGAACTGGGTCGCTGCAGCGGGTGCTCTACCAGGTGAGATAGGTACGTCGCTCGCGGCTCGCCGTAATCGGCGATTTCACCGAGCATTTCACTGACGGTGAGCGGCCTGACGCTGCTTCATTAACGCCGCCGCTGTTTCAGACTCGGGGCAGACGCACCGTTTAGTTACCATACCGACGAGCTAACGTGCCCTTTTTAGGTTATAATCCTGTTGTCAATAAACACACGTGGAGACGGCGCTACAACCAGGGGTGTGAAACATGCGGCCCGCGGGCCAAAACCGGCACAACAGTGGGTCCAGTCCGGCCCTCAGCAAGTGTGAAAATTTTAAATTGCACATATTTTTATCAAGAAATTTCAGGTGGTTCATAATATGTTTTGTAAAAGGATAGTTCATTAACTGTAAACATCTTAATAATGTACTAAAACAGAGGAAAAATAGAAATTTTGAAATATAGCCTATGTATAGGCTATCATGATATTGTTTTACTGGTTAGGCCTACTTGAGATCAAATTGTGCTGTTTGTTACCCCTGAACTAAATTGAGTTTGACACATATGATTGGCTGTTTGCCTGTCACTGTTGTTTCAATGTCCCACATTTTACAGGGGCAACTCAATAAACTAGAGTAACATGGAAAAGTCTAGGCTATTTCCAGTAGTTCAAGTCAAATGGCCCCAACCAAGTATTGAGAGCATATAGATGGACATGAACATTTTCATATTCAAAATTATTTTTTAAATTGGTCTTTTCTAATATATATATATATATTTTTAGATACTGCATTAATACTGAAGCTAAATTGTCCACTGCAGCATGTGAATGCAATGAAAAGAATAAAATCTGATTGGAGGAGCCAGCTATCTGTTAAAATGTTGTCCAGGTTAATGTTTTAGCCATTAAAAGGCCCTTCAGTTCAAGATTTCAACTGTGATCGGGCATTAAACAGGTGGCTCACCTGTTCAGATAGGGCATGGAGGATGTAACTGCTACTGGTCAAATAATGTGAAATAGCAGTTAATTTTACATGTCTGCAATGATTGCCATTTAAATGCAATTATAGATAATAATAAATACTGCTTTCTGAAGAAAGAAGTGTTGTGTAGTGTTGTGTATAGTCAACAGGAAGGATTTTAGTAAGATATAAGTCATGAGCGAAAGTATGCACCACACAACCAGAAAAAAAAAACCTAGGCAGGGCAAGTAAGAATTTAGATGGGGCAAGTAGATTTGAAAAGTACTTGCCCGACAGGGCAAGTACGAAAAAACCTTAACGTCGGACCCTGGTTACCAGACAGAGTTGTTTTAGAGGTAAATGCAGAGACTGCTTGCTGAAAAACTGTCCCTGAAGGCAACGTGTATGGATCGTGTATTTGATGAGTTTGATGAGGGAAACCAAGAAATCCCATTAGCCTCCGTAGCGTAGCTCTGAGCAGCTCTTAGCTTGCATCGACAATTAAAGGTAACAAACCTACTCCTAAAACTATAGAAATTATGACAATGGGCCAATTTGCCAAAATGTTGAAGTATCCAGCATTTTAAACATATTGTCTGAAAAGCTGGAAAAGCATAATAGGTCCCCTTTAATGGCAGCGTGCAAGCTTTTTGTTTTCTTCTCTGTTTTTGGTGTATATGTGTGGCAGCGTTACAACGCTCCACACAGACCTGGAGTATGTACTGCAGCGTTTTGAGTGGATCCGTGTGTACACAGATATTTTTTGTGTTTATGGAGATTTCTTTCAAAACAAACAAGAAAAAGTTTCTGTTTCCATGTGGACGAGGCCTCAGAGTGGAGATAGAAATAGATCAAGTGGTCGCCAGGTGTGAACTGATGCGCTGAGAGCCGACCACCTGTGATCAGACCACGTTGACGCAGGTCTGAACGGGGCATGAGTCATCACCCCTCCCCCCCTCTAACCCACTCCCCCCTCCACCCCCACCCCCACCTCACCACTAACCCACAGAGTGACATGAGTCACGGTGTGGATGGGTGTTGGATCTCTTGACGGCATCGTAAGTAGCTGATAAGTGACCACCCCCTGTGTTTGGTGACAGTCCCTCCAGTTTGATGGCTTCTTCTCTTGCCAAAATGGCAGATGTGTGTGTGTGTGTGTGTGTGTGTGTGCATATACTCATACCGTAGTAGATTTGCAATGCAAATGTATTCCCCGTTCGAGGCTTACGAGCTGCAGTGGCTTAGATTGCGACAATTATAATCAGGCGAGGGAGAAATGGCTGAGCACTTCAAATGTAAACAGAGAGAATTGATTGGTTCCAGGTAATGACTCAGCGGCAGTAATTCAAAGACCTGTTTGGCCCCCAGAGACGGCCAATAAAGTGCTATAATCTACCAGTTTTGTGTGTGCATCAGACTGACATTTCAAGTCTCTTATCAATTACGGCCCATTATATTCTGTCTCAGCGATTTAGCCAACTCACTTATATTAAATAAGTTGAGTACACAGTTGAGCCTTTTGCAAAGATGAGCCCCGGTTTGAATATCTATCTGATTGCATTTCCTTGAAAGCTGTCATTGGAAATCTAATGCAACAGAGGTCGTGTATTCAGTATTAGTAGATCCTAGTTCTCCTCCTATTCAGGACATACACACTAACACACACAGGGAGAGACTTATGAGCTGCTCCAGTCTCAAACTTGACTTTAAAGTGCAGCACAGGAGCCAAGTGCAGCGTTTATTTTCTGACAAGCAGCTGAAACTGTGCAGACAACTGCTCCACTACCTCCACCTACTCCTCGCTCTCCTCTGCTCTGGTCGTCGGCTTCACTGTCAACCACCACAACTACACACACACATATAGAGCTATTCTTAAAGAAGCCACGCCACTCATGTGAGATTATCTTCATTAAAGTGAAATAGCGATACGTCGATGTCATGCGCTAATTATACATTAGCATAGTTTAATTTTACACATGGTTCTTCTTGAGGCAGATGTATAAAAATGCATTGCAGAGTAAGATTGTTCACATTTTTTGAGACCTAAAATATAAATATCTTCATCCCTGATTAATTTCTGATTTATCAAGACTCCCAATAGTTTTCCTTCCCTAGTATAGTTAATCATTTTACACTCATACATATGTTTTTCTTATCTAAGGTATTTTTATATAAGCCCATGCAGGGTTTTTAACTCTCCTGCAGTTACTATTCTTGTTCCATTTCTGTTTTTGTAATTGTCCTTGATTTTTATGGTGCAAATAAATAAAACTAAACTAAAACTAGACCACCCAAAATGTTCACAAATCATGTTTTCAGGGGAGCCCGTGTCTTGTTCGACTTTCTCCGAGCAGCTCATCCAAAGTATATAATTTTTATTTTTATACAGTTGCCACTGCACTTCCCTGAGTCCTCAGTAATTCACTGTGTTTGAAGTCGATTGGATTAGTGGCTGTGGAGAAAACTGAAACACACACACTTAAACACACACTTACACACACACACACACACACACACAGTGGTTCGTTCATTCATTAGGGCCTGGCTTGCACACTGTGTATTTGCTGAGGTGGCTCTGCTCTTCCACACCTCCTCTGTTCCTCTGCATCGTTACAGCAGAGGAGTCGACTCCCTCCCTACCTCCCTCCCTCTCTCCCTCACACTGAGCTCAGTGGGTTTTAGTTCATTTAGATCAACAAATAGACACAGGCAGACTCCAAACCAAAAAATACTTCAGGCATGAGGGTTATTATTCATGTCAACAAAAGGTCTCCCCGCTGTAAGCAGCTCAACACTCCTCTTTCCTCTCTCTCTTCTCTCTATTCTGTGTCTCCTTGTGCTCCCTCCCTTTCGACCGGCTGAGATCCACCTTTTTACAACTGATGTCCATTCAGCTGAACAACTGCGAGCCTGTGACAATGACTGTGGAGCAAGAAGGGCAGTGCATGTAGGAGTCAGTCAGAAATAAAGTTGTCAGAAATTGTGGGAAATAAACCAAATACAGAAAATCACCAGATCAAAAATGTAGATACACATTGAATAAAGACTTAACCCGTTTTCCCACTAAAATTAGCGGGTCGACGCAAGTTTTTTAAACGCAGGTTTACAAAAAGTTGACCCAAAAGTAGTTACATTATGCACGTTTATTTAACATGACCCACTCCAGATGTAAACAGTGCAACTCTTCAGTACAGTTTCATATTTCATATTCGTAGTAAATATGAAAAGAGGCTGAAAATCGCAGGACATGTCTGTTCTGATGATACAAGTCACCGGCCCTGAAATGTGTGTTTCTGTTCGATAATGCACATTCTACATCTTGGAGGTCTTTCTCCCCGTAATGGGTCTGTGCTCACACGCTTTGACCAAGGCGGCAGCCCGCATTTGAATAAACAGCAGGCCGCTGCTCTGTGATCTTGTCTAGTTAGTGTGTGAGACTAACGGACAGGAAAATACATACATAAAAAGATCAATCTAAGGATTTTATGAATCGATATCGGATCTTTAAAATGAAGATGAAGAAAATCTCTTTTTTTAAACCCAGCCCTAATATGGACATTTATTTATTTATTTCCCTATACTGACGAGTCTGATATATCTCTTCTCCAGCCTGCGACCAGCTCTCTCTGGGGGTGGCAGCCATCTTCGGCCCCTCTCACAGTTCCTCGGCCAATGCGGTCCAGTCCATCTGCAACGCCCTGGGGGTGCCGCACATCCAGACCAAGTGGAAGCACCAGGTGTCGGACAACAGAGACGTCTTCTACGTCAGCCTCTACCCGGACTTCTCCTCCCTGAGCCGGGCCATCCTGGACCTGGTCCACTTCTTCAAGTGGAAGACGGTCACTGTGGTTTACGATGACAGCACCGGTGAGTCCAACCTGCTTCTGCTGCTTTTTAATGGTGGTTCTTATTATTATTTTGTTTTATTCCTGCACTCCTCTGGGTGGCAGACATATTGTTTTCAGGTTGTGTGTACAGTCCTATGGAAACAACTTCAAATTTTGTCAATGATGAACAGATTAGATCAGTGTGACCTCATGAAACAGTTTTTAGCTGTAACTCAAGACTTGACAATGGTTCATTTCACATTTAATGCTGCATCAAGGATGGAAGATGAAACTAAAATGTTGCATTAATTATGTTAAATGTTTTGTGGTGAACTTCACACAAACTTTCCTACATTTTCAAGATTTATTTATTTATTTTTTACTTATTTACTTCCCAGTTGTGCACACAGTGTCACACTGGAACACGAGGGAACAACAGAACGAGAGAAGCAGATTTGATATTGATTAATATGACACAAGATACAGACGCTGTATATTGACATAAACTGAAATGCAGAAAACACAAAACAGATTATAGATCTGATTTTTTCTTCAGTCATTCATCATCTCTTGACTACAAGCAGCACACACACTCTGACAAACACACACTCTAGATCTGCTCTTATGTGTTTCTCAGGGTCAACAGATAGCAGGTATTGATAATTAACGAGACTTAGTATATGATACAGAGAGGTAAAGTTATCAGAAAAATCTAAATAGATAAAATAGTTGTATGTATAATAACAAACGTCCTTCCCTGGTGCTGGTCGGTTGGTCACACCCCCGTACTGCATGTCTAGGCCTTTTCATTGGTGCATCGGTTTGTACTGAGAGAGAAGCTGTGTCCCAATTCAGGAGCGTTTAAAGAGCGATGATGTCACAGAGGCTCCTTGAAAATGTTTCAATATTTGCCTTCGTGGTCTGTGACGACTGCAAAGGAGGAGAGAGAGAGAGAGTGGGCTTTCTGTCAGATTATTAAAAAACATCTTTTTTTTTTTGCCTTTGGTGAGGTTCCCTGATATAATATTTTAAAAACCGGAAAAGGCATTCAAAACTACATTATTTCATTACTATTGATTGCAAGAGCTATAATGTGTACAGTGGCTATATAAGTGATTATTCATCTTAATTGACAACAGTTAGCGCGGTCATATTCAGCGGCTAACCGCTTGAAGCTAATGAACCACCAGAAGTTGTTGGAGGTCAAAGAGCTTAAAGTGAATATTTGTCTCGTAATGGTAAAATATACAAAACACCCCTTGGTAAAGTGTATATTTTTTACAAATAGCAGCAGCATCAGCATGGTTCATCCTGTAGGAAACATGACTGTGCAGAATGCCAGTGTACCAATCCATCCTATTGGTGTTGAGATGTTTAGCCCGACCATGAGACTGGAGCCTCTAGCCACTCACACAAGTCTGACCTTTTTTATATTACATACAGCAAAATAAATATTAATCATAAGATGGATGTTTTGCTCTTCTCTGTTTTTATAAACGACCTAAACTAATGTGGGATGGTGGGGGTGAAGTTTGTTTTTCTCCATGTTCAGCTGGATATTGTTACAATTTGTAAATGTTCTGTTGTGTTATTGAAGTGAGAGTGTGTGTGTGTTTGTGTGTGTGAGGCTGCAGAAAAAACCAGGCCTGTCGTTGTCGTGGTGTTACTTAGCGAAGCGGACCTTGTTCAAACCGTCGCTATTATTGTGGTCCAGGTCACCCGGCGACAAATAAGCCAGCAGGCTGTGCACATGCACCATATGCCGCGGGTCAGGGTGTGTGCCAGCCCAGAGACCGGCTGCCAGGCTTCCCAGAGCTCCATCCAGCAGGCTCACTGGGACCAGCGTGCCCACCATCGCTGTACTGCAGCATGTGTGTGTGTGTGTTTTTACTGTGTTTTAGCATTCAGGACACATTAACAAAAATTATCAATAATATCTGCAAATGAAAACATTATAGCCATTCATGCAAGTCCTTAGTTGTCAGGGTCGCCAGAGGCTGGAGGTCGTCTCACTGCAGCTTCCATTACAGAGCTAACACACACACACACACACACACACACACATAGACACACACACACACACACACACACACACACACACACACACACACACACACACACACACACACACACACACACACACACACACACACACACACACTGTATTGTAGTTTTCTTTGTTCCTGGCAGACTTTACCTGTTCACCTCTGATCCTGATGCAGAGGACAAAAAAAGTGAGTTCAGTACAATTATGTTGGACGACACTGATCGTCCTCTTCATTAAACAGTAGGGGTGGGAGAATTTTTTTAAATATTGTGCAATGTGCATTTGTTAGCCTTTTTTACATACAGAGAGTACAGGTTTTGAAAAGGGTTTAAATTCACTTTATAATGGAGTATGTTAATTTATAGGCTCCTACAGTATTTGTGTGCAGATAAATGTTAAAAATGCAGACTAAAAATCGAGAGAATCGGCAATATCGTAGAATCGCAATTTAAATCGAATCGCAATTTAAATCGAATCGCAATTTAAATCGAATCGTAGAAGAATCGAATCGGGAGAAAAGCATATTGTCCCAGCCCTATTAAACAGTGTGACGCAGTAAATGCTTTAATTTTGTGCTTTTCTAGTTTCAGACCATTCAAAATGTTTTTTTTTTGTTTGTTTTTTAAACTACGGTGGCCCTGAGAGCTCAAAACACTGCAACATAATCAACTTATCTTCATGAATTTGACTACTGATGTCTTGCAAGTTGACAGAGAGCTAGAGAAAGAGGAAAGTCAGGAAGGCTGGACATTTAAAATGTTCCTTTTTGACCTTCTGAGTATTCCCATGACATCTTCCTGCATTTAAAGCCACACACCTGCCGTACCTGTGTGTTTTTACTGACTCTAATCTGTCTGATTAGATCTCCACCCCGGTCAAGGTTAGATGGAGCTGTGCTGGAGTCACAGACACACGGGAACCTAAAGTGCTTTAATGAAAAACATGAAACTCTCCGGTCCAAACAGGAGCGTCACAGAGATGCAGGTGCAGCAGCGTGCTCACACTGAGGAACACTTCTTATTAGATTCACTCAGACATGTGAACAGAAAACACTCGAGTGAATGGACCAAAACTTGTTCCATAGTGGGACTACTACACGTCCTGGTCTCACTGTCCTCAAAACACACTGTATGTTATTAATGTTATAAAATATGATGCATTAGTGTAGAATGAGCCACCCGACGTCTTTTAAAAGGGCATCTTACATAACACCTGTTTATATTTGATCGATATAACTAATGATATTTCTCTCTAACTTTCTAACAACCCCATTTTCCAACCAGAACTCCGTCTCCTCAGGTGACTCTGACATTTATGTAACATTTATTAGACTTCACACAAACTCCCTCTGGAGACACAAAAAGGCTTTGTGCCACTTTTTCCTCCCACATATGTAATGGTAGTAAAAAGTACAGCTAGGGGGCGTTCATAGTGTATTTCTATTTTGTGGTAGTGGTACTTCATCACCCACAGCTGGAGACATATCGAACAAACACAGGCTACAGACTGTCTTGGGTGAAGCAGTTGGTTGACGTGTGTCAGACTTAATAATGCAGCTGTTCCCTGTATTTTCCACGTTAAAGCTGCAGCATAGTAACATTATTAAAGACGTTTCAGTTTTTCAAAGCTTTAAGGACGTGTAAAGGTGGGAGTTTGTGACAACGATCCATTTTTTTTAATACATAGTAATTTGAGTTGTATTATACAGTATTTGTGGATGTTGTTAAAGGTCTAGTGTGTAAAATGGGGGGAAAATGTGACATCCAGCGTTCAGATTCTAATATATATATATATATTTTTGCCTGGCTCTTTTTAAAAAAAAAAAAATTATGGCCTTGCCCTAGCTGCTGTTTCCTCCTCCTCCTTCTTTCCTTACGCCTTCTGCTTCGTTGGTTCATTTATGCACACGAAACCTGGTTTCCTGGTTGGTTTTCAGCCATGAGATGCTAGGTGGAAGGCAGAGAGCCTCCATTCTCACTTGTAACAAGTCACAGGTCATGTAGTTAACTATCACAACTGTCACAATTAGTCCGGGCCTTTTTAATTAAGGTAAAAATGTAGCATAGCCACAGGATAAATCAGACAGAGTTCCTCTTTAAGGTGTCGACATGTTTATACGGTTGTGCTGCAGGTAGGTTTGGATTTGGGTACGGTGAGAGGAAATGAATGTATGTCAATATAATGTTCTAAGTTATACAGTAAGATATGTGTGTGTGTGTTGGTGGGTCTTTGCTCTACAGGTCATGTAGGCGGCGTTAATGAGAAATAAATAGCCGCTGATCCCGCCACGCCTGTTAATTAACTTGTACCATGGACAAAGTAAGTTCACTATGGGGTTAATCGTGGCTTGATTTTCTGTCTCAGCGAGAGGAAATGAGTCTCGCCTCTCGCTGCTCGACGTGCGAAAAAAAAACAGCTTCTGCTTCTTCTCATTGCTGGCCATTTACGCAGCAGACCTGATAGGGAGGACAGATAGTGCTGATGGTGGACACCGAGGGCAAATGGAAAACACATCTAACGAGGATCTTGACGACGTTTGGGCAGGATTCCATTTCATTTAAATCTCTCCGTCTCCTCTTTCGGTAAGAGAAGCACGTCGCCCGCCCGCCCGCCTGGCCGGCCGGCATGCTGAGCAAAGTCAGTGCAGCAGAACATTTATATTACCATATAATTCTCATGGGTTCTCCCCTTGCCCCCCCCTCTACCTCTGCTGCTCTTAAACCGTGTCTGTTTTTCAGGAATGGGATATAAAGGAGGTAGGAAACAACTTCTCTGTTTGTGCTGTTTCTCCACCAAGCAGGGAGCAAACAAGAAAATCAATAACCTTAATGGGACTGCTCTAACGGCTCAACTTTATAATGGCAAAACTGAGATGGCAGCAGCATTTGTTATAGCTCTCCCAGCCAGCCCATAATATCCATACAACTACCTGAAAACACACAACTACAACAACAACCACCACCACCGCCGCTGCTACTGCTGCTGCTACACACTTTGATTAGGTCATAAGAGAGAACAGGCTAGTGCACAATAAAACACAACTGCTTCTCTGTTGTTCACACTATGAACTCCACACACACACACATATGTTCATCTGTAATCAAACAACATACAGTAGTCTTCAGTCATGGCTGTTGTTGCTGCTGCCCCTGGTTCAGATTAGACGATACTTCAGTCTGCCACAGAGAGAAGCTGAGTCAGTCTCCTCCACCTCAGAGTACAGCTGCAGCTACTAAACCTGCAATTATTTGGATAATTAATTCATCATTTCATTTATTTTCCCCAAAATATTCTGCACTCGTTCTGAAGAGGAAAAAGAAAATCCAGGAATATGAAAAAGTAAAACGAGGAGAGAAGATTGTTGGAAATGTTAAAGGACAAAGAAAAAAGCTGAGAAGGAAAACAAGCGAAGCAAGAAACAGAGCCAGTCAGATCTTCTTCTCTTTTTTTTAACCATCCGACCACCCTAGGAGTGTGTTCTAGGCGGAGAAACGGCCTTTTGCTCCCCCGATTTTGAAATTTGCATTTAATAAATATTCATTCCTTTGTTTCAAGAAATGGGAGAGGAACTGATGTGGAACGTTTATTACTCCAGGGAGACTAATTTAATTGAGTTTTACACTGCAAAGATGCTGGCTTCAGTGATACTCCAGCTTATCTCTGTGGTCAATCAAAAGTGGTACTAAACACAATAGTTTGTTACAGCGTGTTACACAGAATGTTAAGGAAAATATATAGTTTGAACAGTGGTCATTCAGAATACACAGGACCAACCATCTCCATTACTGCTTATTATTATTAACATTTACAGACTAATATAAACTGGATAACTGAATAGTTGGAAGGCTAATTAACATGTTTAGACATGTTTAATCATCAGGCTTGAGTCACTTAAGGAATTTATTTATAATTTATGAGCTTGGCAAGCTGCTCAGAGGCCACTCATGGTGTGATAGAGAGAGGGGGGTTATAGACAGAGAGAGAAAGTGACTGCCGATCAATATGTCTTTAATTGCTTAATTAAACCTATTTCAGTCCTTCAGGCTACCATGGGTGTTTTTATCTCCTCTTGTCTTTCTCCTGAGGTTTGATAAGGATGAAGCCAAAAGCTTCTCAAGTGGTTTCACATCATGCAACACAGTGATGTCTCTGTGTTGGAGAAGGGTGGTGCAGGGTTGGTCTTAACTTTGGTAGCAACACAACATCATGCATCAGTGGAATCACAGCAAAGTGTCACAGCAAACACTTCACTTCCTCTACAAAACATCTGTGAAGTTTCAAGATGATCCGACAAAGAGTTATTGGGGAAACTTAGCAGCGGTATGCCGCCAGTACAAGCAAGCGTTAAAGATTAAAAACAACGTGGAACTCATACCGCTCCCTTTTTTTCCGATCAGAGCAGCGTTCTTTACCATAAAGGATCTGCACTTCCTGTCATTGACAGCAGCAGTCGCTTGAAGCTATCGTCCTTAGCCTGTTCACTCAGGCCCCCTAGTGGTTGGGACGCCGGCGTCCCAAATCAATAACACACGAACGGCGTCCTTAATACAAACGAAAGTAGGCCTGCTGTAATTAAAACTCCACCACAGACCTTTTAAGGACACTTTCGGCAACATGTAGAAAAAAAAATGAAGTTTTTAGGTGCTACGGTTTTTTCACAGTCACTGAAAATGTCTCAAACAATATCAGACTACGGCAGCCCGCAAGTGACGTCACGTCAACAACGAAGGTGATTTTAACATATATGTACCATCTGTACACCTCTTCTTTCACCACCAAAAAATCATAAACTGTCATATAAACAAAGGCAAAGCACAAAAATGCAGTTTTTACCCCATTAAAGGTTTAAACAAGCCTGCTCACTCTACACAAACAAACCCGGAAGTCATTTTCGAGTGCCGAAAAGACGGACATAAACAGTCACAGACCCACTAAACACTGAATAAAATTACAGCTTACCCTCTTTTTCAAGCTGAAGATGTGCTCGACAAAACAGGCATGGGTGATTTAATCCATCGTGACCAGATAATCCTTCAATGGTTACGTTTACCCGCAGTGCTAATGCTATGAGCTATTATCCGTCAGACTGCGCACCCGCTTTGCGCATCTCTCGTCGCCTGTCAATCAAAGTCACGGGGGTGAAAACTTTTTGGTCCAATAGCAGAGACTCTAAGGTGTGACCTGATGTATAATGATCCCTGATTGGGCAAAGCTTAAGCCTGCACCCAGCTGGTTCCTGTGGTTCCCTCTCCCCCTAGTGTCAACAGGTAAGCAATACAAGTCTCCACAAAAAGTGTGTTTTTACTGCCCCAAGTTTAATTAAAATAATAATAAAAGACAAAATGAACTATTTCAAATGTCCTTGTTAATTTAAGCCATCACTGATGGTTGTGGGATGTTTACTTCTGGAGTTTTAAAGGAAAATAACAATATAATACAGGCGAAAATAGGTAAATTCCTGTTTGGATGGGTTTTGGACACTAAATATTCATCCCCATAAATTAAATTTTCAAATGGCATTTTACTTATGTAACTGGTGTTCCTAAAAGCCATAAAGTGTGTGATTGGCCCCAGTAAGTTATCTTTTGGAAAAAAAAAAAATCTCACTAAAATCTTGCAGTGTGCATTTTAGCCAAATTGGACAATTTTGGACAGTTTTTGCACGCTGTACATCGCCAAGGGACACTGTTTGGAAAAACTCTATAGTGCCTCAGTAGTTTTACATATCAACCTAAAATTTGGTACATATGTGGACAGGGAGTGTGTGAACCATATATGTAAAATTCAACCTGTTTTATAATTAGGATTTTGATATATCACCTTTTCACCAAAACTTTCAAACTCGTTTTTTTTTTTTTTTCAAAAAAAAATTGTAATTTCAGAAGCCCATTTTTTTATGGAATGACTCAATTCAATATTTTATAGATATAGATGTAAAGGGACAAAGGTTTTCTTTCATTTAAGCCATTAACCATAGTTGTGGGATTAGTACTTCTGTAAATAAAAAGCTTTAATTGCAGTGATACAAAAACAGGCGGAAATTGCCAAAAATGGCCTCTGCATGAAGAGGTTAGAAGCTAGCTTGACCTCCAGCTGAATCTTTTCAGATCATTTCCCTGAGTCTTATTGAGAAAGACCAGAGCAGCAGGTTATGGATCGTTGCACCTTGAAGATAGTGCTCTATCTTTGACAAGGAACTAGTGTTGTGGTATTTGAGACACCACATATTCAACCTACTGTACATTTTTTCTTGGTCTTGACTCGGTCTCAACCCCCTCAAAGTCTTGGTCTTGCTATGCTCTGGTCTTGGTCTTGTCTCTTGGGTTAGGTGGTCTTGACTGCAACACTACTAAGAACACCTAACGTCAGCTTGTATGCAAGTATAAATTTATATAGCACACTTTATACGCCAGGTGTGGACTCAATGTGCTTTAAATGATACAGAAAAGACAAAGGACAAGAGAGCTCCAAAAAGTGGGACTATAATGAAAAATAATATAAGTCACCATGAATTGCTTTAAAGGGATAGTTCAACATTTCGGCAAATTAGCCCATTGCCATAATCCTTATAGCCTTAGGAGTAGGTTCATTACCTTTAATTGTCGGTGCAAGCTATTTTTAGAATGGCGGAGCAGAGCTGCGAGCTGCTCAGAGCTACGCTATTAAGGCGGTCTTTGCGTTTACCTCAAAAACAACTCTGTCATGTAATGTTCCGTTATTAGGTAACTATCTCATAGCGTGGTGAATGTTAAGGTCACAACTTGTCCACCAGAGCGTTTTGGAGTTGTTGGATTGTGTATTTGATGAGTTTGATGAGTGAAACCAAGAAATCCCATGAGCCTCCGTAGCGTAGGGGTGTGTATTGGCAAGGACTTCACGATACGATACGTATCACGATACTTGGGTCACGATACGATATATTGCGATATATTGCGATATCCAAATTGTGCAATATATTGCGATATTACATAGTTCGCTGAAAAACTAAGAATGTATTATGCATCTTAAAATCCGAGTTGTAGGCCTATATTTACATTAAATGATAGTAGTAATTCATCACCAAATGAAAACTTTGTTAACATCTGTGTTTTCTAATAAGACAAACTTCTCAGTCTGTTTACCTCACTTCAATCTTTTGTATTGATGCAAAATGGGCAAATATATGCATCTGACAAATTGTTTGTATTTCATACTAGTTCAAATTAATTAAATACAAACATGTAGATTGCTGCACTCCTACAAGTAAAAATAAAATTAAATATGTAGTTTTACATTTAAATAAAAATGTTAAATTGAAAATGAAATAACCTTATTATCTGAGACTGACATAACCTGCTGTATATTTACACTCCTGCGCTTCCACGTCCTGTCTGGCAATAAAGGCTGCAGTCACACAGACTGCAGTCACACACAGACACTGGCAGTGAGAGACACTCGTCCGTCACACAAACACAACAAACAGCTGTGGATTTCCACGTGTGCTGAGCAGTGAGCGGAACCTACCGCGGCATCTCGCACCACAACAACACCAGCTCCCGTTACCTTAGCGGCTAGCGGAGCCTGTCGGCTCTACAGTCTATGGTCAGCTCTGTAGCATTAGCTCCTCCAGCTGGGCTGCAGCGCTCGCGGTGCTCCGGTTCTACCTGGTTTCCGTGACAACGTGAACACAGCGGCTCCTCCGCTACGCCGAGAAGCTGTGAAGAGTCTGCAGTAATCCGTGTTGTTGACGAGGGAGCGGACGCTTGGTGGCATGAGTGCAGGCGCTGTTAGCGTGTGTGGATTAGCATGTAGCTCGGCACAGACGCAGCCTGGCTTGCCCCGTTTAGGTGATCTGACAAGCCGCCTGAGGTGACGCCTCAGTGGGGTTGCACCAGGTGCAGCCCCGGTCTCTCCTGGTCCTTCACGGCGTAGAAAGCCGAGCTCATCCAGCACACTGCACTGGGGTTTGCTTTGCTACGGACGAGTATCAGTCGGTGTCGGTCGCACTGTGGCACATTCTACACTTTATAAACCTGTGATTAAAACAATGATGAGGCTTTCCTGATCTCTTCCTCTGATGCCTCCAACAACGCCATCTACTGGGCTGAACAAGCAACTACAACTTTAGTACCAAAAAAAAATAAATTCACCATTTTTTTCATCTCAATTTATATAATAAAATATCGATACTTGGCGTCCTTGTATCGATACAGTATCGCCGTTCAAAATATCGCGATATTGTGCCGTATCGATATTTTCTTACACCCCTACCGTAGCGTAGCTCTGAGCAGCTCACGGCTCTGCTCCGCCGTTCTAAAAATAGCTTGCACCAACAACTTAAGGTAACGAACCTACTGCTAAAACTATAGGGATTATGGCAATGGGCCAATTTGCCACAATGTTGAACTATCCCTTTAAGGTGTATTCTTGGTCAACCTGTCCCCGATTCAGCTTCTAAGATCAGTTGTGATATTGACGATTTATGCGCACCCAGATGTGTGCAGAAACTAAATAACATCCTGACCTACCATCTCCTCTGAGATGATCAATGGATCAACAAGATCTTGAAGAATCACGAGGACCAAATCGTCCACACTGTGTTTCAAAGCACCGGCCGAGGGCTGTTGTGACACTGCACCACGGATCGCAGCGTTGGGTTAATAGAAAACTTTGGCTCCGCTTCTTCCAGTGCAAAAACATCAGGCTCATTATCAGCCCAGTCAAGTGCTTCCTGTCTGTACCCTGGTTTTTATATCACAGCAGCAGCAGCAGCACTCTGAAACCGTCCCCCAGGTGACGGAGGACAGGAAGGAGATGCTGTATTACCTCTGACGAATCACATCTCCGTTCACCGTGACTCAGCTCATAGTCATTTTTAATTTTTCTGCACTCTTTTACTTTTTAAGCCTCGGAAACTTCCTGTGAAGCACTTTTCTTTCTTTCTTTTTCTTTTTTTTTTTATTGCCGTATGCTTTTACTCAAAGTCTGTAATCCATCACTGGCTTCTCCTTTTCTTTCTGGTTGTGGTGCTTGATGAAAGGTCATCTTGACAACATGTTCAGTGCAAGTAATATGGATGGCTGCATGGTGTAATTCTCAAGTCATCATTTGAGAGAGGCAAAAAATAATGAAGAGGCTCATCTGACAGGCCACAGTGGTATTTAGAGGGTGGGCCTGTCTGATCTTTGTTAAATCCAGTTTTTCTTTTCAAGTTTGAAAAAGAACAAGAAGTAACCTTTGAGAAGATTGGACTGGGAAAACATTTTGTCTCCTGTTCTTAAATCATAAACTCATGAGAGAAAAAAAAGATCAGATCACCAGATTTTTCTTCCTCACAGTTTATTTGTTTTTAAAGCAATACATCTTCGTTGACACTTGTTCCAATTTCAAAATGTCCAGACAATCAGATAACTATGGTGGCCCTGAGAGTTCAAAACACTGCAACTGCAGATTCAGAAAACATCTTCATCAATTTGACAGCAACAAGCGCTGCAAATACACAATACAATGGGAAAACTAAAGTGGTCAACCTGTTGGACTTGTCGTCCAGTAAAAAAATATTGCGTGCCTCCCAGGCTGTGGTCAGGATCAGACCTTCATGTCGCCTCGTCTCAGCGAGTCTGCTAGAATAATTCATGTTGTGTTGTAGACTGAAGTGGCAGTGTGTTTCTGTATTTTCAGGGGGCCAGTGTAGTTTACCACAGTGGAAAAAGTGACTAATGTGTTGTTGTGGCTCTCAATTAGTTTTCTAAAGGCAAACTTTTAGCTCAGACTCAGACTGTAGACTTACAACAGTAAATTTAGCACATCCTGTGGACTGAAGGTCAGGATATCACATCACAAACTCTGCTACTTTAATTTTTCTTCTCTAATCTCTGTTTCTTACGGCCCCAAACTTGATAGAGCAACAATACTTCCCTAAGTTACTGCAGTGAAATGCAGCATTTTAGTAATATACTGTGTTTCAAAGGGCAAAGTCTGGCCTCTCCTGGTGAGTGTTTCCATGTTGGACTTTAACTAACATGTTGGGCTTTTCACACAGGATGGATGTGACATGTATGGTGGAGCACTTAGAGCGGTCAATAAGACAAGGAAAGTGCTACGTATATAAGAGCAGTCCATTGACCAGTTACTGTGGAGGCTGAGCCGGTGCTTTTTAGCTCTGAGGGTGGTGCACCATGCACGACCTAATTGACATCCTGATTACCGTGTCTGATGAGTTAAAGTCTGAGACCAACTTTCCAATTGAACACCCAGCCCATTATTTTTCTTTTTTCTTTTTAACTATTCAGTGTCTATTTAACTCAGTTAAGTCTGGTGAAGTCTCTGATTCTTCTGGCAGTTGACACCTCCCACAATCAGATAGATAACAGATGATTGATGTCTTTATTGTGCTGAGCTTCTCTGTATTGACAGCTCTTTATAGTTAGAGAGTGAAGTGTTGTGTCAAGATTCTACAACAAGATTGTGGGACAAGTTGTTCAGTTTAAATGAGGTACTCTAGTAGTTTAAGTGTTTAAAACTATTTTTTATTTTAGTCAGTGATGAAGTTCAGTTGTAGGAAACTCAATGGACATTTAAAATGTAATGAATCTTTATATTTAATAAACCTTCATCAGCGGTCTCTGGTGAAGAATCTTCTGCCACATCTTTATTTGATGAACCATTGTTTGGATAGTGACAGGTTGAAAGACTGACAGTGACTGACAGGGCAGGAGTTTGATTGATGTGATTGTTTTTCCTCTGTGAGTAAATCATCTATCTACTTTTCAAAGATAAAACAAAATCCATACATTGGCAAAAAGCTGCTTCAAAACAAGAAATACAGAGTGTCAGAGGTATTAAAAAAAAAATCCTCAAGGAAAGTAGATAATCGCAAAATATACCTAAGCACAGTACTCAGGTGAATGTAAACTGTCCAGACCTGGTGCCGACTTCATCATCACCTTCATGAACCACACGCAGGAAGAGGGAATTTGTTGATGTAAGCAAATTGTACAGATTGCATAAATTGATTTCAGTGCAATCTATTTAAAACAAACACAGAACAAATAGAATATGTAAATTTCTACAGACACATCCCTACACCCAAAAAGAAACTCCTCCATGGGAAGGTGAAGACAAACCTGAGATAAAGATCGGACAGTATTAATCCATTAGCAGGAAAAATGTGGAAAACACAGAACACAATGGTAGATATTCACAGTAGCTGTGGATATTAGATTAAGTTCAGACTGAGCGGTGAGTTTTCACCAACACTTTAGCTGTGAGTTAATTAGCTGATGTCTGATTAGCTAGACAACTTTTGCATTTTCATTAAAGCCACATTGGTAACGGCCCTTTACCTTGGATCATTTTGAATATCCTTGTTTTAAAAAAAAAAGTCATGTTAATTGTGACTAACATTGTATTGGTATCTTTGCATCTTGATAAACCATCATGCAGCTTTGTTGGGCTTCCTAGTTGCGTAATTTCCACAGCTGTTCATTAACTACATGGAGATTCCACAGATGTGACCATTCCCCAAGAACTCATGGTTAATTTCTTACGTGACTCTAGCCGACATAGAAGTTAGTTAAAGTAGTTAACTCTGTTATTCATGGTCCCTGTAACTGTGTGAGAAATATCTGGCTCGCATTGCAAATAAAGGTTGAGTATCAGGTCCAATATTCAGCCCCATCCCTCTTTTTTTCCCTCCATCCCCCGTGTTAGTTCTGCCTCCATCTCCCATTTTCAGCCCATTACAGCTTCAGTGAGGGAGAGTGCAGTCCTCCACATCCTCGATACCGTCCCCACCAGGCTGCTGAACAAGAGATTTTCCATTGTTAGCTCTGTCATTTTATACATTTTCAACAATTCGCTTGCGTCTCTTTTTTTTCCCTGACAGTCTTAAACACACCATTATTCATTCATTGCCGAAGAAACTTAATTTAGACCCAACTCTCCCTCAGCAGCTATAGACCAATCTCCAAGCTGTCTTTTTTCTATACAAAGTAATTTCTCCTAAGTTGATTTCTTTTATGAGCAATAAAAGTGTTTCTAGTCCAGTTTCAGAGCACTTTACAGTGCAGACGCTGCACCAATCACCTCCTGCTAACAGCACATAGAGGTGACGCTTTCCACTTCCTGGATGGCCCAGTGGTGATATGGTGTCCCTCAAGGCTCCGTTCTGGTTCCTCATAAACTTTATAAAACTCTTGCTTTCATGGAAGCACTTGAGATAAATTATTCATACTATCATTTTGATCGAATTGATTCTATTTCTCTTCCTATTTATTCTTTTTTGCAAAGCTCTTAGTAATGTTGTTAAGTAAAGTGCAATATATATAAGGTTCAGAATATGCCTCTTCTTGTTAAAGAGCATATATATTCTACCAGAGCGCACTCTCAGCCGGAGTCCCAGGACCCCTCCATTAATCTGTTTCAATTTGATGTGTGTGAGGCTCCACACCAGCAGTCCCAGTCCCATCATACGCTCCACTACCACTCAACAGCCTGTTTAGAGAAGGGCTCACTGACTCTTCACAATCCACTGTGCTAATCCCACTCGGCCAGCGTTGGAATGCTAATGGCAGCCGCAATGTTCTCTGTGTTTTATATTGTCTTGTGTCTTTTGTCATTTTGACTTGAGAGCAACTAAGGACGGTTGGACCAGTATGAAATCAAAGGGAACTGAACAATTTGGGATGAAAAAGAACATCGACTGGTTCCTGGCGACATCAATAATTAAGTCACATCACAACAGATGGAATGAAGCTAATTACAGAAGAAGCTCCAACAGAAACAGACAGAGAAGAGCTGGAGCTCAAACTGAATATTAACACCTGGCGTGGATTAAAACTGGAAATGGCTGAGTGAAGGAACAATAATACTGAACTGAATGAATACTCAATACCAAACTATAAAGGAACATGTTGATTTGAACTAATGAGTATGTGAGAATCAAATCGACACACGGTGAAGCTGATGATGAGTGCCATCATTGACGCCTTCATCATACTGGTTCACCTGAATGTTATGTTTACAATCCATCACAATTATCAAACACAACATCATTAGTAAAGTGTAAAACGTCTAAGAAAGGATGATGATAGGAACAGAGATGAATAATAATGAACAAAAACACAGATCCAAAGCTCCTATAGTCAATCCTCAGTTTCACATAGGAAAGGTTATTTGTTGTTGCACCAATACACCGCATTTCTGTCTTAATCACATATTTACTCTTTCAGTTCTTTTATATTTTTCGTGGTTTGTGGAAAATTCAGGACACTCAGCCACAGGAGACCTTTTAAATCTTGTATAGTTGTATAATATGAGCTTTTTTCCTTACACGGCTGATTTCCCCAGAGAGGAGGTGTGAATGGAAAAACTACTCTTCTTCTATCTGTCTTCACTTTGCCTTTTAGCTGCCTTTGGGTGTTAATGGTGACAGTGCAGCAGTGAAAACAACATCTGCACAGAGTGTTGATGAGGAGTGAAGGCAACAAACGGCATCGGTGTCAGATGCCAGGCTGAAGTGGATCCATGAATGTGGCTCTTGCACTGTGATGTCGGTAACAGCAACGTTTACAGGTGCTGCTGTGTGAGAAGCAGCTGCTTTAAGAAGGAGGTGTTTGTTTTTTATTTTCATTTGTTTTCTTTTCTATGAGCAACTTCACATGTATGTGTGATAAAAACAGTTATAAACACACAAACAGGCAGAGATAAAGGGGGGAAATGAAAAGCAAAGTAGAAAGTAGGTCATTTTTAAAATTAGCAGTTTTATTTTGAAGTTTCTTCTTCATCAACACGTTTCATCTCATTTGGATAGTACGACATTTATATCCAGTGAGTATTAATGAGTCTCGTATTAGTTTCATTCTTCAAAACGTAGTATCTGCAGAGCAACTTATCTGATTGGCTCTCATGTTTGTTTTGTTTTGCTTTGTTTGATGAAACCGTATGAAGTGTTTCTTCAACTCGCCTGTTGCATGAGTTGTGGAATGAATAAATCAGGATGAGCGATTTTATTGGTATTAGCTATTGTTATTTTGCAATTGTTGGTATTAGTTATTGTTATTTTACAATTGTCTATATAGTGAGCAGCTCTAGATGATGTCCTATCACTGGTTACTTCCTGATTGATAAACCTGAGTTTAGGCTTTAGGCTCCGCCCACCAGGTGATCCGGGTGAAAGAGCAGAGAGCATCAAGATGTTTTAAGCTGGAAACATCAAACAGACTCAGCCATGTGTTGGAGCTTCGGTCAGAGGAGGAACCAGAAGTTAAGTTTAGTTTAGTTTGTTGTTTATCTGTCAGGATTATTGCACCAGAGTAAGCTGACACCTAATTAAACAATTAAAACAGAACAGAAACTTGACAATACGTTATAAAACCAAACATTAGAGACACAGAAACAATCAAATCCATTCAAAACCAGTGGATATAACCTGTCTGTCAAACAACAATGTAATAATAATGAACAGTAATCTGACCTAAAACACCAATAAATAAATTTGACTTAAACTATATGACAACCAATATAAACATCAATCAGGCCTGTTTAAAAGTAAAAAGAAATAAAAAATAAAATAGAGTTCCATCAGTCTTGTGAAGTTTTAATATTTGTGTGAACGTGGTGTGAACAGATTAAAGGCACCAGCCGCTCCAGGAGCTGGTGTTTAGTGTTGAGCTGATTTAATGACTAACTGTGTGACAGTAGATGTATGAAGAGGAGAACAGGCCCGCTGGGCCTCATTCTCCTGCTCCACCCCTGCGTTTCATTGCCTTTGATTTGTGCATTGTGTATCTTGATATTCAGTAACTAAATATATTTGCTCCCATTTTCCAAAATTAATTACTTTGAACTCGTTTTCGTGGCAGAAGAACAACTTTCCATCCCCCTCTGTGGCTTTAATACGTGCTAAGAGTATATGTGTGGAAGTTAATTGCAGAAAAATAAAGTGGTGTTTCAGGGAACAGGCTCTTTATTTTTATATTTTTTACAGCACAGAATGATTTAGAGCTGGAGGAACTACAGTGTCTCTAATAACAAAGACCATTTTTACTGTTGTGGCTGGCCCACATTTACACCCGGAGGTGTATTTATAGCGGCGGCGGCGGTGGCAGCGTGTTCTGCCTCCACATTCCTGAGCAGCCATTAGAACCTCTGACTGCCGGCCGCGCTTTAATCTCTCTCCAACGCTCTCCACGCATTTAATTGAACATAAATAAGCCCGCTGATGTGGCGAGGATCGCATTAATAACCTTGACCCTGGGAGTCTGCGGCTCAGTGACTCATCAACCATCGCTCCCATCATGCAACGCTGTGCATCGGCCGTCTGCGGGGAATCACTCTAATGTCTTCCAGTGGCTGATAATGATGGAGCGGCCCCGGTGAAGGGAACTTTCTCTGCTCCTCGTCGTCCGTCGACGCCGGCGGTTCGCTGGAGAGGGAGTTGTTGGGGGGGGGGAAAAGAGCGTGGCGGGGGCGGGGGGAGTTTGAGGGGCCGTTCCCCCCCATCGCAAGGATATTTATCACAGGCGAGCCAAACTGTTTTACGCTCAGGAGACTCCCAGACAGCCCCGTAATAAACGCTTAGAGTGGATGAAATATTCATGCAGAGTTAAATATGGATCCTAGAACAGTCGCCGCGCATTAGGCACCGTCAATACTGATCAGCGCCGGCGCCCATGCAGAGTGGAGCGGGGAAGCGCTTTTTATCATTTATTTATTTATTTATTTATTTCTGTTTTTAAAGAGAGAAAGGAAGAAGCTGGAGAAGCGGCGCTCTGACAGGTGTTTATGATGAGCGAGTGCAGCAGTCAGATGTGTCGGGCCCGCTTTTATTGATGTTGACTAACTAACCGTAAAAACTGGGATCGCTGCTGCCGCTCCCGCCTGATCCTCCACTCTACACTCAACTTGTATAATCAACATGCAGATTAAGCCAGAGGAGATTTATATATTTATTTATTTTTGTAGCCCATCATCACTCCACGTCCAAACCGCGTTGGAAGACCTCGACTCTTTGAGACGTTGAGAGTTTGCGGAGACGCGGTGGGGCGCTGCGGCGAAATCCTAAATGGATCAGCACGAGTCCATCTGTCCACGCGTCTGTCCATCTGTCACGTACACAGTGAATCAGAAGCCGCTGATCGGATTTTGTGCCAGTTCTTTGTTGCAAACTCCTAAAAATACATGGATCAGCTCGACCCGGCGTGAGGAGCGTCTTTCAAAGTTGTCCGGCTGGAGTCCAAGAGCAGACATGAGGAGTCCAAACTCAGTTGTGTTATGTTATTTATTGATAATTTGTTTGAGAGTGTCGGTGTCAAATTCATTTGACTCGGGTCCACACACACACACACACACACACACACACATACACAAACACCGCTGGCCTGTTGCCCGGGGAGACAGTGGGAGCTATTTGTTCCTGCAGCACAAAGGGGGATGGCAGAGCTCAAGGGCTCCGAAAAACATGGTGTTGTCTGAAAATAATAACACATTTGTAAGGGAGCACAGGCAGCGGACAGATGAGGACAGATGTTTTTCCAACAGGAGCTGTAGAGACGGCTCATTCCCACGGGATCAAGTCTGAGAGTTTGGATGATTACAGATTATTTAAACTTAATGTTTTTCAGACCAGATGTCATATTTGTAGATTGAATAATTAGATTATTTAAATCGACCCCCTGACTGAGGTGCGTTTAAAAACTCTACAAAAAGTAAACAAACCTTTTGTGAACATGATTGAAAGCTCAAAGGAGCAGCTGTAAAATAACAACCAGACCTGATTTATGGTGAATTTATTTTTCTAGTAAGCCAATAATTTATTTTATTTTATGGCAAAAACATTCACCAATGTACATTTTCAACACATGACTCCTTTTTAAACATCAATGATCATGTGTATAGATTAAACAACAACACATGATGATAGTTTGTGAGCTCCAGAGATGATTGACAGCATCAAATGCCCTCCAAAAAACGTTTCCTACACATATGGTAAATAAAGATCGATATGGGTTCTATCATCATCCAGATCTGAAGTGCCACACTCCCTAATATTGCATCACTAATGGTCAGAGGAGAGACTGCTGTTGTGGCCCCTTCAGTGTCCGCCTCTTTACATTCAAGACCTCCAATGACTTAAAGAGGAACTATACAAGATTTGTAGCTTAACTCTGCTACATTTTTACCTTAATTAAACAACTTTGGAGTAATTGTGATGGTTTAATAAATAGCTTAACTAGTTCCAGGGAGAATGGAGGCTCTCTGCCTTCCACCTAGCGTCTCTTGACTGAAAACCAACCTTGTAAGATCAGAGCCTCCGACCCAGCTCTCGTCTCCGCGGCAACGCCACACAAACGCACCCGTAACCCTTAATCTCTTCTTTATGACAGATAAGACTACACAGATGTACACATCGTAACATCGTATATGATATATAACGTTATGTTTCTCGCCGGCTTCATTGTAAACCAATGCACATGGCCGAGAGGAGGGTTAGCAACACAGAGGATGAGAGACCAGACTTACATAGTTCCTCTTTAAGTAACATAAAGACGTCGGGTAATGTTGTTACCGAGTGACACAGTCCTTGTAGAGCTGATGGACTGGTCAACAAAACGTGACTCGGAAGCACCTGTTTTCTACTCCACTTCTAATTGACAGTCAAGCACAGACACGTTTCTCTCTGTGCTATGCTGCAGTTGTCCATTATAAAACATATCTCTAATACCTTAACAGGTTTTATGTAATGACATTACACACAAGCTTTTAAAGAAGCTTTTTTCCTACAATGACAGACAGGTGGAGTTGCGCTCGGTTCATCTCACTGTCGACACTGTGACCCCACAGGTGTGTGTGTCTGGGCCTCCTGCCACCTTCCATCGATCAATAAATAAATCTGATCGGCAGTAATGATGCTCAGTGATTTAAAGCACCACTTAACTCCACATATTTGTCATTGGTTTCCACACAGAGAGCAAGTGAGGTAACACACACACACACACACACAGTGAAGAGGAGTGAAGCCTCTCTCCCTCTCCCTCTTGTTCTTTTAATTTCATTGTTAGAGAAGTGATGCCCCGTTTATCCAGGAGCACATAAAGAGCTTTACATTATGCATGTAAATTCATCCATCCATTAGCTCTGCTGCTGATACTCGGAGGGTTTTGGAGCCGACCCCGGCTGTCGGCTCGACGTGATTAGAAAAGAGCAGAGGAGCGAAAAAATCTCTTTGACCGGGCCGCTGAAGGAAAAAAAAAAAAAAAAAAGTGTCTCTGGTGTGAACGGTCGGGCCACTGCTCATGTGAGACGGAGTCGGACCGGCCGGCGGGTTTACCGGGACAAATCCCAAAGGGCTGCCACATTGGTGGGCCAGTGGACCGTATAGGAATCCATTACGTTTTTTTTTTTTTTTTTTATACTAACCCTGTGTGTCCCACTATTTCAAAGTATTGTTTTCACACAGAGATGTAGCTGCGATGCTGTGAGTCTGCTTTGTTTATATCCCACACAGTCGAAGCCCGAGCCGTGGTGAATCACGGCCGAGGAGTCGCTTTGTCATGCAACGGTTAATGCAACACTGGCGGTGTCTCACAGGTCAACACTCTGGGGATATCATCATCAGTGTGCGACAGAGTGTTTGATTTAATGGACACCAGCGACTTGCCGCCGAAGCTCCGGCAGACTGCGGGGCTGCCGGTTTCCCACGGTGCAGTGCACTCATGTGGAAGTAGGAAGTAAACAAATAATGCCATAGGCCAAACAGCTGGGGACGGTGGGCTGTGGGCAGAGACACAGGAGACTGCTGTGCTGCTTTAGATTCATCTTTCTTTTCTGTGTTGCTGTGCTGATGTGCCCACACTGATACTGGGCCAGTATTTAAAATAACATCTGGTCCCGCTGACGTGAATCCACTGGTGATTATTTAGTTTTCACTTTAGACTGAGTACAAGCACAGCAACTTTTCGCTGCATATACTGATAGATTGATTTGTCTTATATAAGTGTCATGCACATTTTTTGGGCTAGCGTGTGTAAAATAAAGGAGAAAGAACTTAAAACTAACTATCTTCAAAGATATACAATAAAATAAACAGTAATTTATGATTTTATAATGTTTTCTGTCATAGATCTCCTTAAAAACCAACACAACATTTCATGCTCAGACATCCAGAATAAGTCTGGATTCTTCATCTGGGCTTTCTCAAACAGCGACTGTCTCAGTTTCTCATACAAAGGGCATTGAAACTGAAGATGTAATTCATCTCCAACAGTATTAAGGTCACACAAAACACACAAAACACTGTGGTGCACCCTTATACGTCCCTACTTCAATTGCTAAAGGCAAAGTGCCAGATCTCAGCTGTGCACACTGTTACTTAAATTTCAGCATTTTTCATTGCAAAGGATCAAACGGAACATTCGCTGTTTTCAAACAAGACATTATTAAAGTTATACCTTATTAAAGTATACATTATAATTGTAAATGATCATAAATATGTATCATTTTGTATCTAAGATAAATGTATTCTTCATCAGTCCAACAAACCATAGCAGCAAACCTCAGGACAATGTGAGTAGGCAGCAAGATTTATCATAAAATGTATTATTTATTGTGAATTTCACCACAGGCCTGATATATTTCTGTCGGCCAACCTGGATGGTGTCATCACCATGGTTCCCTCCACAAACAGCCAGTAGGATTTTTCTTTTTTCATTGTCTTATTGTTGAAAATAAACAGTGTGACAAACACCAGTTTATGATCCTGGCTGGTTTTCACCAATGAAACCACTTCATGACGTCTGGAGTCTAAACCAATCAGAAGAACCACCACAACTAATGTCAGGCTGTTAAAAGCAGCTCCACTGTCACCGCCACTGAACTTCAACTTGTATTTAGATCTGACTCTGAGCTCTAAAAGCCTTTCCTCAGTCAGAGTTAGTGAGAGATGCTTTAAAAATGGACGGGTGGGTAGATCAGTCCTCATGTTCAACTTAATGATGTTTAACGTCCCCGACATCCTGTTTAGTCTCAGACACTTGTTAGTTTTTATCAGACTGAAATCAGGACTGGAGGATTTACTGATGTCTCATGTCTTAAGTCGTTAACCAAAAATATATTCATCAAAATTGAATCTGTTTTTGTCATTGTGCACCAATAGAAGCTACATTTAGTACATTTTACCACATTGCATTCATTGTTACATCATATATGTCAGTAATTCAGCAACTCACCAGTTAACTTGTGTTATCTGTCACTGAGAATGGAACTGTGTGTGATTTTACTTATATTGATGATATGCATGTTATATTTAAACTTGAGTGGGTTTTGGTGCCATGAAGAGAGAGAAAAAAAGTAAAAAAAAGTGCAGTGCTTTCCAAAATGCAAATGACGGTTATGAAATGGAGCCTCATCTGATTGGCCACCGACGTGGTTGAAGTTGCGGTCGCTGTAGGCACGAGAAATAAAAAGACATCAGCACCGACTGTTTGTTGGAAACAATACGCGAGTGTCCAAGTCCCAACGCCTCCAGATTTCTTTCTTTTATTCTTTTTTTTTCGACCATTGTTTCTGACATGATTTGCAGCGTTTTGATAAGTAAACATGGGTTGTGTGTTGAAGCCTTTGATCAACAGGCCAGAGAACTGTCTATATGCAAAACCTCACACCAATCTGATGCACAGACGCTGCATCGTAACCGGCGTTCATTCATCAGCCATGCAGTTCATGTTGAATATGCTGAAAACTAATCTTAATCTCTATGAAGAGGAGAAGAAGATGAAGAAAATGCACACAGCACAAAATCCAATCTATAAAATCTCTGTGTCTGCGATGTATACGTACATACACAGAAATGATTGATCAGCCACTGAGAGCAGGAATACTTATTGGATGTCACAGTCGAGGCTTATCTGTCAAAATTAAGATGTTTGTGCTTCAGCCGAAGTCCCACAGTCAATTTCCAGGCAAGGTTGACTTCACACACATCCTCTACACAACAGTGAGCAGCAGCATACAGAGGAAGAGGAGGGGAGGGGGATCGATAGGGAGCACAGAATCAATGTCATCTATGATGAATGATGAATGTCAGGTAATGTGCAAGTATTGATATATGCCTTTTGTTCTCTTGTGTTTGCAAGAATATTTGTATAGTTGCATCAATGTCTGCTGATAGTGAGGCGATGCAGGTTAAAAGACGTTTAGAGGCAGATATGGAGATGGAGGACGAGGAAACGGAGAGTCAGAGGGAAATCTAGAAGGAGAAGTCGTCAAAGAGTCGTTAGCCGTGTCTGAATTTTGGGGCTGCATCCTTGGGAGGATGCATTCGTCACAACGTCGTGATGAGGCCTGTCCCACTTCGAAGGATCCTGCAAATGAGGCCGACAAATCCATTTACAGGCCACTAATTACATGATAATGTCAAGAAATAGTGAAGAAATAACAATTAATTGCGTAGTAATGTCTAGAAATAGCCTAGAAATAACGGTCAATTTCATATGTCATGTTTTTCATAAAGGCTAAAGATTACACATGCTTTTCATGCTTTTAATTTTTTGGGAAAGGCCAAAATCTTTCATTTTTCTTGCAAATGTCAATTACATGTCTAGTTTTTTTTATTTGTCAGTAAATGTGTCTTGTAATCCCATATGGGATGGGCCACAATGGTGGCATGACACGAAAATAAAAAATCCATTCATTCATACAATCAATTATTTCTGGGCTATTTCTACGCTATCAATCGTTATTTCTTGGCTATACTTCTTGACATTACTATGAAATTGGTCGTTATTTTTAGGTTATTTCTTGACATTATGGCGCAATTACTTGTTATTTCTTGACATTATCATGTAATTAGGGGCCTGTTGATTAAAGGGTTACCAATTTGCCTTGTCTGACCGGTTCTAGGAGGACACATTGCACCTATACTTCATGGCCTCCTGTATCCCAAGATTCTTTGCGTGCCGTTAATTGTTAGCCACCTGTACGGTGAGGCGGCTCTGCGTTGTAGCCATGGAAGCCGTGCTGCATCCTTCCAAGGATCCAGGGCCTGAATTGGGACACAGCCATTGATTTCAGCAACACAAACACATTCCTCCAGCTCTAATCGGAAGCACCACTGCCAAATGTATCAGGAGTAGCTGTTACCTTGATTGATGTGCAGAGACATATATTTTGGCGTTTTATTTATTGCGCTCATAGGAGCCACTGGGATCATTTCTCAAATATCAACAACTTTTTTTTCTTTGTGTGGTTTTTTCTCCACAGGTTTAATCCGGCTGCAGGAACTTATAAAGGCGCCGTCGCGGTACAACATCCGGTTAAAGATCCGGCAGCTGCCCGCAGACACCAAGGACGCCAAGCCGCTGTTGAAGGAGATGAAGAGAGGGAAGGAGTTCCACATCATCTTTGACTGTGGCCACGAGATGGCTGCAGGAATCCTCAAACAGGTGTGTGTTTGTGTGTGTGTGTTTGTATCTGTGAGACTAGAGTTGTAGGGTTCGGTCCAGATTGGCGTTTGGGGAGTGTTGGATTAGCTCAGTGACTTTCCGTTGTCCTTGTGGAGGTCAATAATCTGGAGGTAAGTTTTCAGATACAACATGACAAAGTAACTGCGTTAACATGGGTCCAAAAATCCTATTTATAATCAGATTAATAGGTCAATCAGATTCAAAATGTCTCATGTAAACACCTTAATGGATCCGATTCACTCGGATCGGATTAAATTTCTGATCGGATTGAAAGAGGTAGTCTACGCCGATTAAAAATCATCTTGATGCCGCATATAAACAGCTGAATAGAGGTGGATTTGGCTGATAGAGTGCTCAAAGCTCCCAAAGCTTTGAGTAGTGACGTCTTGTCACATGACCAACCACTCGATTGCACTTTTTATGGTGCCAGACTTTGCTGATATCATATTCTCCCGGTTTCAGAATCTAATGACATCAATGACGGCAGTGGAGCATCATCTTGAATTTTCTGTCAAAAATTATTCACGCCTCCAGGTGTTGTCAAAGAGATTAACACATCTCCATTATAATATACACGGTGACATACAGTACATGTCTGTAATGTCATGATGTATACTAACAGCCATTGACTGTCGATGATATATTCATGTGACTTCAAAGAGCTTTTTTACATACTGACTCAATATTTCATTTCATTGCAATATTTATGTTGCAGTGGATCCTTTAAATTATGAACATATTGAGAGTCAGGCTTTATGTTAGTATAGTGTCACTTTTTAATATCCCAGTAGATCAACATCAGTCTAACAAGAAACATACAATGCCTCAAATGCCTGGACGTCACTATTTCACCATCATTAACCGGACAAAATAACCTTTACAACAAACGTTACCTTTCCTATAAGCCCCAGATAACAACACAGAGCTGCAGTAGCAGGGACGTAGCCGCCGTGAACACACACACACACAGACATGCAGTCCACTGTTCCTGGCCTGGAGCCTGTGCTGCAGATATTTTTCTAATACTCACATAATTCTGTAAAAATGACCTGTTGTGTGGCAGCTAGTAATATTTCCTAAATCATTTTAAAGCTGTAACCTTTTTGGTGGAATAACTCCCAGCTCTCTTCTGTTCTCAAATGTTAGCTCATTAATCATAAATCACAACTTTTTTTTTTTTTTACTTCTTACCTCACAAAACCCTTTTAAAAACTGTGAAACTTTGCAACAGCCGAGCTACGAGCCCTCAGTTTCTGGAGCTACTCTACATTTCCTCTGTTCACTGCTGCTGAATCAAAGCGGCTTCACAGAATCGATGGAGATGTCATCACTGTTTTAAGAGTTAATGAGAAAACCAGCGTGTGTTCGGTTTGCTAAGAAATGTCATTTAAAAACAAGCCAGTTTTAAAAAAAAAAGACAGTGTTTGAACACAGCTAATATTTATCACAGTGCTTCAATATGTTGATAGCACTTGTGAAATGATCACACAGTCACTTTTAGTCAAACGTAAGAAGTTTTCATCAGCCAATCTGGTAAAGATCTGCAGCTCTGATGAGGGGAAGGGGTTCAAACCAAACTCTGTTCCACTCAAAAGTGCTGATAAAAACATCAAGACCCTTCATACCAGTGGAGTATATTAACACCAACAGTCTAATGATGATCACTCACAGATTTTACACAACAGCTTCAGTGAAATTGTGATGGTTACCAACCTTGCAAGATCTCGTCTTGTGCGAAACATTGACTACTTTACGGCACCACAACACAAACACGCCCCGTAATCCATAATCTCTTTTTGATGACAGATAAGACCACACAGATATACACATTGTAAAACTTAAAGGGATACTTCACTCAAAATCAATAATTCACCAATCATCTACTCACCGTCATGCCAAGGAAGGGTTCGGGGAACTTTCAGAGTCATCAAAACGCTTTTGGAGTTCCAGGGGGGGATGTTCTTCCATGTTTCCATCAGGCATCCAATGATTTACAACGACGAACGAACATCTCGCAGCAAATGCAATGGCAGCCGGACCCCCCCTGGAACTCCAAAAGCCTTTTGATGACTCTGAAAGTTCCCCGAACCCTTCCTTGGCATGACGGTGAGTAGAAAATTGGTGAATTATTGATTTTGGGTGAAGTATCCCTTTAAATAATATATAACGTTACCCACCTCGGTAGACATTGCTCCACGGACAGTTGAGTTTTTATGATAGTCTTGTAAAATATACACTTCAAAACTGTAGGGGGAAAAAAAACAACAGAAACGGCAAAAAAGTGACCAGACTTACATGCGTAGTTCCCCTTTAACTGTTGGATTGATTTACACAAAGTGATTTCCAGTAGCGGGAGAGTTGATCTAAAACAAACCCATCATATCAAGAAATAGAAAATCACCATCACCTGTCCAAATTGAACCAAACTAAAATACATCAATGAAAAGAAAGAGGAGAAAGGGTGATGTAAGGGAGCTACATTGGCTCCACCATCTTGGTTCCTTATGTCCATTGGACATCTGACAGGAGCCAGTCAGCTGTGGTCTAATCACAGGGTTATTCTGGCCAACACCGATTTAAATACACTCACTAATGCACACATTACATCTCCTCTCAATCCACAGGGAAAACAGACTCTTCCTCTCTCTTCTTCCACATGATGGGATCCCATTGGACAGAGCATGAAACACACAATCCTTTTATCTCGTGATAATGACACATTTACATCGAGATGACAAGATATGTTAAGATCATAACACTGTTAATTTCACACTCGCAGCCTTTGTTGTTGATCCTGTGAGGAACAGAGTGGAGGTATGTGTGATGATGATGGACTCGCTGCCCACAGACGATTTCAGCCTCTAATCCAAAACAAATAATTTAGCTGCAAATTGGTCACAGCTTTTTCAGAAATGCCACACTGGTTGAGTCCACAGATCTGAGGGATCAGTGGAGTAAAACCAGCCTGAAGGAGCTGCCAATCCCACAAAAAACAATTTCAAGTGTTCTTTTGTTGGATTTTCCCTCCTGATGATAAGAAATATACTCAGGCACAAAAAAAATTAAAGACATTTAAAGATCTAACTTCAAAAATGAACATCAGCTCCACTTCAGATTGTGTGGAGCGCAGGAAGAAAAGGTGACTCGATTGGACTTTTTCCTTTTTACACAGTATCTTTATTAAGAAGGTCATGCATATGACTGCGTTAAAGAGGACGTCTGCTGCGAGTGGCTCCGTTAACAAGCGCTCATATTTCTCCTGCTTGTAGGATTTATCAAATATTTAAGACAACATGATTCACCCCCCAGCACTCTGTCTGTCTCCCAGGGAGTTTAATCAATGCCTGAGTGGTAGATTGCTATGGAAGGTCAAGGACTGCTTTCATTAATAATGTCATAGAGAAACCCCGCTAATGGGAGGTAATGAAAGACTTAACTGTCTGGCCCTGATTTTCTCATTACGTGATGCACCAGTAGGTTAGAGATTGTATGTAGTCATCAGCTGTCGGCCGAACCTTTAGCCCCAAACACTGGAGAAACAAGGACAACAAGATGAGACAGTCAAGAGGAGAAGATCAATTTTAACAGAGAGGTCGGAAAACTACAGAATGCTTTAATGTACATGCTGTATATGTAGGGTTCACACACTAAACAAAAAGCTGAAAATGCTGAATATCAGTTCAGTGACAGGATAAACAAGGATGCCGCACTGATGGACCATGATACAGAGATAAAAAGTCGAGTGTTGGAGGGTGGAGCCTGTCAGAGTTATAACTAGGGCTGTCAAAGTTAACACGTTAACGCATGCAATTAATCTGGAAACATTAACACATTAAAAAACTTCAGCATTAATCATGTCACATGACTGAGGTAGAGCCTACCATACTGTATGGTCTGTGTCTGTGTTGCGATTGAAATAAGATCTTTATTGTCATTGTGCATTTACAATGAAATACTGTTGGAGCAAAAACCTCCAGGCAGATGCCTGATTAAAAGAAAAGAAAAGTAAAAAAAAGAAAGAAAATAAATAATAAGAAAATACGATAAGTTCCCATAATTGAGGATTAAATAGGGTTCTGTGAAGACCCGTCCCACTCTGCTTGGATCAGGTAAAATTCGATGCCATGGCCGGTTTGATCACATACTGTATGTGAGTGGGAAAATTCAAACTCTTGGTTTGACAGTGTCGGTGCTAATGACTCAGATGAGTTGTAAACTATCTGAGTGTTTCCTGTGGCGGACGGTGGTCTGTCAGACGTACAGCGGCTTCAGGAGGACAAACTTCTCCACTCACAATGAAGCCTCTAATATGATTTGTTCATAAAGGTTAAGGTGTGCAGTTGGATACATGCATTTTTTTGATACACTAATCAAAATCAAAATGTGGCAAAAAACGATCACTTCATGTGTCACGTGTTATTATTTCTCACCAAATTGTAAAATTGCGTCCTTTAACTCTAATAGATTAACTGTTGGAACATAAATCACATCCTTCAAGACTACACAAGAGAAAATATAAGAAAAAACAAGTAGTATTATTGCCTATAGCCTAATATTTAGTATTAATCACAATTGTATATTGTGTATATTACGATTAATTGAGTTGACAGACCTAGTTATAACTGATGTGTAGCCTAATTAAAATATTACATTCTCTGTAGCATTACCTGAATCTGAAGTACCATTTATTTTTTATTTTATTTTATTTTTTTTTTTTTTACATATATTCTATGAAAGACAGGGATTGATTCATACTCTATATTCAACCAGTAGTTAACAGGAGGTGAACACTGTCTAAATATCAACTTTTAGAAAGGGTTTAACTTTTGCAAAACAAGTAAACAGTTGGATTAGCCTAAACACTTTTATAGTAGCACTTAATTAAAACATATTGTAACAGCTGCTGTGGAAGTGTGTGAGTCCACATTGTAACGTCGTTAGCCAGCAGCAAGCTGCTCCTCTTTGGAAAGAAGCTCTGGTGGAGACTGTACAGTCGGTTGGTGGGTGAGGTAAGGTAGTGTGAGGTGAGGTAGTGTGCTAACATTTGTAGCTTCCCTCGATACATCAATACAATTCAAAATAAACTTAAAGCCTAAGAACAGACCTCACTAACAGTCCAACATATAACACAAGCTCAAACACAAACTCTACATGAGATCTGAACATTTACAGCTGTTAATATTTAGACCTAGCTCTCGGTTTAAAGCTGCATCACTGTACTGTGGCTGCTGATGACAGAAACCTGTCACTTTCTATCACAATCACTGTAATGTATCACTTCAGTGTTGTTTACAGCTGTGTTGTATTTGCACAGACAGACGCTGCTGTAACATGTATGTATGTGAAAATCTGCTTTGAGTTGTGTCTGTTGCTCCTTTAAGTGCCTCAACAAAAGCAGCGAGTGCTCCCTTTGACTTGTGGATAGCTTTGATGGATGCTTTTAAAATCTAATAGCTATTCTAACCCAACAGTACGCATTTCTCTATTGATTGAACAACAACAACAACAAAAATTGGAGAATATAGATAGGCCAGAGAATCTTTGAAAGGTTTTTTGCAGCGCTCATCCTTCATGTGAAGATCCAGGAAATGGCAGCGTGTGAATCAGCGGTGAGTGGGCAGGTCCTCAGACACAAGGCTGCAGAGTCTGAAGGTTTCCCACCTGATGCCAGCAGCCATTATCCCTTCCTGCCTGTTTAATCATCCTCTGCACACAGTCCTAATCTATGATTCATATTGGTTTAGTGAGTCTCTGCACGGCGGGAAGGACTCTGACGCCACTGTATAGCTACATGCAGGTGGCACACACGCACACAGAGACACACACACATACACAGTCTGGATGATAATACAGAGCGAGGTGATTCGGCTTCAGAAATCTCATCTCAGAGGTGCATTTTTACAGACAGATTGCCTTGGTAATGGTGCAAATGAGTACATATTCCTGTCAGCGAACCTACCAGAGTCGCTTCAGAAGATGAGCAGCAATTGCAGACAGATGACAAAAAAAAAAAAAAAAGTCTGACTCACACTGAACACGAACAAGGCAGAACTCAGATTCTCATGCAAAACTTTATTCATCAAATCAACCTAAAATAGAAAGTGGAGCTCCGGCAGCAGCAGCAGCAGCAGCAGCAGCAGCAGCAGCAGCAGCAGAGTGCCGCTTCCCCATTAATTAAGATTCTCCCCCTCTGCCCACATCCATCTCTGCTCTTCACACGACTGTAGCGTCTTTTAAACAGCACTGACCACAATGGACTCGCTGCAGGAAACATATAGACTATCAAGCGCCACCGCTGTAATTGCACACGCTCATTAACATCAGCTGGCTGCTAATAATGGAACCAGTGCAGTTGTTTTGAATCATCGGTCGACCCCGACGCCGACGACTGTAGGTTAAAGTATGAAGTGAGATTGACTGGTGAATTAAAAGTCTCTGCTTCGGTGGTGACATGTAACGTAATGCAGTAATTTGCCCGTCAGTTTTATTCTCCATCTCACTCTCAGTCTCGTGTGGTTTGGCAGTGTTTCCCCCAGAAAATGTGTTAGTTAAGGTGGTGTCTGTCCTGTTGACAGGGGGGGGGGGGGTGTCTTTTTTTAAGACGTTAGTTTAGGCGGCAGCTCTTTGTTGTTAAGGCGGCCGCCTTAACAGGAAAGCGCTGCGGGAAACCCTGTTTGGGTATTGAACCTAAATCCGTTTTGTACTGACTGTGGCCTCGCAGCCCAGACAACTTTTAAAACTCTTGACCCTTTTGCTGCTTTTATTGAATGAAGGAGCGAACAAGTAGATTTGTTCAGACCAGGCTATTGAAAGAAAACGGTGGTGAATATTATGGATGTTATAGAATTTAATGTGTCAGTCTAAATCATCACAGTATATCTAGTCAAACCACAGCTCATGCTATGTTTCTTCTTTTATTTCCAATGAGAGCTGCTCATAATGTTTCCTGGTTGGCAGAGCCACGACTGGAGGCATCACATCACACCATGTTTGTGTGATGTTTGTCACACCTCACTTGTGTTTTTATTCTTCATTTTTTCAAACATACCGAAGCTTCAGAACAACAAAATCAAACAACTCCATCATGGAGCTCTTATGACAGCAGGGCATCTTCCTTATATATGTTTCTGACAATGACCCAGATGCCCAACATCTCGATTTCATGCTATACCCTATACGTTTCCCTACACATGTCAAATATGTACGATGATGAGACTGAGCTCCATCTATGGCTTTATTTAGCTTCTTTTTTTTTTTTCTTCTTCTTGCGGGTGGTTGTTTGTTTCTTAAGTCTGAGCCTGTGGCTGTAGAAGTGTGGCGGAGTATATGCCTCTTCACATTACATGGTAATACAGCCACACAGACAGCCACACAAACAGACAAATGCATTTGTATGTGCATGTGTGCAAAATATGACAAAATATTGGATCTGCCTCCCTATTCATTTATAAATCCCCCCCCTCTCTCTCTATCCCAATCTCTCCCTCTGCCTCCTTCTGTCACTTTCTCTCTCAGGCTCTCGCCATGGGGATGATGACAGAGTATTATCACTATATCTTCACCACACTGGTAAGTAGAAAAAAAGAGAGAGGCTGTGCCGCACAGTCGCTTTGTCATCAGGTCTACCTCACAGTTTCACATCCCCCATATCTCTCAAGATTTGTTGCATGGCCAAAAATGAGATGACACCGCGCTCAATCTTCATTCTCAGAGCCGTTCGCTTTATATTTATTTCTGTGGATCATTCATTTTCCCCCCTTTAATGTGTTCTTCAGAGCCAGAGAAAATAGCAGCATAATACTTTAGGACATCAACATTTCTTTTGTTTCATCTTTTTCTTTACTTTTTCAGCGCTCACTTCTCACTCTTCCTCACCTCCCTCCTCCTCCTCCTTCATCTTCATTTTCCTCCTCATTGTTCTTGTTTTGTCCTTCTTTTCTTATCCCTCTCTCTCTTTTTGGCCTTGTTCAGATCGTCTCCCTTTTCGTTTCTCTTCATATTAAGTCTATAGATCTTTTAAAGGGCGTTGATATCTCATGTTGAGGCAACCTTTCTGCCACTTTCTCCTTGTGGTCGACTGCAGAACAACAACTCAAATTACTACTGAGGCACCCCCAAAAAAACCATTGAGTTGAATGGAGTGCAATAATGCCATGTGCTTTGGTTTTTAACCATCATTTAACAGCTCCATTGGCGTATTAGCACTGTTTTTACACAATAGTCAATGGTAGCAAGCTCCCATCCATCCATCCATCCATCCATCCATCCATCCATCCATCCATCCATCCATCCATCCATCCATCCATCCATCCATCCATCCATCCATCCATCCATCCATCCATCCATCCATCCATCCATCCATCCATCCATCCATCCATCCATCCATCCATCCATCCATCCATCCATCCATCCATCCATCCATCCTTCAACCCAACCCTGGTTTCCTACTGTCACCATCTAGTACATGTGGTCTCCTCCGTCTCTCCATAAAGTTGCTAAAATGGTGAGAAATATGTGTTTAATATCCATGTGAAGTATAGTCAGCTACATATCAGGTCTCTGGTGTCACATCAACCAGTCAGTGCCGCTCTAGTTTGCTGGGAGCTGCTTGTCACGAGGAAAAATAGGCGAACAGAAGACACACATGTTATAAACTACTATAAAATATATATATTGACAGGAAACTCAATTATGGTATTATGATTTTGTGAAGCCATGACAGCTTCATACAGTTGTAGATGTGACTCTATTGTCAACATCTCAGTGTAAAGTCTGTGGGCTGAGCAGGCGAAGCTTAGGAAAGAGACTGGAGTGTGTATCGGTGCAGTGGTGTGTGTATAACACAGCTGTCCTCTTTTGTTTTTGATAAACCAGCCTCTTTTTATTTGACATGTGATGAATACTCCTACAAACACACCTCAGAATGAATCCCTATGTAACTGTAGTTTAGAAAAGAATACATGGATTTCAGCTTTAATCACATCCCCATCTTTTTTACTTAAACTCTACTTCGACATAGGCTTTACACTATAATTAAATGTGTAGCCATGTATTTAATATGGATTTGCACCAAACACCTATGTACCACATCTTCAACCTTCTTTGTACATTAGAAAAAAATCTGCTAAGAATCAGTAATATTATATTTAGACTTGTTTTGACCTTTGTCCCAAGGTGAGCAACCTTCACAGGACTGATTACTCACTATGATGAGGTTTGGTTTCATAACATCATTTCTTTACCACAGTGGTGAGAGACAGTTTAAAACCAGTAAATGAAGTGTCATCCAGTGAGACTTACCAGCATTAAGGTGAAAATAGCAGCATTTATTCTGGATAAAGGAAAGTACCACTATTTTCTACTGGATGCGAAATGACTGGATTCAGACTCTAAATCTCCTCTGTTATTATGTGGATGTATGAGACGCCTTGAACGACTGTCAGTCCATGTTCCAGGTCAAAGATTTGACTCCGATCAGACTATTATGAAGCTCCATCCCTCTGTCGTTGTGAAGAGGCTGCTTGTGTTGCCGGGGATAAAACACCGTCTCTCGTCTGTCTGCCTCCGCCGCTCCTTTGTCCTTTTACTTTCCAAATGTCAAGTTCTTTTGAAAATCTAATTCTTCAGGTTCAGGTTCAGCTATCTGTGATTGTCATGAAGGAATGATTTTCAATTGGAAATGAAACATCTGAACGTGCATAGCTCCCCAGTTCAGCCATTCAGTGCGGTATAATTTCTCTGAGATGATTAAAAATCCTCCAGTATTTTCAGGAAGATGAAAAGTAAAATCCAAATCCAAATGAAGGAGGCGAGGGGGGTGGGAACAGACAGAGGGGTGTCTTGTCATTTCCCACTGTTGTGTTTGGCAGACAGAGTCCAGTGCTGACAGCCTAATTCTCCCAGCAGAGTGAACAACCCAGCCATACTGAGGCCACATATGGTGGCCATTTCCTGCCAGATTTCTCTCTCTCTCTCCCTCTTCTTCACTTAGCATACCCTGTGTTGCTATTTTTTCTAATTCTTTATGGAAAATTTTGTCAGTACCCCCGTGTGGCTGATAAGGGCCTTTTATGAGCCGTTTCATGAGGTTGGTCATGCTGCGGTCTATGTTTTGTTTTATTTGTCTGGTGGAGCTACTTTTGGTTTTTATTAGATGTGCCTCAATTAGACTTCAGGTACTGCCTTTAATGTGACTTTTTACCTTAAAGGGATAGTTCAGCATTTTGGCAAATTGGCCCATTGCCATAATCCCTATATTTTTAGGAGTAGGTTTGTTACCTTTAATTGTCAGTGCAAGCTATTTTTAGAACGGCGGAGCAGAGCCGCGAGCTGCTCAGAGCTACGCTACGGAGGCTCATGGGATTTCTTGGTTTCCCTAATCAAACACATCAAATACACAATCCAACAAGTTGTGACCTGCACATTCACCACGCTATGAGATAATAGCAGAACGTTACCAGACAATTGTTTTCGAGGTAAATACAGAGACTGCTTGCCGAAAAACTGTCCCCGACAGGAACGCGCATCAGCGGTTTTGCATGAATTTCCCTCTAAAACAACTCTGTCTCGTAACGTTCTGTTATTATCTCATAGCGTGGTGAATGTGCAGGTCACAATTTGTCCACGAGAGCGTTTTGGAGTTGTTGGATATCTGATGAGTTTGATGAGGGAAACCAATAAATCCCATTAGCCTCCATAGCGTAGCTCTGAGCAGCTCGCGGCTCTGCTCCACTGTTCTAAAAAATAGCTTGCACCGACAGTTATAGGTAATAAACCTACTCCTAGGCCTATAGGGATTATGGCAATGGGCCAATTTGCCAAAATGTTGAACTATCCCTTTAACAATGGCACCAATTATTTTTCCAGGGATGCCCCTAGTGTAAATCTTCAGCTAGAAAGTCCATAAGAACACTAAAACAAGGCAATAACTATCCACAGCCTGTTTATAGGCCTCGATCAGTACACATGGGCTCATCTGTGAACCTGTTCCACCCATGTCTCTTCATCATTCCTCATCTGCCAGCTCCACCAGTCAGCTGAGAGAAAGCTGTCTCCATTTCAGTCAAAAAGAGTAGCTGAGTTAGAAGGTCGGACGTCCATTCCCCATAACGTCAAGGAAGGTGAACAGCTCCATGATTCCCAGTTCAGTTGTCACAACTCATGACAGGCAGAGAAAACACATCTTCCATGGGATCTCCAGCTAGTTCCTACTGTCTGGTGGATGCTCCGCTCTTGCCAACCCATTGGTCTTCCCAAACCTGCTTTACCTCCATCCACACTCTACATCTTTTAATGGGCACTGACCCCTGCCAAATCCAATCATTAACCCACAATATTTTTAATATTACATCTATATGTGTTCCTTTCTTTGTCAAACGGTATCGTCTAACAAGCTGAATGAACCCTGTGCTGCTCCACCTGGCCTCTATAGTTATAGGCTAGTTTACCAACCACCGTTTCTTTGAGATTTTCTTGCGCAGAACCTTCCCTCCAGAGGGTGGATGTCGATGCTGGTGTATAGGTGCCAACTTAAATGTAATACCAACAAATAATCAAAATCCACAGTCTGACTGGCCACAATTCAGCCTTCTACTAATGGCTACTTTAAGCACAATGCAAAAAAGGTCGACTCAAGCTGGTTTCATAAATGTGACGATGAGTTCAGTGTACTCCACTAGCCTCCCAGGTCACTGAATACAGTCAGACATCTTTGGGATGTGGTAGAATTAGACATTGACATCATAAGTGTGCAGCAAACAAATCTGAAGCACTTTGTGAAATCATATCAACATAAAATCTCAAAGGAGTGTTTCAAACATCTTATAGAAGCGATACCACAAAGAATCAAGGCAGTTTTAAGAGTAAAGCGAGGCCCTACCCATTAATAGTAAGGTGTTCCCAATGCATTGCAGTTTTTTCTCATTTAATCTTCGTCAGACACTTCAATGCAGTAAGAGACTTGAAGGAGGTACTAACTTCTAACCTCTACTGCCAGCATTATAATCCTAGATAGAAATGTTGTTGTGTTAGAGGTATTGGTAGAGCCAGAGGAGGTGCTCTTTGAAAAGATGAGTCTTCAAGAGACTCTTGAAGACAGAGGGACGTCCCTGCTCTGATAGACTTCGGTGGCTCGTTCCAAAGTTCCTCCGTTGTTTGATGACAGACCAAGCAGCATAAGCCTGTATAATTAACTTCAAGTGGATGGGTGCAGACCTCTGGAAGTCACACTGTAGGCAGTAATAGTGACTTGAATTTGATTTGGGCAGCCAGTGCAGATCAATGAGCAGTGGAGTGACATGTGCCCTTTTAGTCCGATCAAAGACCAGACACGCCACCGCATTCTAATAAAGTTCTCGCTGTGTGAGAGTTGGTTTTTCAGGACTGGGATCAACCATGACAAAATCCCATTACAACATTTTAAGTCAATATTTACCCGATAAGTAGTTCTTAAAATGTCTAATCAGTACCTACTAGATGAAGCCCTAACCCAAACCACTGTAGGCAATCTCTGAGCAGAACACAAGACAAATACATCTGAGGTGTGATGAATCCCACGCAACCTCTAAATAATGATCCTAGTTTATTATCCATTTGCTGCCCTAAAGAGACCTGTACCAGTGTTTGTTTAAAGACAGATCACAGAAGCAGAACATAAGATGTGAGATTCTACCGGCCACACGTCCTGACCGTTGTTTAACCTCTAGGGCTCAATACATAAGAACTGGGTATTTTCCAAGATGGGATTAAACCGGCTTGATGGAACAAGGTGAAGCGAACTGAGTGCCTTTCCACTCTAAGGCAGCTTAAGATACTTTTGTCAGATATCTTAAAGTCCCTTTTCATTCATTTCAGAAGGAGAACATGAACATCTATACTCCTACCATGCCATGAAAATTTTGACTTTTCTCATTTCTTGAATGTGTGTTCTTGTATTCCTACTCCTGTTTTTTGTCCTGTCTTTAATCATTGAATGTTAGCTATTAGAGGTTTAAATGGAAAAATGCTCCTTTGGGGTCATTGTTGGCTTTTTTACACTTATATCAAGCTGGACCTTTTTAACCCAAACTTTTAATCAATGGGCCTGACACTTCTAACCACAGTCATTCATTTGAACCTAACTTAACTTGAGTTCAGTTGGATGTTTGACCGTCAGAACAAAGACTGGACTCGGCAGGAGCTGCTTCTCTTGCTCTTTCAAAAGTTCAATTCAACCTCACTTATGTGGGAAGTGAATTTTCATTGTGTTTTCATTGTGTTTCCTCTGATGTTATTAAATGTGATTGAATGTTTTTTTGGGGGGTTTGTTGAGTTGGTTGTTTTTCGTTTGTTTTTCTCAACAACCTCCTACAAATGGGGATATTACGTCTGTCTCTAATGTTTGTCTGTCTGATGTCTGTTGTCTCTCCAGGATCTGTTTGCGCTGGACGTGGAGCCTTACCGATACAGTGGTGTGAACATGACAGGCTTCAGGATCCTCAACACTGAGAACAGCCAAGTGGCCTCAATCATTGAGAAATGGTCCATGGAGCGACTGCAGGCGCCACCCAAACCTGACTCTGGTCTACTGGACGGCTTCATGACTGTGAGTTTAGTTGATGAATGAGTGAACGAATGAATGAATCCTTCTGTCCGAATTTCAGTCTTAATTTATGTACCTGTTGTCTTAAACCTTGACTTGTATCGATGAGATCATATTTACCAGTACCATGCGATGCTCTGTGCTTCTTTCTTGCTGTAGTTTGCATTGTTTGGATTTGATTTTCAGTTTGTAGTTTGGATTTGGTCCTTTTCCCGTTCACCCTAACTTTGAGGTTATAGTAGTAGTTGTAAACTGATGGACTTGTTGGCGGCATCATAATGAAAAACTCATGTTCGGCCCAGTTTCTGATGAGTCCTGTTGTGTCTTGTTGAGTTTATTCATGTTGGCTGTGTCATTTCCCGGCTCTGTTGAATGAACCACTTCCATCTTAGTGGTGGACTTCCATCACATACATGTAAGGTGTCTCTGTTGTGGTCCATTGCTCTTTATACATGAGTAGATTGTGTCTCTCACATGTGAAATTCCCATTGAATCGTTATTACTTCACAGCTGCCAAACAATCAATATTGAAACTTACAGCATGTAACTTCTGAGTCTAGAGGGCTAGAGACGGTGTTGGGTGAAATCATTTCTTTTGTTTCCTTCACCATCATTATGATAAAGCTGCTCTCAGTTTGGGCGTGTTGCAGGAAATCAAACAGACTCAGTAATTCTAACCTGAATGAAGCTGCTCCACATTTAAAGTCACTGTTTGACTGATAATGTGAGACGAGAGGGAAGAGATGGGAGCTGAGACAGCTGATAACCTTTGTTGTGATTCCTCCTCTGATAACTTATGAACCAGACGTTCAGGAGGTTTAGATAAAGCTGCTTCGATTTAGAAATCTGAGATTTTACCGACGGACAAGGGACAGGACGTCTCCAGCAGCTTTCTTAACATTTACTCAGCTTGTTTCATTGCAGACATCAACAAATAAAATCTTTAGTTTGGTTTAAACGTAGATTTAAAAACGTCCACGATATCAAAAGAGTCAGTTTTACCACAATGCAGACCCATGCAAGTATGATGATAGCATGATGATAGATGTTTTAATCTGGAACAGTTGCATAATATAACTTCTTCACCATCTTTTATGACAATTTCATAAAACCATTGTTGTTTCTGTTAAGCAGAACAATGAACATCGTGGTTTTCCTTTTGCTTTTACGGGGAAACAGATAAAGTGTAAAACCAGGACAGTTTGATGTTATGCAAACCAGCTGTAAACATGTTTGTGTTTGTATGTCCATAACACACAAAACGACTTAGTACAACCACCCCCTGGATACTCTGCTGATGTAAAACACTGAGATTTTTTTCTTTTTTTTAAACCATGGGACAATCTACAATCTCCTCGTTGGCTGTTTTTAGACATAAAGTCACTTCTTAAGCTGCAGAGCATTGTTCTTGACATGATAGACTTGTCAGGCTGAGCGTGCCGTGGCTTTCCTTACTGTAACTTCCTCGTCGTCTGAGGGAGTCGAAAAACTGAGAAAAAAAAAAAAAAACCTTGGTGCCCCGAGCTGTGAGCCCCTGGGCGCGATAAGAAGAGTCTCTTTCACTGTGATCTGAAACCTCTCTGATCAGTGCACACTGCCTGTAATAACTATTCCTCCACGCAGCTTTCATGCCAATCTCTTATCTGGGAACGCCGCCAAAAAAATATCAACCCACCAGAGACAAGGAATGAGAAGGAAAAGAGAGTAATGGAGGAGGAGGGAGGGAGGGAGGGAAAAATGAGATGAGGGGGATGAATGAAAGGAGAAGAAAGACAGAGAGTGGGTGAAGGGAAGGCAGGAGTGAAATCAGAGTCCTTGTGTTTTATTCCCAGAAATGTTCAAGTGTTAAATGTTGGGCCGATGTAGTTACTTGGTCTGATTCCAGTTGTGAAGCACTGGCGGCAGCAGCAGAAACATGTTGGCTGCTGATTGAAAACAGTGGCTTTCCTCTAGGGAGAAACATATTCCCTGTTTTTTTTGTTTTTTGTTTTTTTCCTGTGTCTAAAACGCCAAGATCTTGCTGAGTCATGTTTCTGGACTGATATTGGAGAGCGGGTGTTACTCAGTTTAAGCCCCCCCTTTGGTCGGATTTGTGGTCGAATCAATACTGTTTTCCCACTTGAGACCAGAAATGGACTGTTTTGTAATAACCGGACCTTTTAAAAAAAAAAAACACACAAAAAGCTCAGACCTTTATAGCAGCTTCATGGCTTCAAGCACAAACTGCCACATGGAGTTGATGTCTTCAGTCCAAACAGAGAGGAGCAAACAAGGCTGAATAATGAATTAAAAAAAGAAATCTGTCTCTTTTTTACTCCACGCTGCCCCACAGAGAGTCATCAGGACGGGTGGTTATTTTTGGATCAGTGACAGGGGAAGATTTATGTGTGAGGAGTTGTGCTGTGACCCTGCTCATCAGTGAATTAATGGCATATGAGTTTGAAGGAGGGGACTGATTAATTAGACAAATGGCAATCAGTCAGGAGCTAATGCATATTGACATGGTGAAAGGTTCCATAAATGTTTGATTAACAGCTTCATTTGTGTTGCCTGTATTTACAGTTTGGTGTAGTTTACAGTAAGTGGCGAAGTGCTGATATGCAGGAGCTTGGAGTCGCTGAGGAAGTGGGGGGGGGGGGGTCATGACGGATTGCACAGAGTGAGAGCAGGGACTTCACTTCCCCACGCCGCCTCTGAACGCAGCACCATTGTTTTGCATTTAGTGGTTGAAATATGATTTTAAGTTTGCTGTGTAATCAATAACAGTGACAATAAGGTGGGAGCTAGAGAGAAAAAAAGGCTACTCAAATGCCACAGCTGAAAAACAATGAAAAAAAACCTGCAGCTAGGATTAAAATTAAATAAATAAAAAATAATAATAACATACAGGATGAACCCTCTGAACCTCACAGTCAGTTTCTAACTTTAAATTCCTCCACATTATGATTGATATTTGTATATTTTCATAAACAGAGTTTGTGTTAATCACTGTTTTCTTGCCAGACTGATTGTTACGTTTACAAAACGAGATTTTCTTCTACTGTATGTCCTCCGAGCAGCTGCTGCAGTGACTCGGTATCAGAAACAGACTAGAGACACATTTATTCCTCCACACATCCAGATCGTAGTTTTATATAAAACATAAAGAAGTTAAAAAGGATTTTTACTATTATCCTGATTCTACTTAGCGAGGAGTGTGTAACCCCTCAAGTTACATAAAGTCTCAATTTCTTAATCAGCAGGTTGAGGTAAAATCAAATATTTCATTTCATAGTAATATCCCAGTCATAACTGTAACTGTGGCCTAGTTTAGTCTAGATATTTGTGAAAGCTGCTTTTATAACCTGGGTGAGTTTCCTCTATGAGCGTCATCCAATCAGGAGCCAGAGTCACTGCACACACACAAAAAGATAATAACAAGAATAAATAAATAATAATAATTGACATAATTGATGTAGCAGGTACCAGGCTAGTTTGTGCATTGGTGTTGTGAAATAATAAGAATAGTTTGCTTGATTTGTCCCAACAAAATCCCAGAGTACTGAATGTTTCCAGTGTAGCTGTTTAATTTGTCAGATATCACACTTGTTTCTGTCTCTGTTTTCCTTTAATAATATTTCAATTCGTTTTCTTCAACATGTCTGAACTGATTGTTTTCTCTTCTTTTACTGTATTTGCTGCTAAATTCTCACCTTGTTCACCTTCATTCAGACCTGTTAGTGTCCTCACAGCTGCAGCTGAAACCTCTGCATCCCGTGCCGCTGCACCAAAATCACAAACACTGTAGAATAACTCAGTGAAGTGAAGTTTGCTTCAGAGACAGTTTTTCCCCCTCTGTACTGTCCATGTCGGTGTGCCACGGATCAGATAAGTGAATTCTGCACCTGGTTCCTCTGCAGCGTTGAGTTGGAGGCAGAGAATCGCTGCCCTGAGTCGTGGCTTAACATGCACGACGGCGGTGACCTTACAAGCTCCACGCTCTCATTACCATAATGTCTCTCCTTGTTAATTGCTTTAGCTGCCGTCTGATTCATTGTGTGCTCTGCAAAATTGAAACAGGTTTGAAAGAATAGGAAAACACACACACACACACACACACACACACACACACACACACACACACACACACACACACACACACACACACACACACACACACACACACACACACACACACACACACACACACACACACTCAGGCATGACTGTAATTTCTGCATTTATCTCGTTGTCGTGAGCCGGAAGGTGGAGACGTCGTCAGCGTCGAGCGCGGTCCGAGCTAAACGGGCCGACCTCTCCGTCACCAAGGTCGTCCGTCTCTTTGTTTGTTGCAGCCGCAAAACACAGTTGGTATTCAAAGCCACGGTGCCCCCCCCCCCCCCACACACACACACACACACATACACACACACACACACACACCCCACCCTGAATCATTTCTGTTTCCACATTACCATAAATATGCTATAGCTGTGGGTACATTTAAATGGGGGCCAGTGATGGAAAGCTATTTCCTTTTTGACAGATAGCATTTTAAAGTCCGATCCAAACAGAGTTATAACAAACGTCACTCAGACATCAGACGTATTCCAGGATTCATATTATCTAAGCATCAGTCAAACAGCATACGGTGGCGCTGGGAACAGATAGAATGACTCATGTGAAATATATATATATATTTATATAAACAGCAGGGAGCTCTTCTTACTCAGGCTTACCTGCCAATAACCCTCACATATGTGTTCACAGTGTATTTTTAATGAAGCATTGAAGATCATCTATAACATCATCACCTGTGTGTTTATGCAAATGAAAATATTCATCAGTTTTCTCCATTTAGTTCAGCTTCCTGCACTAGCTTCCTCTTCTTCTTCGTCTTTGATTTCACTTCAGAAACATCTCCAGCTCCAACAGAGTCATTTTAATTCCTCTAAACATAAATTTCAACCGTTAATCAAACATTTTACTCCTCTGCAGCCTGAGTTTATTCAGCCGTCGTCACCAAGGCCGTTGAGTTGTCACACGACCTAAATGTGGAACAGGCATATGCTGCGATGTGAACCCATCCATACTTAGGGGCAACAGCTAAACTAAACCATCCCCATGACAACTGAGCGAGCTCCATCTGTTGATGAAGGTCATGAGATGTGGCTGAAAGCTTCAGGGAGAAGTCAGATAAGTAAGAGGACTTTGTGATAGAGAGCTTTTCTGTTCATCTGCTTCTTTTAAGACGAAAGAGAAGGATGTGTGACTAAGATATCAACACAAGCATAGGGACGCTGTGTTGACCTTGGGGGTCAAAGGTCAAAATATTCATGGTCGCATCGACTTCATGTTGTTGTGAGTGTAATGTATGAAGAACATCCAGAGGGAGTTTCACTACATCTGTCACACTGTGACCTCACAAAACACAAACAGCCTCCTACATCAGATGTGCTGCAGCTCATTTTGCAGGTTAAGGCGAAACACTACAGGCTAAAAGACTGTTATTTCATACACTAATCAATTTTGATATTTTGCGCTATTTTACTTCCTTAACATGTCTACTTTCAGAATAGTGGAAAGAAGTGGTAGAAAATCCACATTTAGGTTTTTATTTTACTCATTACTCATTTTTGTAGATGTCTCCTAAATTCACCACAAGTTAACAGCTACTGTGACATGTGCTGTGCCTGTTGTCTGACCCATGTCATGTCAGGTATCATTGTAAAGCTCTCTCTCTCCTGAACAATGATGTAGGCTCCTCCTTACCCATAACAAATCGTAAAAGTACAATTTACATTAACAATTTATGGAATTTTCCAGTACCAAGTCTTTAAAGGCCATTTTCTCAAAATTAGTTTTTCCTCAGACTCCTTCCTACACCTTCCAGTTTTATCTCTTTCTATATTCTGAAGGTTTCTACAGAGGGGATTGTTGATATGTCATTCACAGCCTGATTTATACAACATTTTATTCCTAAAAACATTTTCTCATTTACAGAGTGATAAAAAGAGATATCCAAAATCCCCTTCTGACTCTAATATGTCAACAAAACAAAACAAGAATTTTGAAAGTGGCTTTATCCATTGTTCAGATTTCTGTTCTGGAAATGTATGCAAATTAGTGCATATTTCATTACATATTGCCCCATTTACATATTCAAACATACAATTTGACAAAACTTGTAATACAAAAAAATATTTGTCTTAAGTGATAAACTTGGGATGTTTCATGGTGATATCTGTTAGTTTAAATTTTTACCCTATTCACCTGTAGTGTCTCATCTTACAGTAAATATTATTTTAATGGTTTAAATGTAAATTATCATAATTTTATCTCCATTACCATTTCAGGTACCAACAGTTTATTCAGTTAAATGACTGTGACTGTAACTGTATCAAAGCCTATGGAGACTCAGTGGTTCAAACCATCGTTTTCATCACGTGGAACAATAATTATAGTGTTTTAATTGTTTAAGGATTTAATTATGTATATTTAAACAACAAAAAGAGGAGAAATTCCCACGACCTCCTCTGTTAACCCAGCTGACATGTGTTTAAACACATAGTCTCCTTCTTGTTCTTCAGTAGGTGGTGGAGTGGGGCTGGTTCATTAGTTGAGGGGAAAAACTGCTTTAGTCTGAGCAGCTGCTGAAAGTTTGTCAGCATTGATTAAATGTCGACTGAAGAGGAGTCAAGTACAAACACCTTCCTGTGAAGTTACACAGACACTGGATAGACTGGAGTCAGAGACATGATGCTTCACTATAATCAACTCCAGGTGTTTTTAGGCCTTTTTTTTTAACAAGAATGGAAGAAAAAGACGCCTCTCTTAGTTTTATCAGAACCTTTTTATTCATATTCAGTGTACAACCAGTCACAGGTCTGGAGAAGCAGAGTGCAAAATAAGTGTTTTAGCTACTTAAGCGCTGATATCGGTCTAAATGTAGCATTTTTTTAATAATGCTCATTGGTTTATCCCAGTGTCAAACAGCTTCAGTGTAATATTACTACATTGTACTTCTGTGCAGGATAAAACACAGTGTCGTGCTAAAACACAAAGTGCTGTTTGATGACAGGATGAAGCGTAGAGAAGATGCTAAATACAGCGAATACACTCCGACTTGATCTCCTTCTTTTATTTATAGTTTATGATGATTTCCTTTTTTTTTTTTTTTATTGTTGACCCCGCCCCCAGCAGTTCATCACTCAGCTAAGTCTACTGCAGGTGATACATTCACTACACATAAATACCTCATACAGGCCCACATTACATAACCTCAACTTACATTAAGGTGCAGAAGTGTTGTTGGATAGAAATCATCACTTCTGTTTAGGGACTGGTATACCTTTCACATTTAAACTGATACAGTATCTGTTTCCGGTACTGTACTTTTTTTTTTGTGTATGTGCAGTAATTGAAGTTATTTTGTTTGCAAAAAATTAGTCAAAACATCTGATTTTTGAGTATTTATTGTCATGCTTCAGTGTAAATAGTCGGCATAATGACTTAACGGCAATAGCAGGATCTATTTAAAACTCAGAGTGTGCAGGGAGAGGAGGAGCTGTTCACAGATAGTAGAGTCTTTAACAGGCCTGAAAATTCAAAACAACCAGAACAACCAGAACCGGCCAAAAAAAGAGAAAGTCCGAGGCCCGACCGTACCTGAGATATCTGTATATACAGTATTTTCAGTCCGAACCAGCGTGTCTGGTCACAATCTACCTTGTCAATATGTTTGTGAGAGATCAAGATGCTCCTCCGCTATCTCACAAATGATTTTCTGTGAATCGATACTTGGGGTTTCTGTGTGAATTTGGTCGGTACAGAATCCAGGACTCATCCCTCCTTCTCCTTCTGATGGCGTTATCCCTACGACTGGAGAAATGCATGTGTTCATGTTTTCTTTATGTTGCACACGTGTCTTCATTGTGATGTTTTTGTCGTCTACCTGCAGTGCATCAAGCTGTTTCTGCCATGTGGTGAAAATGCCCTCTGATCATTTCAAAAGTAAATCTTAATTTAAAGAGGAACTAAGCAGGATTTCTCCCGTGGCTATGATACATTTTTACCTTAATTAAAAAGCTCTGGAGTAATTGTGATAGTTAACTACATGACTTGTGACTTGTTACGAGTGAGAACGGAGGCTCTCTGTCTTCACCTGGCGTCTCACGGCTGAAAACAAACCTTGCAACATCAGTGTAGTACCTGGCCGTCGCCCCGGTGTCCCAGCTCTCGTCTCTGCGCACCGCAACACAAACACACTCTGTAACCCGCAATCTTTTGTTTATGACGGGTAAGACTACACAAACACACGCGTCGTAACATCGTATATGTTATGCAACGTTATCCACGGCTATTCGCCGGCTTCGTTGTAAATAGATGCACATGGCTGAGAGGAGGGTTAGCAAAACAGCAGAAAAGCGAGTGGACTTGCACAGTTGCCCTTTAAAACATAAAACAACGGTGTTCAGTTTAGATCCATGTTTTGTTTCAGCAGCTCTCACAGAAATGTATTTAGTTTTAGTTTATTAAATGCTCGCTGTGTGTGTTTGTATGTGTGTGTGTGTGTGTAAGCGCTGGGTGGATTGTTGGCTTGGCAGAAACACACACACACACATGAGTGAACTGGATCAGGATCAGGATCAGGCGGCTTCTTTCCTGCCGGGCTCCTGTCCAACCTGTCAATCACAGCGCCGTCTCTCTGGAGACACACTGGGACACACAGGGTCTGGACCGACGCGCGGTGTGAGGGTGGAGGTGGAGGTGGAGGTGGAGAGTGGGGGGTGGAGGTGGGCGGGGTCATGGACAGAGTTCAGGTTGGGAGTCAGACCTGTCAAAGCACAAACAGACAACAAACAAGCAGCAGCAGCAGCAGCAGCTCGGAGCGGGAACCTGCTGCCTGTGGTGGTTGTTTGATACTCAGATCATGCTCCGCCCGCCTCACTGTTCTCCAAGATGCGAGCTTTTATGTTGCATTGTGGGTAGTGCCCCTGATGAAGCCGACCGACCGAACGACGGCGCCGCGGCTTTGAAACGCTTCCAGAGCCTTTGTCTGGAGCTGGAGCTGTTTGATCGGGGGGGAGGCAGACTAATATTTGGTTATTCCACACTCTCTCCACAACTCTGATGAAGCCGATCCCGTTCTCCTCCTCTCAGATGAAGCTTCTCTCAGCTTAGTTTACTCCATCTGCTCCTCTGTGTGCATCAAACCGTCTCTCCATCTCTGTCTCTGTCTCTGTGTCTCTGGCTCACACGCTGGGATCTGGCTCCGGTGGCGTCCACATGACGGGGGAAGGAGTTTGGCTGTGACGCGTCGCTGCCTGGGCTGGGACGTTGCTCCGGCAGCAGCTGGGGTTACGTTTGCCAGCGGCTTCCAGTGAATTGGCAGCGCTGGTGAGGATGAGGACGAGGATGAGGATGAGGAGCGAGCGATGGCTCTAGTAGCTCTGAGTAGAGTGAACCCAGAGATTGTAGTTGAACCCAGAGGAGTGTGAAGGACCAGCAGCTCTCTGAAACGCTCTGATCCAAGTCGTCCTCCTCTCTGAGTCATTACACCCGCTCTGCTGGTATGTACGACGCTGTCTTCATGGTTTCTAACCAGGAGCTACAGGACCAATCTGAAGGATCATGAACAGTTAAACAAGAGAGGAACGTTTCACTAATAGTCTACGGTTCAGGTCGTGTGAAGGTTTTTGGAGTCATAGTTTATTAGTTGTCTTCAGTTACACAGTGACATGCAAAGGTTTGGGCAAGTGGAAGATGAAATGATCTCCAAAAGGCAAAACGTTCAACATGACACATCCCTTTACATTTTAAACCATTAAATTTTTTGGCTCACAAATTTCTGGCGACCCCGCAGTCACGTGCAGTCACGTGCAGTCACGTTATATGCAGCCGTCAATCAAGATGCGCCAGCTCAGATATTTCTATATGTTGCATTTTATTTGAACTTGATTTATATTCGAGGAAGCAAAATGTTTAAGATTGTTGATGATCATTGTACCATCACACCACCACATCATCGCCACACCGGCCACCATCCGACTCAGAGTATAAATGCAAGAAAGAAATACAAGGTTATGTTTTAATTGTTGGTTATAGAGTCGTCCTTTCCAATTAAAACCAGATTATTAAGAAGAACAAATCTAATATTTAACACACTGATAATGTATTCCAACAAAATATTGAAAGAACAGAAAAGTGCATTTCTGTTGTAAGAATCAGTGTCCTTGTGTTTCATGAGCTCTGTGTTGTTTTCACCTTGTCTCAGTGTGTGTGTGTGTGTGTGTGTGTGTGCGTGTGTGTTGTGGTATTATTGATATGTAGCGGCTGTGTGGGTGAAGCTAAGTGCTGCTGTCACCCACAATCTACAGCTGCAGCCACAGCTGGATTAATGACCGCCCGCCCTGCAGCGCCGCCGTCAGTCGCTGCCCAGACGGGCTAGCCCCCCCACTCCCACCCCCCAATCACCGGTTACTGCAGAAACACAGACACACTCGGCCTTTTCTGGATTCTCCAAACACTATGAACACCACATCTACATCTGCTGCTCCCAGAGGACGGACCACGTCTCAGACACCAGGTCGGACAGATGCACAATGAGACCAAGAGCAGTGAGGCAGTGATCCTAGTGATGGAATTTAAAATACAACCTCAGTCTTAAAGGGATAGTTCAACATTTTGGCAAATTCGCCCAGTGCCATAATCCCTAAAGTCACAGCAGTAGGTTCATTTCCTTTAATTATCGGTGCATGTTGTTTTGAGATCGGCGGGGCAGAGACGTGAGCTGCTTAGTGAACAGTACAAGTCCCCTGTCCCTCATCAAACTCATCAAATACACAATCCAACAACTCCAAAACGCTCTGGTGGACAAGTTGTGACCTGCACATTCACCACGCTATGAGATAATAACAGAACGAGACGTGAAGCAAATATTCGGAACTACTTGCACTTTTGAAATCACTCCGCCCAGGAGCAGCCGTGTCTGAATGTAGTTCCGGCTGCATTTGCCTCTAAAACAACTCTGTCTCATAATGTTACATGATTATCTCATAGCGTGGTGAATGTGCAGGTCCCAACTTGTCCACCAGAGCGTTTTGGAGTTGTTGGATTATGTATTTGATGAGTTTGATGAGGGAAAAGTGAAAGTACCGTTCACCTCCATTGTGTTCACTGAGCAGCTCACATCTCTGCTCCGCCGATCTTAAAATAGCTTGCACCGATAATTAAAGGTAATGAACCTACTGCTATGACTATAGGGATTATGGCAATAGGTAAATTTGCCAAAATGTTGAACTATCCCTTTAAGAGCCTGAGAAGCACCAGTGTGATTGATTGTTTACATTGAAACGATGCTGCTCTGCACGTTTTTATTATATATGTCTTAGAAAGTTGACTGTCGGGCGGCTGCAGAGCAATTTAGGCTGTGATGACGTCTGTCAGCTCACCACTCTCCACCTGTAGATTATAAAACACCTGTCCATCAATTCACTCAGGAGTGATCCCACCCACCCAGTATTTCAGTTTGTCATCATCAGCCTCATCAGCGTTCAGGTGTCAGGTGAACTGGACGTAGTTTTAGTTGAACTCTTGTGGATCTGGTCTCAGAGCTGCAGCTCTAACAGGATCCACCTCAGTGACTCTTTTGGAGCACACAGTACTTCTTCTCATTATTTAAGAATTCAAAATAAAGCTAGAGAGAGAGAGTTTTAAGGGGGGGTTAACCGTGTCTTTATTGTGATCCCCTCCGCTCCCTACCACGTATATTGTTGCATACGGCGGTGGTTTGTGACTTTGTGTATCTCCCTCAGTGCATTAGCACTAATGTCAGAGCCACACTGCATCACGCTGCACTTGGCTGTTTTTAATAGACTATCAGATCTGTCGGGGAAAAAATGGGCCAGTGGACTTCAGATCAGTTAAGAGGACGGTGCATGCACACACACAGACACACACACATCTGTAATGAGCCGGTCTCAGCTCGACCATCGCCACGAGCCATCATTAGATCCGTTACCCATGGTGCAACGCTCCTAACAGTGTGCAGCTGCAGTAGATCAGAGGTTACTGACTCGACTGACAGTGGTGGAGAGGAGGAGGAGGAAGAGGAGGACTGGTGCTGGTGGTGCTGGTGATATGTAAGGAGAACTAAATTTTCCCGGTTCACATGTTGACAGAGTGTTTGTGTTGAAGAGAAACCCTCAGTCTGCTCGTCCTCCTCTCTGGAGTCTCAACACACCATGTTTACTGGCTGTAGGTCACTGCTGGTTGGCAGCGTATCAGATGATCTCCTCTGTATATACACTACAATGTATTGTTTCGCTTTGATTCACACTCCAGCACAGCCGCCACATTAAAGCCTGCAGCTAATCCTGAACTCCTCATCGTGTAACTACACACACACACACACACACACACACACTGACAGCATCCTGATCCCACCCCGACGCAGAAAGTTTTCTACAGAAGTTCTCGGAGGTTTCCTTACAGCAGATTCCTTTCTCTGTTCATTATCTGCTCGCTGGGAAAAACTCATCAGATTCAGTTGAGTGTTAAGACTATTAGTCCTCCTGACAGCGTGTCTTAGTCATGGGACAGTGGGTTCTGCTCTTAAAGCAGTACGGCAGTCGTGTGTCCACCGTCCACAGTCGAAGCCGTAGCATTAGTATGCCAGACAAGAGTGGGAGTCTTTTTAATTAGCAAAGCTCGCTTAAAGACTTAAACCTCATTTGTGTTGCTTTGAGTGCGATCAAATAACTGACTGTGGGTGTTTTTTTGTTTCTTTGTCTCTCACCGCAACTGACAGGAAAAAAAAAAAAAAAAAAGACATGTTAGGTTTGGTTGTTGTATCTCTGACCAAACTATATAATGTTTATACAAAAAAGATGATGACCAAGGCATTGTTGAGGTCCAAGAGTTAAAAAGCCTTTATTGGAAATGGCTAACGGTTAAAAACTGCACCAGGGTGACAAACACACAGGTATCAGATAATCAACAGGAAGTGACATCATGGTTCATAGAGAAAAAATAAAGAAAGAAACAGCGAAACATACGCACCCAACAACAAGCAACAGGATATAGGCTACAGTTGTTACAGAAAAAGAGAAAATTTCTCAATTTCTTCATTGAGTCCCAGACGTATCATCGCCTTCAGTTTGAAAATCCAAAACGTTTCCCTTTAGTTGTTTAGTTTAGTTTATTTTGGTCTTGACATGGCAGCTCATTGGACAATTGGACTGCTCCTCAGGGATGGGTTAAATGCAGAGAATGAATTTCACTGTACTAGCTGTATATGTGACAAATAAAGTACCTTTACCTTTACCTTTAATAGAAATTACAGCTCAACATAAATACAGCAGCAGGACAAGGTCTAAGAAACGGTGACAAAACAGAAAATACACAAATCAAAGTAAACAGGAAGTAAATGAAGAAAGTGTACAATAGAAATTTAGACTGAAAAGGTCTAGGCTGAAGCTTATCTTATTTTGCCTACCCTATTATAAATAAGGTTACATTAAAAACGATGCAATCTATCGTAAATTGTTTCTTTTTATCAGCAAATAAACAAAGTCAAAAAACAAGAAGAAAAAAATTAAGTGTTTTTTTTTTTATGAGATTATGGTACTGCATGTTTTAGTTTTTTAAATCATTCTCCAGATTATTTCATAGATTGACGGCTGTTACCGTTGTACATCTTAGTTTAGTGTTGGTTCTGGTCTTTCTGAATATACACACCTCTCTGAAGTTATAGTGGCTTTGTCTCTTATTGAACATTTTCTGAATACAGTCATAATAATAATCAAACGGGTTGTGGCAAACCGTTGCAGCAACAGCAGCAGCAGCGTGCACTCGACTCTCTCTGGGTTTATTCCCGCGCTGCAGCAGGAGACACAGGATCCAGTCGTCCATTATTATTATTAAGTGTGAAATTAAAGACTTAAATCACTTGAAGATTAATGAGCGGAGCTGGAAGAATAGAAGGACCCAATCTGCGCTTCTTTGAGGGCGTAATGTAAACTGGTTGTGCCGAGCCTTTGAGGCGTCCACGGCTCCGCTTAAAAAGCAGACCGGCTCGACTAAAAGCCAACAATTAGTCTGTATAATCTTGACATCAAAAATATTGTAATTTACATAATAATAGCACTTATCGCACCCCATAAAGCTTAATGTGATCACACACACATGCCACCTTTGTGAGAGCGAGGAGTTACCGATATAAAAGGCAGAGGATGATGGGAGCTGTGTTTCTTTTTTTTTTTTAGGTAAAAACACATGAGGCATTACAACTCTGACATCCTCCTTAAATAAACTCCAGTAAGGGAATCAGCCTTTTCTAATAAGCTTTTACTTATTCCATCAGTCTCAGTGTGGAAATACTGGAGGGACGGCCAGTACAGGTCAATATGTCTCCTGTTGGAAAATGATAAATGAGCTCATTTATGGAGGAGATAATTGATTGGCTGAAAAAAATCTGAGGTTATCACACCTAAAACCACTGCTGTAGTGCAGTGTGCAGCGATTCTTATTACATATCAGCTATCAGAAAAATATACAAGATAAGTAAAATCAAAATATTGATTTATATTAAAGTTCCTTAGTTGGTTTGTGTCAAAGTAAACAACAAAACATGTTCACTTCTGTCAGGTGTTTTACTTTAAGATCAGTGAAACTTTGATGAAGAGACTTCAGTCCAATCCAGAGTTTTAGGCCAAAATATATTTATTTTCCATTTGATGTTTGTTCAGTCGCTGCTGAAATTAATCACAAGAGAAATATGACTCACACTTAAATTTGTATTATTGTGTCTTTTGTTTGTCTACGCAGGAAACAAAATAGTTCAACATCTGAAAACAAACAGACAGGTGGATCATTTATAAGTATGATCAGCCAATCCACAGCTGATATTTTTGGTTTTTGTTATAAAAGTCTCTTATAAAAGCTCCATATGGAACGATGTGTTTTCTTCTAGGTGTGAACACTGAACAAAGTTGGAGCTGGATCTAAACCACAAAACATAGAGCTTCTCTCACTCTCTTATTTAACCTACAGGAGATACTAAGTAACCACTCGTGTTATTTTTTAGCTGATACTGATCTGCAGCCGATCAATTGGCTGATACATACACACAGGTTCAAGTCATCCAAGTTCTTCATAGCCACAGTCCTAGGGCCAAACGCAAAGACAGAAGTCGCTTAAAATAAAAACCCAGCTCCCTCAAATCTAAACAAATCTCAATGTTCTTATAAAAAATAGTCTTTGTAAAGAATATCCCAATCTTAGTGATTTTGGTAACTCAGTGCTGCATCAAAAAGGGAACCCAAGTCAGCCATGGGTTATTTTATTTAATTTGACCCACCATGTTGGAGTCTTTTCCTCCAAAATGGGTAAAAACCATTCTGTTTCTGAGTTAAAGTTACCAAGAAATTATATTCTAGGTCAAAATTGTTATTTTATTACCAATTCCTGCATCACAGGGCTCCAGACGGCCTTAAATGAGGGCGTTTTGCTCCTAAAATTTGTAAATGTTTCATCTATTTCGACATGTGCAACCGGTAAATTTGACAATTTGAATGTGGTGAAATGTGGAAGACGCGACTCAAAGAACCTGGAATCTGTCATTAGAGGTGTCAGGCCAATGTGTGTGAGGATCACAAATAAGAAAAAGGAAATGCGACTATAATCTGCTTTGCAAGTTGACTTGTGGTGTGTGCACCTACTATATTTTCTGTTTGTGTTTGTTTTGGAGGTAAATTCATGCAAATTCGCTGATGCGCATTTCCGTCGGGGGCAGTTTTTCAGCAAGCAGTCTCTGCATTTACCTCTAAAACGACTCTGTCTGGTAACGTTCTGTTATTATCTCATAGCGTGGTGAATGTGCAGCTCACAACTTGTCCACCGGAGCGTTTTGGAGTTGTTGGATTGTGTATTTGATGAGTTTGATGAGGGAAACCAAGAAATCCCATTAGCCTCCGTAGCGTAGCTCTGAGCAGCTCGCGGCTTTGCTCCGCCGTTCTTAAAATAGCTTGCACCGACAATTTAAGGTTACAAACCTACTGCTAAGACTATAAGGATTATGGCAATCCGGCAATTCGTGAAAATGTCAAACTATCCCTTTAAGTTCGGGTCTATTGTTACTGTGTTCCTAGTAAAAAAAGTTATTCTGGAGCCCTGCATCAAGAAATGTCACATCACATTTATGACAAGAGGAAACAAAAAACACAAATTCTTCCAACTATTCTTTTATTGATAAACGTTGACAGCTTCATGACTGTCCATTAATTACTGTTTATATACAGTATCACATAATAGATATGTAACTATCACTTCGCACAAGGTCGACTGTCGTGACCTCAAACTACTGTAGCATCAGTTCTGCTAATGAGCGATGGAGGATAAAACATTTGTGGTGTGAGTTTTATGGTAAAAGTCCAAAACTCTCCCAAGCGTCGCTGGCACCAGCTCCACGACCTCTGAAGCACCTTGAGCTCGTTCAGCTGTCAGGTAACTTCCTGTCATTCTTCACAGCGGTATCGTCAGTAATTAGGTGTGTGTGTGTGTGTGTGTGTGTGTGTGTGTGTGTGTGTGTTGTTGTTGTTGCAGGTGGAGGACACGCTGCGTAGAGGACAGGTGGTGTAAATGCAGTGGTCACTAAATAGTTTCACACACACACATACACACACAGCGTTGCAATTAATAACCCAGCCACCATTGATTTATCAGCTGCTCAAAAAAAGGGCAGAGTCATTATTACCCAGGTTGCCGTGCGTCGTCGGGGGACGGATCAAACGGAGGAGGATGAGTCAGTCAGACTCGGGCCTGAAGATGTTCAGACATTCTTTAACACAAAGGAAGCTCAAACCCGAGGCCCCGAGGCGGCCGCTTTCTTACCTTAAAATCAAAAAGACTTCAAGCAGCCCAGGTTTTCTGCGGGCTTGCTCCCTTTATGCGCCGTTCGCTGTGAGAGACTCTTATCAAACGACTGCGGCGCTGGTTTACCGAGGCTGTTTAAGCAGATAAATAGCTGCTTTTCTCAGCCTGTGGCCTCGGGGACTGAAGTCGGACCTGGCGGACGCCGCGTCTGCCGCATGCACAATGAGCAAGGTCACTGTGAAGTTTCAACACAGCGTAGGTAGATAGAGCTGTTGTTGTTGTTATTATTATTATTATGGTCTGTCATCACCACTTCTAATTCAGTTTGTATCCAGCCTGTGTGTCGGCCTGTTGAATAATACACACACAAGGTTTTCTGATTTATGTGTTGGTTTCTCGCACATCGGGAGCAGCAATCAGCGCGGTGGTGAAGTGAAACTGAACTCAGGTTCACGCACAGTGGAATCATGGGTATTAAGCTCACTGTGAGATTTATTATTATTGCATTGTTTTTTTTTCTTTTTTTCCTTCTGACTTTTTTTTTTTTTTCCCTGACCTTTTTTTTTGCCTAACCTTTTTTTTTCTTCAGCCTTACTTTTTTTTTTTTGCCCGACTTTTTTTTTTGTCTAACTTTTTTTTTTACCTGACTTTTTTTTTGCCTAACTTTTTTTTCTTCAGCCTGACTTTTTTTTTTTTTTTTGTACCGACTTCATCAAAGATGCCTCGCTACAAGCAGCAACTACAAACTACGTAGGCTGGTTTCTTCCATAGACTGTAAAAAGAATGGACGTAGCATCCATGACGGCACCCATTGGTTTTGGGGAGTCGTTTTTGTGACTCAAATATGGCGGCCTGAACAGCGCCATGTTGGATTGGCCGGCCGAGAACCCGCCCACTAGCCTCGAAGCAACGGTCTCCGGACCTGTCACTCAACGTTTCCGTGCCCTAATTGGCCAGAGTTTTAACCGAATAACAGTAAAACGGTAGAGTTAAAAAAAAAGTGTGCAGGGGTAGAAACTATCGATTGAGACCAAAAAACTTTCTGACACCAGGCTTTGATCATGTTTATTGAGGATGTAAAGTCGGCGATTTTAACATGGGGGTCTATGGAGAATGCTCCCTTCTGACACCAGCCCCCAGAGGAAGCCGAGGGGATTGCAGTTTTTTGAATGCGGAAGTGAGCTTCACTTCTCAGACCGACAACTGCCCCCTTGGTTTCTTCCCTAATCATGCTCCTTGGCTCATCTTCTTTGTTGGAATTGTCTGTTGGATTTGATGGTATTTTCGTTATTTTTGGAATTTATTATTAATATGGAACCAAGTTTGTCATCATTTTTCTACTGCTTTGGAAATTCAACCTTTTCAAAATAAGTACTTACACAGTCGCTTTTTAGGGGTCTTGGAGGTGCGTTCAAACGCCACAGGCTGCTCATTGTCCAAGGCATGGTATAGTATGCTGCGACAGTACCTCATGCTCTCTCTGAAGGGCAGTCAGTCATACTGTCCTCATCACACACAGCGCTACGGTGACATGATTGACAGTTTGATGTTACGCTCCACGATGACCTATGAACTTGCGCAGGATAGTGGACAATGATTGGTCGGGGTCGTACTTGTACAGTAGTGCTGCCAGTCTTCTGACCGAGAAACGCCACTGTGAGTGTTTAATCTGACATGTGACAAAAACAATTGTGTCGTCCGATCCCGGCATCATAGGGGAGTAAGAAAATATTGATAGATTGAAATATTGCGATATTTTGTTTTGCAATGTGTCGATATACAAAAGCATGGTATCCATTTGTTATTAACAATTTTCGTGCAAACATTCACGGCTGTGGTCCATTTTTTAGTTGCATAGAAAACTCTGACTGATAGTTGGCAGCTGTCATTGAGTCACTGACTCACAGTATATTGCCAGTACACACCCCTAATACTTAATAATGATCCTGTAAGACTGTAATATTGAAATGTTTGTGGGAGTTTGACTTGTCAGACTGTTATTTCTGCTTTGAAGTAAATCATCAGAATAATTCTCTACAGCTGTAAAATGGTGAATATGAGCAGTTTTCATTGAGTTCTCGTATCAAAGCAGAGTAGATATGTAATTTAAAGCGTCCACAGTGTTGCAGACTCTGTGCACATAGAAAAAGGAGACGTGATGAATAGCTACAGTGAATTCAGCTCTGTGTAGCCACAGGCTGATACTGTATATCTGAGCTCTGCTGCCGTCAAAAAACTATTAAAAACACATCAGTGAGCCACACAACTGCGCTGGGTGACATGCTCCTTCATTATCATCAACACACACATGCACACACACAGTGTAGTTTGTTGTGACTCAATCCCACACACACACACACACACACACACACACACACACACACACACACACACACACACATCCAGCTGCCAGAAATACTCACTAGAAGCACCAAATATGTTGAAAAAAACCCTCCTTTGCTGGAAATAGTCTCTGATGAATGCTCTGTTTCCTCCTGGTCCTGCAGCTATTTTAGGAAGAACTGAGCCTTCTGTAAAAATGAAAGCATATATTTGTGAACTGTTTGATGTAAGATATTCGGCATCAGTCGGAGCCTAGTAGGTGCCGACTGAGTCTTCAGGAGGGGAGGGGGCTGGGACGGGAGGGGGGGCGATCACGGCTACTATAACACACAGTGGCAGTGGTTTACTATGGAAGCAGGTCGGAGGTGGAGGGAAGGAGGAACGGAGGAGCCAGGTCAGGACGTCTTCTCCGGGAAACACTGAGAGATATTTCTCATCCAGTCAGTGTTACGCTGGGATCACACTGCCTGTGCTGCGTGGTGGAGAAGCAGGCGTGTGTATGTTTTTGTAGCAGACACCAAATCTGTCTCTTTACAAAGAGTTTACATGAATGTTGGACTTTTTCTTTATTAGATATTGATTTTTTTTGACAGAAAATGGTACAAAAATGAATCACATGCAGCTACAATGGTAAAAAAAAGAAAAGAAAATGTATTTTTCCACGTTTGTTTCATATTAAATGTTATTGTGGAAGATGATACTACTGCTATTATGAAGTCAGCAGGTGTTTCTCCTATCACCAGAATGAAAACCATCATCTGCAGCCGCTGTGATCACATGACTCAAGTCAAGTCAAGTATAGTTTATTTGTCCCAATTTGGGCAATTTGGTTGCAGTAGGTGTATAAAAAAACATAAAACAATACATACAACAGATCACAGCCCTGCTATAAAAACAGCAATGCAACAAAAGGCAGTCTCAAGTGTTCAGCCACAGTGAGAGATCACCACCACCACCATCGTCTATTACTGTATGTTATTATTATGTTTCTGACCTTAGAGTGGACACAGTCTCATTATTAATTTGGTTTTGGTTTGTTTACTTTATTAATTAATAACACTTATGAAATAAAATATTCTGATGATTACAGATAAGAAAAGCATAAAGCAAATAAACAAACACTTATTCATAACATATTCAAAAAGTAGAATTAAAACTTATTTAATCCCACCTCCTTATCCAGAACAATCTGATTGTTTCACCCTCATACTCGACTTAATTTCACATATTTACAAAGAGGAAGCCGAACAGAAATGATATAAAATAAATACCAAATGAATACATAACCAGTAAATAAACTGTAATACACCCATTGATTGCCACCTCTACATTGACACATGACAATGGATTTCTTTGATGCCTCGTTGGTCTCCACCACCAGGAATTTTATTTATAGTGAGTTTGCGCTCGGCAGTGAAGAGAAATGGTAATACAATTCTATAAAAAAGCCAAGGAATTCCACTCATGGTTCTTTCATGTATATGGAGGATGTATCTCAGAGGGTTACTTACCACTAAATGTGTTTTACATATCAATAGTGTTGAGTTAAATTCAAGTCCATGACAGATTTTTCTCGAAGCCAATTACATGGTCACGTTTTCCACTTTTGGCACTTGCTGATTCCAAACTCAAAGTTTTTATATCCCCCCTCCTGGCCCACCCCCCACACAGAGCGAAGGGAGGAGGGGGACGGGGGAATCAATTAACTCTTGTGGAAGGATAATGGTGCTGCAGCTCCGACTGAAACACAAACTCGTTCAAGCGCTTCCGACGGCAGAAAGTGTCCAACTTAACGGCCGTCTGCAACACTACGTTTAAAAAAAAAAAAAAAAAAATCACAAAAACAATCACCAATTGGGAGTGCTTTTCAATCAGCCCACCCTCTTTTAAAGCCATAACGCTTGATGAGTTAAGCCATTAACTGAGGCTGTAAATGGATGAGTTAATCTAGGCAGCGAGATGGAGGAAGGAGGACTAGGTCTGGATGGGAGGAGGAGGAGGAGGAGGAGGGTTTTCTAACTTCTCTCCAGTTGTCTTGTCAAGTTGCTAATGGAGACGTCCTGCTGCGAAACCCTGCGAGTGTTTTTGCAGGAAAGAGATGATGTTAGGGCACGCGGACTGACACCGCCGACCCAAATGGCCCCATTGTGAACATGAGGCGGAAAAAAACTGCCCATGGTGCGAGATAACCTGAGGGCCTGCCGGGGCCGTGATGAGGCCGAGGACAGAAACCGAAGCAGAAAAAGGGAGGAGGGAGGAATGAAATAAGCAGGACCTAAACAAAGCAGAAGTTAAAAAGACAAAGGAGAGGAGGGGGGAGAGTGGGAGAGTGGTGGCGGCGGGCGGAGTGAGCGCAGCAGAGTGAGCGCAGCAATGACATTAAATCTGTGGCTGAAAACAGATGATTTCCCATTTAACACTCCATTGAGTTCTCCGTTATCCCGGGTCCTGCCTGGCAGTGTGACGGCGCCACTGCTTTCCTTCTGTTTCACAATAACAACCCCTCAAACCATCAGGCTTTCACACACACACACACACACTAACACACACCCCTCCCATGGTTCACCTACTGTACTGTTCAATATCCCTACTATAGAGGCCTCTAACAGAGCCTAACAGGGCCCAGAGTGGGGCCGGGGGGGTGTAATGAGGTGGGGGGCGCTGGTGGATGCTGTCCGAATAACAACAATCTACCACCCACGCCTTTCTCTGCAGCTCTGGTAATGGACCACAATGGACTCAATGGGAGGTATTGTCTACACAAGTTTTATTTTGTTCTGGGAGGGTCGTTGGCAGCCTCAAACTCACCACAGATATATTTAGACTGGACCAGAACCAATTAATACAAGTGGTGCAAAACATTTGTACCGTCTGAATTTGTGTTTTTCATCGGTTTGACGACAAAGCAGCTCAAGGTGACTTTTGTGCACCAGTCAGGATCCTTTATTTTTATTGCGTATGTTTCATGTTTAGAGTGACCTAGCATAGTCGACAAATCATTGATTCAATTTGGAGGAGTCTGATTGGACTGCCAACCTCGTTGGTGATGAAAAATGGTTTGCACCATTCTGACTCCGTGGGCGTGCTCACTGCTGCTGAACATTTGATTAGAATTTCTTTTTTTTCTAATAATTTGTGATATAGCCTGTTTTGCTAAACATGACCAGTGCTTCATCTGTCCACGAGGAGGTCCTGGTACCGAGAGGGTCAGAGGGAAAGAGGAGGTTCTGGGTTGGGACTTCTCTTGAGCCTAATGAGTGAGATCAGGAAAAGTCTGGATGGAGGATGTCCTGATATTGTTTTCTTGTGCCTGAAGACTGTGTTTTACCACTTTTCTCTCGAGCAGAAAAAGAAGCAAGGGAAAAAACAACATGATTCGACAATTAGTCAACTACAGGCTAAATCTGACAAATCAGATTTGACTATGAAAATACTCAGTCAAGGAGACCCCTATTTCATGGCAACTGTTCAATCAAATTTGCACACTTAACAGCAACCTCTATTTTGAGTGTTCGTCAGTTCACGATGGTTAAATCAGGTCGCCCCAAACAGGAAGTCAAACAGACAGAACATCAGGTCAATTCATAATGCATCTCCCAATTGGTACAAGCCAAAAGTCACCAGTCAGTCAGAGGATCCTAAAGGTGACAGGATGGACATGGATGAAGAGAAGTCAGTCGTTGAGGTTTGTGATGCAAGTTGGCGAGTGCAATGTCGTTGGTCGGAGCAAAACCACTGCGCACACGGATCAGGGTGTGGACGATGTGGACATTGATGGTTGAACAGTCTGATGATGGTGAGGACAAAGGATCTTGAACCTCTTGGCCTCTGAGCTGACACAATGTTGTTGAGACGGTGGTTGGTGTCGTCTACGATTGAGGCAACTGATGCACTTCGTCATGCATCTGTGCCAATGAACTCTCTTGTCTTTCCAAAGATCTTTCAGTCTTTCTCAACCAGCTGCTCTGGGCCCTCTAACAGCGCGGCCAATGGGAGTTTATGTCTGTCAGTCCGTCTGTTAACTCACTTTGGTCGAGACTAGAATATCTCAACCAGTATTTTCTTGATATTTGCTCAGAAACTCCTGGGGCCTCATGTATCAATGTTGCGTACGCACAAAAAAGTGGCGTACGTCATTTTCCACGCCAACGTTCAGATGTATCAAAAGTGAAATGACCGTGGAAAAGTGCGGTGGCCCACGCCAACTCCATAGCTGGCGTACGCACGTTTCTACACCTATTGTTCCTTTGGCGACACTTAGAGGTGAAGCTGGGAAACTGTTAATAATGTGAAAACAATTAGTCCTCAGAGTAATGTGCACATCAGAGACACATTTATGAACAACCCATCCACGTGTTGCAATTAGATAGGTGGATAGAAAAGCATGCGCAAAGTGGTGCAGAAAATAGCATCAGCTTTAGTCTTAAGATATTGCAGATGCTGCAGTGTGAAGTGCACACGAGTCCCGGAGGTTTTTTTTTTTTTTTTTTGCACATGATGACTCCGAGGGCAATTCTCTTGGAACTGAGCGCAGTGCGCTGCAACCGGCCTGAGAGCGCGACACGTCGGGGAGCCATCGCCTCCATTCAGGTGCTGACCACACTGTGAACAGGAAGCATTTTTATACTATAAATGTACAGATCATATGTGATGCGTAAATGCATCACATATTAACAAACATTGTGGCGAGGTGGCTGGTTCAGCGCACGATTCATTCATTCAGCATAGCTGGGTACAGATTACAGCCTGGGACTGTATGCGCGCAAAGTAAATGTATTTGTTTAATTGTCCTATGTAACCCCCCGCCCCGATGCACATTGAGCATGTCTGCCGAAATATCACGCTGTCAGTGACTTTCTTTTTGCTGGTTAAACTACACAGACTGTGTGAAGTACTTAATGTCAATAAACACATGCGTAAAGTTGGACATGTGTCTTTATCAGCCTCCCTGGCGCACTTCTGCATTTATTTACTACGCGATCTGTGTATAAAAGAAGGCAAATAAAATTGTAAATCCATTTCACATAATTTAATTAGAGTAGGCTACATTGTCTGCTTTCATCTGGGATGACAGCAGTCCTCCGCCTCACGTTCACCTTTATATCACACACACACTCTCCCACCCCCTTTGTGATGGTGCCGGAGGACGGCAAAAAAAAAAAAAAAAAAAGATGTTTACGCGGCTCAACTTTATCGAGGAGCACCTTCAACTCAAATTTGGTTAAATTGCTGTTCCTCACAGTTTTTCATGGTGTTATCTGACCGTAAAGAGAAGGGAATCTTTGGTGCAGGCCTTATTTACATTGATTTGCATATTTAAATGGAGGCGTGGACAGGGAGGAGATTACCACTTCGGCATGTGCGCTCAATTCCACGTTGATTGGGATGTACAAAGGAAAAGTGCTTGGATCCATGCGTACGCACACTTTGATACATCAGATTTTCTTTGTGCGTACGACAGTTTCTGGATTTTGGCGTACGCCATGTTTCAGTATGAAATCCACGCAAGTATTGATACATGAGGCCCCTGGTTCCCAGAGGATGAGCCCTCATCATTTCAGCATTGAGTATAAATGTAGAAACATCTCCAGTTTTCCCCTCAGTGGCAGACTAATGGAGTTTCTCTCTCTTTATTTCCTCATTACAAGTTTTCATAACACGAGAGGGTTTTTTTTTTTTAGGCGCGAACACTGTGACAGGGCCGACGTCCAGAAGCTGCTAAGAACCTGAGGGAGTGGGTGTGTGGGATAAAGAAGAGAGGGAGGCCAGACGGAGAGGTGGTAGGAGATGGTTGGGCGCTGACACCAATTCAGGGTGTCGGTAATGAGACTCAGCGGCAGTCTTGGCCGGCTTTAGGAGTGTTTGCCAAACAAAAAAGTGTTAACTCAATTAAAGGCCAGATTTCCCCCAGGAAGAATAGAAAAGTGAAATTATCCCTGCTTGTTAAACCTGCCACTTAATTTCACTCAAATTATTACTTATGATCCCAAGGACCCCCAGGCTAATTGTTTCTCTCTCTGCCTTTCCCTCCCTCCTTCTGCCTTCTGCTTGGTTTGCAGTGACAGAAGGAAGCTGTAGTGTCAGCTCTGGTAAATGGCTTCATCAGGGAGAAGCTGTGAGCTCCCTCTGCTTTGGAGACTGTTGCTCTACTCATCCAAGCAACATCTTGTCACTTTGTAAAATGAGCTCTAACTCTGGGAAGCACAGTGTGTGTTGGGGGATAGAAGTCTTAATGATTTTCAGTCGAATTAATACACTGGTACATTGTCGTAGATATGTGGCGTTGAGTTGTGTGGTGTAGGGGATACAGACATGAATGTTTGCATCCCGACTGGTTAGATTTGGCTCTGACTATTAGTTCCTGTAAAGCTTCAACTGATTGACCGAAAACCAAAATCCCATTAGAGACAAACACTCGTCTGTTAGTTCTTCAGTTTCCATCTTTTCTCTTGAGATGTTGTGTCTTGAGATGTTGTGTTTAACTTGCTGCCCAAGTTCGCAAGTGAGAGTGACAATGCAGACTTGACAGCGACAAACAAACAGAGGACAGAGTGGACGTCCTTGTCTGGTTCCTGTTTGTTAATAATGATTGTGGCCGGAGGTCAAGTTTTTCAATCCGGTTCCAATTGACTACATCAAACAAGTCTTCAGCCTCCAACGATACAAGTTGTTGTTTTAAAGATGTTTTGTTTAGTCTTGACATCAGACAGATGATAAGTCTGTGTCCATCCCTTGTTGATCTTTGTCCTTTGATGAATCTCATTGGGTCTGTCTGGACACTGTTTGGGGTTCACTGTTAAAGTCAGAGACAGGAGGATGACTTGTGGAAGGATGGATGAAATAAGCACTTTATTTTCCAGTGCTTCATTCACTATTTGGCTAAATTCAATGACGTTCTTGTCCAGATGAGCTTGACTTGTCTCCAGTCTGTGAGAGAGGTAATTGTAAATCCATTGTCTTCATAAATACAAAAATGTGAGTAAGAGAGTAGGTTCCCTTACAGAAAAACCACATGAACTTCACATGTGATTCACATGTGAAAAATCTTGCACATGGGAATCATGTTATTTGCACATGTGAAAGATGTGGTTTTGGCCCAATTTTATGTGAATCACATGTGAATCCCCATGTGAACCCATTTTCCACATGTGATCACATGCGTTACTATGTAGGGAACATGTGGAAAATGGGTTCACATCATAGACTGTAAAAAGAATGGACGTAGTGTCCGTGACGTCACCCATTGGTTTGGGGGAGTCTGTTTTGTGCCGCTACTACGGGGGTTTGAGCCGCGCCATGTTGGATTCTACTTGCCATATTTGGAGCGGTGCGGCCGTTAGCCGGCCCGAGGGCCCGCCCACTGGCCTCGTAGCAGCGGTCGCCGGACCTGTCACTCAACGGTTCTGCGCCCTAATTGGCCAGAACTTTAAACCTAATAACAGTAAAACGGTAGAGTTTAAAAAAAATTCACCCCCCTCAGAGTGTGTGCGGGGGTAGAAACTATCGGTTGAGACCAAAAAAATGAAATGTACCAGGCTGTAAATATGTTTTTTAAAGCTGTAAAATCGGCTATTTTAACATGGGGCTCGATTGGAGTTGCTCCCTTCTGGAGCCAGCCCCCAGCGACAGCCGAGGGGATTGCAGCTTTTTGAACGCGGAAGTGAGCTTCACTTCTCAGACCGACAACTGCCCCCTTGGTTCACATGGGGGTTCATATGTGATTCACTTAAAATTGGGCCAATTTCTGTAAGGGTTATGTTGGGGCTGTAAAAACTGTAGGTCTAGTACCAATACTCATTCAGGACCTCATTTACCTGTCTACAGAGATCACTTTTTTCACTACGTATTAGATATTTTCAGATTACAAATAGTTTTTACTTCCCTTTCTTTGGAGTTTCTCAGTAATCGCTAATCTCTGGCTTCTCTGGTGGACAGTGGTGACAGTCCACAGTGAGACTTGTTGGCCTCGTTCCGGGGGTGATGATTAAGAGTTGGGGCGAAGTAGAAAAGTGGCCACTGCCATCTTGAATCATGAGGTCTTTCTGTTTGCGACACAAGCAGTTTCCTCCACAAACGACTCAAGGAACCACCGTCTTCTTTAACTTTGGATTTAATGGAATCGGAAGGCCGACTTTTATAAATCTCGCCAAAGTTGAATATAGTTTAGTTTAGTTTGCAGGTAGGTCAACATCACATCACATCTCATCACATCAGTGCTGGTTTCTCCTCTCGGGTCCGGTGAGTTCTGTGCTCTTCATAAAGAGCTGCAGGGAGGCGGTGGACTGCAGACATGACAGATTACAAGCAATCACTCAGCTCAGCTCTAATTAAAAGGGTCTCTAATTACATGCAGAGGAAGTGGATTGGTTAGTGTGATGAAACACAGCTTTGACATTGAAAGACAGGCCTGTCCTAGATGTCACCTACAGCTACAGTTTCCCAGTAAATCACCTTTTCATGGGGAGTCAAACATCCACAAACCGCCCATCTGCACCAGCATCTCCCTCTATTTACCCCCGCTCCCCACACATACACCAGCCGTCGTCCTATCATTTATATCAGTGATAAAACGATGAAGATCAGCTCAACAAACACGTCCTTGTGTCACATAAAACTAATGCAGTATAAGATCCATTAGCATGAGCTCGTTGTACCTGTTGTGCATTTTTTAGATACAAAACCTCATCAATTATTGTCATTAGATATTAATATAGAATAATAAGGTGGATTAATATTATGTACTGTACATTAAAGGAGACATATTCTGCCCCGTTTCCACAAATTAAAATAGTTCCCAGGTGTTTTAAAGACATGTCTGTGACATGCTTTGGTCAAAATACCCCAAGGATCAAACATCACAGCTCTTTTCATCCTCTCAAAACAGCCCTGTTCAGACCGGCTGGTTTCAGTGTCTGTCCCTTTAAATGCAAATGACCCATTGCGTGCCCCGCCCCTTCTACTGGCACCAGGTAGGGGTGGGGTTATGTGAATTCGAAAACTAGTTACATCATCGCTAGACAAGTGAGGGAACAGCTCGTAAAACCACATGGATAGGGAGCCTGAACATTACAGATTTTTTTTGTCAATTCTCACATTTTAGGGGAATGAAAGGTGAGCCAAACAAGAGCCTTCAAAAAGTGATATTTCCCCTTTAAAGAGCACCACCTGGAACGGGATCAGCCTCAGCATGTTCCACCTCCAGACTCTGAATCCATAATCAATGATTAACAACAACTAAAATGACCATATCGATATTTAGCAACATCCACTCTCTCCATGAGGGAGTGTTTGTTTGCTGAAGGTCGATTCATGTAGGATAAAGGAGCAGTGGGTTTAGCTGCAGGACGCACCAACATAAACTGAACAGTGTCACTAACCTGAATTTAGACAGACAGCATGTAAATGTCACCGGGTGCATAAACCAGATCAATACAAAGGTTACAGCAACCTGAGCCGTACTGAGCTGTGCTGTGCTGTGCTAAGTTAGGTTAAGCCCAGTTAATGTCCATGAGTCCATGGGAGCACAGAGGTTCTTTGTGTAAATCCTGTGAGCTGCAGGTTTCAAGGTTAGGGGTAATAATAATAATAGGGTTAGGGTAAACTTTATTTATATAGCCCCTTTCAAAACAAATGTTACAAAGTGCTGTACAACAAAGTGACCACCAATGAAATGACAACCAATACAATTAAATACAATCAGGAAAAGTTCTCTGGCTACCTCGTGAGTGAGGTCGTGTGACACAACAATAGCTGCTCGATGCTGCTTATAAAAACGAGCTGACAGAAAAACTCGACTTGTTTACCCTGGATAGAAACCAAAAAGCCGGTGGCGTCGCTGGAAAGATGCAGCGCAGCTCTATGCAGAGAAGAAGAAGAGGAGGAGGAGGAGTTGTTGCTGGTAGCAACAGTGCAACTACCCTGTTACAGCTCCTGCAGCTGCACCGGGGCACAGCTGGTGACATCCTGGGTCACATGTCACACAGGGACCAATAGTAGGTGGTTGGATGTGTTTCACAGCCCGGGGGCCAGATGCATAACAGTGTGTTGACTCGTGACTAAAACTAAAAGCAGAAATACACACGTGTCTTTCTTTTTTCTGCACTCTTACTTTGTCTGCTTCTCCCTTTATCAATCAGTTTGTATAAAAAAAAAAAACAGACACAAGGATGGATCATTTCACTGACTGTAGAGCTGAGGCACAAACCTGCATCCATTTAATTTCTATAAATATAAAGTCTTGTTTCACTCTGAACTTCATTCACTGGGAGTAGAGAGGTGTTAAAGGGATAGTTCAACATTTTGGCAAATTGGCCCATTGCCATTACTCATGGGATTTCTTGGTTTCCCTCATCATCAAATTCGCAATCCAACAACTCCAAAATGCTCTGGTGGACAAGTTGCCTCCGTAGCGTAGCTCTGAGCAGCTCACAGCTCTGCTCCGCCGTTCTAAAAATAGCTTGCACCGACAATTAAAGGTAACGAACCTACTGCTATGACTATAGCGATTATGGCAATGGGCCAATTTGCCAAAATGTTGAACTATCCCTTTAATGACAGACTCAGAAACAGTTCACTGAACGACTCACGATAAATATAATTCTAAATATATTCAACATTAAACACAATTTCATATAAAATTGTAACCGTTAAAACCTCTCATGAAGGTCTGGACTTTGGAAAGCCGTGTCTACACATAGAGAGCACAAGAACATGTCAAGTTGGCACACGCTCTCACAGTGTTTACAAAGAACAGTGTTAAGTGTGTAAATGTGCAAGTTTTCAAGTGTGTACTCATCATTTATGCATCTGAGTCCTGGTGTGAAAAGGTGAAGGACTGTGAGGCCGGAAAAAACCTCCAGTCATCAGTCAAGACCCAACACGGCTGCTTAAAGTGCTGCCATCAGAGTGTATACACTGTCTTTACTCACTGTGCACATTAGCACACACACACACACACTCGCACACACACACACACCAGTGATCTGACCTAGATCACTGCAACACATGCCTTCATACGCCTGCAGAAAATTATTTTTTTCCCAACACGCTCCCTCGGCAGTCTTCAATCTTCCTACCCCAAGGAAATCTTAAACAGGATTAGCTTTTCCAATTTGTGAATTGAAACTTGCGTCATTGTTTCTTTTTAATCGACTGCTTGTTCCAAACTGACGACAACAACAACAACAACGACAAAAAAAATAGAAAAAGAAAAAAAGGAAGATGCTCGAGGAGGGGTGAGTGAGTGGGACAGAAAAATGGATTAAAAATAAATAATAGCATATCACCAGCTCGAGTAATCCTGCAAAAAAAATAAAAAATGACTGAGTGAAGATGCTGAACAATTAGCATGGAATAATTAAAAGAAGAAATCTATTAGGCATTGCTAATTAATTAAAGAAGTGAGAGATCGGCTTCTCTGAGGTGACGATACAGCGCGACATGATGTAGCTGCGAAAATGTGCAACACGGCTTCACAGCAGGATCCGTGCTGAAACGCTCTCTCTCTGCTGTTTTACATTTAGTGTCTTTTATGTGAGAGATAATTCAGTTTTCATGTGAGTTATTTCAAATGGGCTCATGTCTTTGTGTGTTTTCACTCTGAACAACTTTTTATAAATCATTGAAATCAGAAACTGACACATATAAGGGATGCACGATAACCATATGTACCATTCATTATCAGCAATCAAACAATGAATTCATACGATAATGACTTATTTTGCCGATTATTAGAGCCAATCATAATAATCCAACATTGCTTTAATTTGGCTCATTTTCAGTCCGTTTTGCCCCCTGATTTGATTTGAAACAATAGTAAATGTTTATTTTTGTTGAGTCACTGTTGTTAACAGTAGTGATGTTGGTTATATCATTTTGTTGAGTCAGAGGCAGAACTATAATGTTAAATTCATCTTTTCTCGCTACATCTTAACCTTTCTTAACTCAGGTGTTTATATAAACTATTAAAAGATGTTATCGGTATCGGTAATGAGAAGCAGGAAGTTATCGTTTGGAAAAAAGTTAGCGTGCATCCCTAGTGCGGACATATGGCAAAGAAGGCATAAAAATACAATATACAGGAAAATATAAGTTGTATTAGTGCAATTTACGTAGAGTCAGTGCGGATGTGTGTGGACGGTTCAAACGTCCTCGTGAGGACGGTCGCATGTTCGCCTCCGGCCGTGTGAAAGTTCGCCGCCAGACATAAAACGCTCACAGTTATGTTTGGTTTTATGTCCCTGAATGTTGCTGTGTGTGTGTGTGTGTGTTTGTGTGTGGCTTTAATACTCACACTTCTTCTTCTTCTGCTGCTGCTTTTATTTCTGGTCTGTTTACAGTGTTTCTCTCAATGTTTGGTGATGTGATCAACAATAGTGGAAACACAGATATCGTATGAGGACTTTTTTTATTTTTTTATTTCTCCCTTAACTGGTAAAGTGGGAATAGAATAATATTTTTATGCTGCATAATTTGTCACTAATCCATAAACATGAATTGCGTTGTATAGATGTGTAATGAATATACAGCATCTCTGCAGTTCACATGCATGCTGTAATTTACAATAATTAACTGGAACAGGACCAAGGTCAAATAATCCTACACATCTGTCTTGGATAGCATGACCCTTGAATGAACTGATTCCTGAGGCTTTAAAGGGGAACTATTCAAATCTGGTCTCCTTTCCTCTGTGTTGCTAACCCTCCTCCTGGCCATGTGCGAAAGCCGGTGAGGAATCAATCCATGGAGCGGTGGATAACATAATATAACATATACAGGGTGTATATGTGTGTCCTATCTGTCATGAACAATAAATTACGGGTTACGGGCATGTTACGTTTGTGTGGCGGTGCCGCAGAGAAGAGAGGTGGGACACCGGGTCGGAGGCGCTGATCTTACAAGGTTGGTTTTCAGCCAAGAGACGCTAGGTGGAAGGCAGAGAGCCTCCATTCTCCCTGGAACTAGTTACAAGTCATTGATTTAACCATCACAAGCTGTTTTATTAAAGTAAAAATGTAGCAGAGTTGAGGTAAAAATCCTGCATAGTTCCTCTTTAATGATCGATTTCGTCTCCTGAGCTCTGACTTGCACTGAAGTTGTATCTCTCAGTCAGAGCCTCTTAACTATTGATGTGTCCACTCGTTCAACAGTAATCTGTTTGGACATGGAACTGATCTCTGAGCTGGTTGGCTGTTTGCCGTTTTCACCGCCGTCGCTGCTGTTGCTGTCGCTGTCGTCGCCTTAACTCCCATGAGCTCTTTTGCTTTTTTGTGTCCTGACTCCTGACACACAATGCTCATCCTCAGCTCGGCGCCCATGTCTCGTAGCGATTCCTGGAGTTGTCATCTCCATCACTCTCATTGGCAGCCAGCAGTCATCTTCAGGACTCATTTCCTGGCGTCATTTTCGGGGGCATGTTCGCTGATGGAATGTGGAGAGACACATATTGTCATTACAAAGTAAAGCCAACCATAGTAATGATTCGGTTTTACACAGTCAATTTCCTCTCATATTGAGGCACATTATTGTCACACAATCTCTTGGCGTGAGCGGTGAGATACTGTCCTCCTGCCTTATTTTTTATCTATTGTAACTTTTCTCTGCTCTTTGTTTGAAAGAACGTTTTATCTCCTAGACGCAAAAAAAAAGAAGAAGTCGTTTTTTTAGTTTGATTGAGTTTTTTATATATGAAGCGACCGGTCACTGTGACCAAATGGTGCAAGAAAGACAGAAAGACCAAAAGAGAGGTTGCCGTGGGAAAGATTTTGGAGAAAACCACTTGATTTGTGTGTAGTTAAAGAGTATAAAACCCATCTGGATCGTAGCCGCGGGCAGAGTTGCAGAAATCAACAACAGCCTGGAGGCAGTCCACTCGGCTCCCAAACTCTCAATCTGCTCTTTTATTTCACAAAGATTTTGTGTCTGCTTTAGCGAGCTGATGGTGTGACTGAGTGACTTCTTGAAGCGCGATATCTATATTAAGTCTTTTTTTTTAGTTTGAATCTGCCTGAAGCCGCTGCCTGAATTAAATCAGTCTGCAAATACAATTCTATAGAGTCGACTGCGACTCACTATAACGCTGTAACGGAGGAAAAGACATGCGCCTCTGCCCTCAGACTGGATGAATGAATCAAAGCCTATTGAGCACAATGTTTTAAAATGTTGAATCCACAGCATCTCCCTGCTGCTGCTGCTGCTGCTTCTCTTGGAGCCGTGCTCGGTCCCGTTTACGTCGTCTCTGTGGCTTGAAATGATATGAAATCAATGTTGTGACACTGTCAGAGTCCCAAGGACAGGTTGGAGAAGATTGTCATTTTCTTTTTGGTCAAAGCTCCACAAAGAAATAGTCCATGTCATAAAATAAAATAAAATAACGTTTCCATATTATTCTTTTCTGTGAGGCGTCTTTGTGTGTTCAGGTGAAAGGACGGCGCTTCGATCGTTCTTCTCTGAACCCATCGACCACTCACAGCGCTTCACAATGGAAAACACATTGTTCAATCATAGAGCACTTTGTCCTACACATACAAACTGTTTCTACCGCACACGCACACACCAGTCGAACATCAGGGGCATTTTGGGGTTCAGTATCTCTCCCATGGACACTTCAGATTAGTGGCTCCTCTTTAGCTCCTCGTTGTGTAACACATTAGGACCAGGAAGGGACGTCAAGGTTTAACAAGCAGATCACAGCTATGAATACAGTCTCCTGGTGTGTTATCAGAGGAAAGCTGCAGATTAATAATTTACGCTACATCAAATATGCTAGAAAATAGTTCCTCCTGCAGTAAAACAACCTGAGTAGTGTATGTGAGATTGTCAGGGAAATGAGGTACAAATAAAGTTGTTCATGGCCGTTCACAGGATGAGAAACGGACACTATCAAGTCCTGTATCATCACCTGGAGAGAGTTGTCAGAGAGAGACACTCACATCGTCTCAGCTTTCTCCCAGAATGCATTTCAGCCGTCCCGGTCCACAGTGACTGACAGACTCTGTGACTTTGTGACTTTTCATCTTTATCACTTCATTTTGCCTCTTTAGTTGTAGCGAACTCATTCTCAACACTGTGGAGGTTGAAATTGCTGCTGCTGCTGCTCAGCGTACTTCACATCCTGACAGGTCCACAGTTCACTGTGTGTGTGTCTGTGTGTGTGTCTGTGTGTGTGTATGTGTGGCCTTGAGTATGCAAATGTGTTCCTCAAGGAAAAGTTCAACAGAACAGGAAATATGCACATCTGCTTTCTTACCTAAAAGTTAGAGGAGAGGATGAATTACCACTCACATCCGTCCCACTGCAGCTGGATTATACACACCTGCAAATGAACATTTTGTCGTGTTCATTTAAAGAAATTATCACAACACAAAGGACAGAAAAAAATAAATTTTTTTCTAAACTTCCTGAAGTTTCTCCTCCAACTTTAAAAAAAAAATATTCGTCTTGATATCAGTTTTCTCATCAGCACATTTCCCCCAAAACTTCTCCTTTCAAACGCACACGAGCGCTGCACCACCTTGTCAACACCGGCGTCGTATCACAACCAGCACATCAGCAGCAGCTGCAGCTCGACTCCTCCGTCACTGTCGACGACGCTGGAAGACGAGGCAGCGCTGGCGGCTCAGACGAGCTCTGGCACACTCAAACATGGACTCACATCTGAAGAGAAAATATGCTTCAGATCACAGGATGTAAACCGTGAGCTCCTCAGTCTGTTGGTTTACTCACTAGAAACCTTAATAATAACAAAAAAGTATTATTATTATTTAGAAAAAGCTTTAAACAACCCTGAAGTGGTTTGGCGTCGTCCCATTTCAAAGGTTTCTTCAAACTCAGCCTTCATCTGCTGAATCTGAAGGACCAAACTCTTCACAGCCCAATCTATCCCACAATGCATTTGGATCAGCTTGGATTATTAACACAGTTAAGAAAATAAAAGTTCAAACAACCTTAATGACATTTTCCTTCTCCACATCCTTTGTGTTTTTTTTTCTTTGTGTTTTAATTGAAGTCATTTGTACATGTGATGATCTAGAGTACTGTTGAGGGGTCTAGTTGCTAGGCAACAGGAGACGCATCGTCCACTTCTCCGTCTCATTAAACCAATGCACAGTTCTGGTCCACATGGTCTACAGAGGACAGATCATTCATAGACCACATGAGCTCAGACACAGTCCGAGTGAAGCTGAACTGGCTCCGTCACATTTCTGTGTCGCCCTAGAAACACTTTTTGTTGCTGTTGTTGTTAGCATTTGTAGCGACTAAGATGTTTCTTTTGTATTTTTTTGTAGGTAGTACTTGCTGTTCACATGTTTTCAAATTGATTAAGAAGTTGTCTGAAGCCAAGAAATCCCATGAGCCTCCGTACCGTAGCTCTGAGCAGCTCGCGGCTCTGCTCCGCCGTTCTAAAAATAGCTTGCACCGACAATTAAAGGTAACGGACCTACTGCTATGACTATAGGGATTATGGCAATGGAGCAGTTTACTAAAATATTGAATTATCTATCCCTTTAAATTGCAGTGTATTGAGCCCTCAGGGCCACCGTACTAGCATTAATTTTGCGGACAGCAGAGCAGCCAAACATGTGATTCAAAACAAATATCCATAAAGTTTTAAACAGACTCTCATGATGATTTAATTTGCACCGCAGGTAAAACCGATGAGATTGTGCATATGACAGCCAACAGCTTCATGTAGCTCCATTAGAAACAGTGTATGAAAGCAAAAGTCCACGTGACGCCTAAAAGGGTCGAGCTTGAGCTTCGAGTGCACAACACAGTCTATAAGATCTGAGGCCTTATTAGAGATAATATGAGAGCGTGATTATAACTGTCACAGGTTAATGCAGCAGTAATTTAGCACTTTGACAGGAACCATTCACTCCTTTTGATTATAGATAATTATGTGCATTTTACTAATAGTTCTGTACTTCTGACATGAGATACACTTTGAAAATCTGACTTTTTTCTGCACATAATGGAGTATTTTTCTCTTCACTTCACCTTTTTCTACAACAAAGGATTTTTTTTTTTATGTTTTATTCCCTCCAACTCTGGACAGTAAAGGACTGTGGGCATGTGAGGCGTCAGGCTCAGCTACGTCTCTTAAAGTCGCTCGCTTGCTGTAGCATCATGCGGGATGGGAAGTGAGAGCTGCACAGTGATGGATGAAAATGAGAGGGGAGCGTGAGGGCATCCAGACTGGGGCTGGCTGGCTGGCGAGAGCAGATTTTAATCAGAGAGGCTGGTAGCAACAGCAGTGCAGCCCCTCAGGGCCCCGGGCGTCACATCACATTATAACCCAGCCCAACCAGAGGCGCCAAAATGGCCGGGCCTGAAATAACAGATAACCCTGCCAAATCGCATCATCATCCAACCCGCTGCGGTCTTAATCTGCCTCATCCTCCTGCACTAATGAAACTAATGGAGGGAATAAGTGACATGCTCTTTCTTCTCTTCCTCTCTCTCTCTCTCTGTCACTGTCATCTCTTTAATGGCGTTGCTGCTGATGGCGGAGGACGAGGATCAGACTCTTTTCTCAGACTTTTTTTTTTTGTTGTTGTTTTTTTTTCTCTCTCTCTCTCTGCTTGCATTTATTTTTGGGGAAGAAACATGAGAAATAAGATAAATATGTAAAGTGGATATGAGGAGATATCTGGGTCAAGACTGCACACACTCAGTTTTTACCAAGAGAAACATGGTCGCTCAGTCAAATACTAACTTTACTTTTGATTTGATCTGATCTCAATTTATTTCAGACAAATTAATAACAAAACAATGCTCACAAAGGAGAAGTACACACTGGTCCTACCCCTTTATCTCTCTTAAAATAAATATTCACTTTTAAATATTTAAATACAGCCCAATAAATGCCCAGTGGTACAGTAGATTAAGTGAATCAACTTAATCAAATGATAAATAATAGATAGACCAACCCTTAACACACTCTGTAGATTAGACCTCGCTCTTGTTCACACTGCCACTCCAAATCACATTTCTTAGCAAATCCAGATTATATCTAGTTTAAGTTTTTCGACAGTCTGAACAGCCAAAATCCACATGAGGTCTGATTCAAACCACATACGGAGGTGGTTTCAAATGTGATTCTGATCTGTAGATTTCTACAGATCTGTTTCAATTGGAGCGTCTCAACTGTTCAAATAGGATTGTGAAAAAAACCAACAACAATGACAATGGCGAGTAGAACGACCGTCACCAGCAAATCATGCAGAATATCTGCCTCGATTCCGGAAATGTGAGCGCCACATTGTTGCTCGACCTGCGCCAAACGCCCCCGTTCCACTGTCGTTCCAGCGGTGATGGTGGCAAACCTCAGTAGTCGCCTCGGTTTCTGACGCTTCCTTGCAGTTAGCAGACTAGAATAGAATAAATATTTATTGTCCACCCAGGTTGTGAAACAAACAAAACAGCATGAATTACACAGAAGAACAAAATCTAAAAACCACAACAACAGTAACTTGGGTTAAAATAAGTTAAAATAACAGTGGGAGATAAGGAAAAGATAGGATGTCTCTGGGTTGGTCACTTCTTTAAGTTGAGGATGTTGATGCTGATTTGTGCCGTAGCTCCACATAATGATATAGGACAAAAACATAGTTCACTGTCGTCTGTTTTGTTTGTTACTATAGAAATCAATGTGGACAAGACACACACAGATGTGATTGCAATATTGCAATATGTAATGTGGACTGTCCATCTATAAAATTGGATTCTGATAAGTTTTACAAAAAAAATAAAGATAATAATAATCTGATTTGTAATCTCAAATTAGTTCAAATTTACTTTATTTGTCACATACAAGTAATTATAGTGAAATTCTTAGGTTACTTCCATTTTGGTCAATATTTAAAAACAATTGAAGAGGTATTAGTAGTAGATTTAAAATATAATACAAAACTAATCTAAACCAGGCCTTTGGCTCCAGACTGTAGTTTGTAATGGTAACCAAGGCGATGTGTTGACGCTTTATGGATGGATGTAGATGTAATCTCCTCCCTGAGGTCACGCTGCAGGACAAACCTCTTCACAGTCTCTCCGTCATTCATCGGCCTCGCTGCGTTCAGGGTCACGGGCAGCTGCAGCCAATCGCAGCTCAAACTGGGCGAGGTCACGCTGCACCGAGGACGGGTCGCCGGTCCATCACGGGACTGACATGTGGAGACCGACAAACAATCACACACACACACACACACACACACACACACACACACACACACACACACACACACACACACACACACACACACACACACACACACATGTCTTTGCATGATGGCAGGAAGCCAGAGTGGAAACACACAGGAAGATGTTGATTAAATAAAATGCTTTTTCCACTCAGTCCAACAAGAACGTTCAACGACTCTGTGATTAAACTGCAGAAAATACTGGAAAAGATTTATAGCACTTACATTCACTTTGTATCTATTTTCTCTTTTCTGTATTTTCAAGTAAAAGAAGTGAGAACTCTGTTATTGTGAAACTTACACAATGAGTCTTTACACTTGAGCTGTGAAATCTCACATGACGTCGTCCACACTCCTGTATATTCACTCAGCTCCATGTAAAACACCTTTTATTAACCACTAAAGGGCTGGACTGTTAAAAGCTCCTAAATGTAAAGGGTGTGTGTTGTGTGGGTTTGTATATAGTGTGTGTGTGTGTCTTTTCAGAGGAGATGTACAAGTTGTTTCAGTCACTGCAGCGTTGCAGCATTTGTTTAATCTTGTGTATTGTCATTGTATGTCGTGTGTTTTCCCACGGACACATTACACCGGTGGTTACATGACAGCGTCTGTGTCGATAAACAAACACACTGCAAACATTCAAAACACAACCAAACACACAAAACTGATGAACCTGCCAGGACTCATGGTTTAATGCCCAGTTGTGACTTCACCAAGGTGACCGCTTAAAAAGCCTTAAATACAAATATACTAATAAAAGGCCTCAAAAAGTCAGATATTATCTTAACTTCAGGTTTTTTAGGTCTTAAAGGGATAGTTCAACATTTTGGCAAATTGGCCCATTGCCATAATCGCTATAGTCATAGCAGTAGGTTCATTACCTTTAATTGTAGGTGTAACCTATTTTCAGTACGGCGGCGCGCAGCAGCTGGCTGCTCAGAGCTACGCTATGGAGGCTAATGGAATTTCTTGGTTTCCCTCATTAAACTCATCAAATTCAACATCCCAAAACTCCACAGCGCTTTTGTAGACAAGTTGTGACCTGCACAACCACCACGCTATGAGATAATGACGGAACGATACGAAACGGAGCCGTTTTCGAGGTAAATACAGGGTAAATACGGAGACTGCTTGCTGAAAAACTGTCCCTGAACGCAACGCGCATCAGCGGTTTTGTATGAATTTACCTCGAAAACGGCTCCGTTTCGTATCGTTCCGTCATTATCTCATAGCGTGGTGATTGTGCAGCTCACAACTTGTCTACAAAAGCGCTGTGGAGTTTTGGGATTTTGTATTTGATGAGTTTGATGAGGGAAACCAAGAAATTCCCTTAGCCTCCATAGCGTAGCTGTGAGCAGCCAGCTGCTGCGCTCCGCTGTACTAAAAATAGCTTACACCTACAATTAAAGGTAACGAACCTACTGCTATGACTATAGCAATTATGGCAATGGGCCAATTTGCCAAAATGTTGAACTATCCCTTTAAATATTGCTGCCTTCAAATGGACGTTTTGAACTTATTTTCATTTGACCTTCCTGTTCATTTTGAACTGACATCAATACCTTTAATAAACCTCTAAACCTATAAAAGAGTATATTTTGACTTTTAGTCTGTATTTTAATCGCAGGTTTGGTCTTAAACTTAGTCAGTTAGTTGTGTTATTGATAAGGTCTTAGAAAATATTGCATTTAACTTCTTCATTCCTGTAGCCCCCCTGCATACCGTCACTCACTGTAGTGTCTGCTGGGTTCTGCAGGACTTTCAAAATAAAATTCCTACTACGTCCCACAAGTTAATTTTATTGCTGAGTTAAATGGAGGTGGATGGACAAACCATCACTAACTAATGTGTATGTTAGTGAGCGTTGAGAGACACAGTACTGGTAACAGCAGCAGTGACTCGTAGGTGGACGTCAGAGCAGCAGACGGTTCAGCTCCGTCTTCACAGACTCTGTAGATCTGGACAACAACACGTTGATGAGAGCGTTTGCTCACGTGAACCAGACCAGAGTCTGAAAACACTGAGCTGCAGGATAATAAACCCTCCTCTCTCTCTCTGTGTGTCTGGGCCCTGGACCAGGACCAGGACCAGGACCCTCTGTGTCTCTGATCCTGAAGCCATCAACACTCTGTGTGAACATCAACAAAAACCAATGACCTGAGATGAACCAGATAACACAGGTGTTAAAGGATCGTTCTGTTGTTTTCATCTCAGAAATGTTTCATCTACATGATCAGTAATCACCTGACTGTTAGGAGAAGGATTGTAACCCCGTCACTAAACCCGATCAGGGTTATGGTTAGGGTTACTAGATCAATGTTTGGCTCATTTTCCCTTAATGCATTAAATCATAATTATTAGAAACAGCAGTAAATTGATATTGAATGGACATAAGCACATATAACTGATCCAGTGACCCAACCTCACTGACTGACTGGTGTTGAAGTATTGCTGTTGTTTCAGCACCATGGACAGCTCTCTCTTTGTGTGTGTGTGTGTGTGTGTGTGTGTGTGTGTGTGTGTGTGTGTGTGTGTGTGAGAAGTTTGGTTTCTCTGCTTATCGTGGTTGTAAATAAAATCTCAGGCCCTGATTCAACTTCCTGCTCGCTGTAGTGACGATCTAAAGAGGTGAAAGGTCAGAGAACCGAGCAGCTGTTTCCTCTCATCTCCACTGGCTTTTTTTATGAGTAATTATTAGATACAAACAAATGATGGTTTGTTTGTTTTTGTTTAGTTTTATAGAAGCATAGCACCTCAATATAAAATCTGTCCTGTCCTCATCCTCACCTTTGAGATGCAAACATGGCTCCTGTTGCCAAGCAACCTTGACAACATATAACTTTATTTCATGAAAACTTTTTGAGGTTGTAACTCTTGGATTAAGCTTAAAGAAAAAAGTATTTAAAGGTTATAGCCACAACTTTTTCATCAAAATGATTCATTTTTCAAAAATAATACATCCACAGAACGTCTAGAGGGGTGCAGAATAAAAGTATTAATTTTACAGATTTTTTTTTATGGTATAGAAGTAATTGTTTTATAAATTTTGACGGGTCCAAAATATATTTACATCTGGTTACGTTGGCAACGTTGACATTCTCTGCGCCAACAGCATTAGTATGTTGATGTCACGTGAGGCGGAGCTCAGGAGGGCCGGACAGTTCTGTGGAGAAATGGCATCGTGCTAATGCTAATGCTAATGCTAACTAACGGTCAGCCGCTACTGTAACGTTTCCGGTGCAGGCGTGATGCTGCGGGTTTGTCGGGTCGTCTGCAGGTGAGTTAGTGTGAAATGATTCAGATTTGTTTCCAGTCCGGAGCTGCTGCTCGTTAAATACGGTTAGCGTTAGCTTAGCTTTAGCTACAAGCCGCAACCTATAGGCGTTACCTGGCAACCAGTACAATTGAAGGTTGGAGCGAGAGCGGGGAAGTGTGAGTGCAACACCTACTGGCCAGGAGGAATTCAACTTGTAGCTAACACCTTTAACGGTGGGGTTCTCTGTTCCCGTCTTCCCGACATGCAGTGTATTATGGGATAGGTTGGCTGAACGTGTTACAGAGTTAAAGAAGGGCTCGTGAAGTGGGACAGTCGTCAGTGGTTATAGGTGAGGCTCACTCCCTGGATCCATGTGCTGCTGCTGCTGCTGCTGCTGCTGCTGCTGCTGCTGCTGCTCTGGTCTGGTTGTGTATCGTTTCTACAGAACTCAGATGAGAAAACTGAGTGCATAAAAAACAGATATTTCTCTTTTTTTTATTATTTTATTATTATTAATATACAATCATATTTTCATCTGGAATCTGTGAACACACAAAAATACAAAACACAACACCCTCTCAGTGACACTGAGCTCTGACAAAGCGCTCGGCTCTTTGATGAGGATGTGATTTAATTCTTCGCCCACTCACAGAGGGGAAACGCAGGTAATTAAATCGTGTAAAGTACAGTATGAGCTGTAGTTACAGACACACACACACACACACAAACACACACACACACACACACACACACACACACACACACACACACACACACACACACACACACACACACACACACACACACACACACACACACACACACGTCTCATTTACAGCTGCTCCTTCTTGTCGACACTTATTTTTATTCAATGTGTTTAATCTATATTTTTTTATTCTATATTTTTAAGGCGAAATGTGGCAGGAAAAAAAACCCAAAGTGAGCTGTGATAGGGGGGAGGGACAGTGGTTGCCAGGGGTAACGGCGAGGCAGGACGTGCTCTGGGATCTGAATCCTTTTTTCATATGAATACATGACGGGGGCACGTTGTTTAAAGCTAAAAACAGGCCGCAGCCGGCGGTGATGACAGCTGACAGCGAAGGTGAGAGGTCGCAGTCCGGGTTCAGTCACATCATATGTTGAGTCTGCTGCACTGGACTGGACACACTGTTATTATGATTTATTTGGGGGAATATAAATCATTTTTTTGGTTGATGTTGTTGATTTGAGAGCTAGAAAGTCGTTTTATAGGAAGTTTAATTACTTTAAATTTGTATCTTAACTCATACTTCTCAGTCTGTGTCTTGGCAAATTAAATAGTCCCAGGAAGAAAAGAATAAGAATAGGAAACGGTGTCACAAATCTGCATTGACTCCAATAATAAGGCTGTGAAATTTGAATTATTTTCTAATTAAAAGATATATATATATATATATATATATATATATATATATATATATATATATATATATATATATATATATATATATATATATATATATATATATATATATATATATATATATATAAAAAAAACATAATTTAATTTTAATGAAGTTGCTTTGTTAATACGGGAGAATTTATTAGGAGTTAATGCAGCTCATAAAGTCAACAGTGTGGTTGTGAATGGAGGCGGTTTTCAGTGGAAATGACGGAGAGATAAAATCTCTGGACTTGAAATGAGGATAGAGAGAGAGAAAGAGAGAGAGAAAGAGAGAGAGAGCAGGTATCTGAGTCATTGTTAGCCTCGCTCGTCCTCCCGACACCACCAGCGTCTGTGGTAAGGCAGTGGATAAAATAATTTATGACATATCAGTGCAGCGTGTGTGTGTGTGTGTGTGTGTGTGTGTGTGTGTGTGTGTGTGTGTGTGTGTGTGTAGCTACAGTGCTGAGAATAGCAGGAATGGCTGATGGCAGTGAGTGACCTAGTCATGGCTAAGGCCTGAGAGAGAATCCAAAAGAGTTCAAAACACACTCAATTTTTAATCCCTGCAAGTAGCAGAGCGGGGAGGGGCCACACACACACACACACACACACACACACACACACACACACACACACACACACACACACACACACACACACACACACACACACACATTGTGGCCTCATCCCTCAAGGTGTTTATGTTTCAATCAAAAGAGCTGAAGTTGTGTGACCAGAAACGAGCAGCTGCAGCCTCCACCTTCATCATTCACCTCACACTCCTCCTCCTCTTCCTCCTCCTCATCTTCCTCCTCCTCCTCCTCATCTTCCTCGCTCCTCCTCTTCCTCCTCCTCTTCCTTCTCCTTCTCCTCCTCCTCTTCCTCCCTTTCCTCCTCGCTCCCTCTTTCCTCCCTTTCTTCCTCCCTCCTTCGTCCTCCCATTCCTCCTCTTCCTCCTCCTCTTCCTTCTCCTACTCCCTCCTCCTCTTCCACCTCCCTCCCTTTCCTCCTCCTCTTCCTCCTCCCACCTCCCCTCTTCCTCATCCTCCTCCTTCTCCTCTTCCTCCCTCCCTCCCTAGTCCTCCTCCTCCTCCCTTTCCTCCTCACTCCTCCTCTTCCTCCCTTTCCTCCTCGCTCCCTCTTTCCTCCCTTTCTTCCTCTTTCCTTCTTCCTCCCATTCCTCCTCGCTCCTCCTCTTCCTCCTCCTCCTCCCTTTCCTCCTCTTCCTCCTCCTCCTCCTCATCTTCCTCGCTCCTCCTCTTCCTCCTCCTCTTCCTTCTCCTTCTCCTCCTCCTCTTCCTCCCTTTCCTCCTCGCTCCCTCTTTCCTCCCTTTCTTCCTCCCTCCTTCGTCCTCCCATTCCTCCTTTTCCTCCTCCTCTTCCTTCTCCTACTCCCTCCTCCTCTTCCACCTCCCTCCCTTTCCTCCTCCTCTTCCTCCTCCCACCTCCCCTCTTCCTCATCCTCCTCCTTCTCCTCTTCCTCCCTCCCTCCCTAGTCCTCCTCCTCCTCCCTTTCCTCCTCACTCCTCCTCTTCCTCCCTTTCCTCCTCGCTCCCTCTTTCCTCCCTTTCTTCCTCTTTCCTTCTTCCTCCCATTCCTCCTCGCTCCTCCTCTTCCTCCTCCTCCTTCCTTTCCTCCTCTTCCTCCTCCTCCTACTCCCTCCTCCTCCTCCCCCCTTTCCTCCTCTTCCTCCCCCCTTTCCTCCTCTTCCTCCTCCTCCTCCTCCTCCCTTTCCTCCTCTTCCTCGCTCCTCCTCTTCCTCCCTCCCTCCCTCCCTCCTCCTCCTGCTACTCCTCTTCCTCCTCCTCCTCCCTTTCCTCCTCGCTCCTCCTCTTCCTCCCTTCCCTCCTCTTCCTCCCTTTCCTCCTTCTTCCTCCTCCCACCTCCCCTCTTCCTCCCCCGTCCCTTCCCTCCTCCTCCTCTTCCTCCTCCTCCTCCTCCCCCTCCCCCTCCTTTTCCTCCTCCCCTCCCTCTTTCCTCCCTTTCTTCCTCCCTCCTTCTTCCTCCCTTTCCTCCTCCCACCTCCCCTCTTCCTCCTCCCTCCCTTCCCTTCTCCTCTTCCTCCCTTTCCTCCTCTTCCTCCCTCTTCCTCCTCTCCCTCTTTCCTCCCTTTCTTCCTCATCTTCCTCCTCCTTCTTCCTCCCTTCCATCCTCCTCTTCCTCCCTTTCCTCCTCCTCCTCCTCCTCCTCCTCCCACCTCTACTCTGCAGCCCGTGCTGTTGGCCTCGTGTCCCGTTCTCCGAGAGAAACTTCAAAATAAATCCATCACTGTCAGGCCGTGGTTGAATTTTAAGACGGGCTAGGATCGACCTTTGTCTGTCTTTTCTGTTTGTTTGAACATCTGTCACATGCGATATCACCGATACTGCGCTGACACGTCGCTACATCCAAGTCTTCAAGTCCAGGAGAGATCAGCGTTGTTATTGGACTCAGACTCTATAATCAGACTGTACGAGCCGGTCCACTGATAATATGATAAATAAACTCCTTATTTATCATTCGAACGGCAGAGCTGACTCTGACTTTCTGCTTTCCACAATGTTTTGGGACTTTGGGACCTTGAGACCCAATTACTGCTGTAGATGGATGTATAGACTTCTGTTTTTTTTTTGTGAGCAGGGTTAGATCATAATAACATTTCTGATAGAGCGGTAATTAATTAGAGCTGCAAGCGGTAATAATAATCAGGGTCCAAACAGAGAAAATGACAAAATGTGACATTTGTAAAGCAGAAAACTAAACACCCAGATGAGCGGAGATTAAAATAATGGAGGAACTTTGACTCTCAGTTGTTTTTTTACTGAAGTTAAATACAGCTCACATTAACCAAGAGGAGAAGAAATGCTTCAGTGGAGTATATTTACAAATTAGATGAAATAAAAACTTTATTACCATCTGGAGAACATCGCTGTCAATCAGTTTTAGTTGATGTAGCTTATCTGAAGCGAGATGATCATTATAATAATTATTATTACTACCATCAACCAGACTTCTGTCTGTCAGCTCTCTTATTTTCTGAAGTTCAAAACCTAAAAACCTCTAAATCTACAGGTCGGTTCAGGTGGTTTGATTCATGCAGTTTGTTTTTGAAGGACCTCCACTTCCATCAACTCCACCTTCATCATGTTATGAAGTATGTCTGTAGCACAGGTGGAACAGCGAAGGTCTTACAATCAGTTAAAGTTCTGTCTTTAGATTAAACAAAACCAAAACTGAAGCTCAAGTAAGAAGTAAGAAGTTCAGCTCTCCACTTCTGTCGTTGACTGTAGGTGATGTTGCATTTGTCTTGAAGAAACCTGTTCTCCTCCACCTCCATTCACACTTTCTGAAGGAGAAAGTTCAAGTTGAAAACGTAGATCAAGCCAAACAGTAGGGCTGGGACGATATGCTTTTCTCCCGATTAGATTCTTCTACGATTTTTTGGATGGCGATTCGATTTAAATTGCGATTCTATGATATTGCCGATTTTTATTCTGCATTTTTAACATTTCTCTGCACACAAATACTGTAGGAGCCTATAAATTAACATACTCCATTATAAAGTGAACTTAAACCCTTTTCAAAACGATTTTTGTAAAAAAAAAAAAAAAAGATTTAAAAATCGTCAAAAAAGATATTGCAATATTTATGTGAATCGATTTTTTCTCCCACCCCTACCAAACAGGACTCCACTCTCACCCACGTCCTACAGATCTCACAGAATATCAGTTCATGTTGGTGTTTTTGATGTTTGTCATGAAGCTTGTGCACATCAGTTCACTATTAGCTTCATGTTTTATAATGTGTAAAAAGCAGATGGATGGATGAAACTGGATGAACGGAGAAAATGAATCTTTTCTTATCTGTTTCAGTCTTATTGAACTTGTTCTGTGATGAAGGACGTTCATGATCGTTCTTTACTCACAAAGGTTGAGAACTAACTCCTTCAGCCTTGATGTGTTTGATATATAGATGAAGTTGAAGTGTGTGCGTGTGGTTTTTATTTTTAGCTTCCTTAAGTGTTCATGAAGCATGTTTTGATCTTTTCATGCTCAGTAACCAAAGCAAACGTCCACAGAGTGACTCCACTCAGCATCCTGACTCCTGCACACACTTCAGTCTTACACATTCATAATTAATTGAAAGTAAAGATTGCCAGCCTTTTTTTTTTTTTTCCAGCTAAACACACTTTCAGTCCAGCGACGTATGTGGATGATGAAAACACGTCATTAGTATTAAAATATTCCACTCCGGAAAATATGTTAGAAAGTCACACATGTTCCTGGAGCATTTCCTCCAGACGAGGCGTTCACATGTACATACGTTAATGAACTGATTATATTCATCATTTAAATTACATTTTAACTGCGTGTGAGACACTGCGCCGTGGTTTGTGTGTGTGTGTACCTCAGATAATATCCATCAATAATCAAACATTGGATTTCTTTCCATTAAAAACCTTATTAACCTTATTTACTTTGGTTCGGAGAGAGAGAGTTCACAGTAAGTTAAAACGTGTCACTTTAACGTCACGTTGCTGTCATGGTAACGTCATGATGGTATCAGCAGGTCTCTCATGAAACACAATGAGGAGGTTGAGCATCTGGATGAGAAAACACAGACAGTGTCGTCACTAGACCGGTCCAAGAGTTTTTATAATTTCATATTTTATTCATGTTCAATGTCACCTTCACCTTTGGCAGCTGGTTTTTAAACGGCGTAGCTGCTTTGACTCTCAATAAAAACATCTGGATCCACATGTGGTCAGTGGTGAGTGACCTCTAGATTATAACACCACCAACACTGGAGCTCCAACCAAACCAGTCTGTACTTAAAACAGTGGAGTGGAAAACATGATAAATTAAAAACTCTTTTGCAGAAACTGACAGAATACTAGTTAGTTTGAAGGACTGTAATAACTCTGACAAGAATAATACTCCCTTTTTTGAAAAGAAAATTGTATTAAAAGCTTAAAACTGCATGATTTATGAGGAATAAAAATATAAAGAAGTGTAATAAAAAAAAGCTTTTAAGTTTGAAATTATGACTCACCTCTTATCTTTCATTAAAGTCACTTCACCAGTTCATACAGGACTCAGAAAAGAAAAGTGCCACTGGACATCAGTTACATTAATAAACATGAGAGCTTTATCACCATGGTTACTGTAGTAATAATAATCATAATGCATTCGGTTAAAATGAGTTCTTCCTCAACAGTTGTCGTCACTTTTTTGTTGCCGGACAACTACAAATTGTCTCTGGTTGTGAACCTTTAATCAAACTTTATTTCATACAGTTAAAACAGTTGCAGCATAAAATGCCTCCCATAATAATAATAATATAAACACCCTGATAATGATAAGATCTGTAAACTAATAAGACAATAAATTAGTAATTATACATTATTATTATTAGTAAATAATAAAACAGTGAAACTAATATTAGTAATAATTAAAGGGACAACGAGGAGTTTCTATTGGGTTATAAAAAAGTCTCACGTTAATGTGGGTGAATCTACGTTACCCACACATGTTAATGGGCCCATTTTCGATAAATATATTGTTTTGTCTCTATCGCTAATTTGTTATTATTAGTGGTGGTGGAAATGCTGGTCGAGTCGACCAGCGTTTCTTTACTTTCGGTTTTGTGGCGAGTCATGAGAATAACGCCGCCGAATCGCCGTTTATGATCGGAACTACGACGGTATGTGAACGTCTTCGAACCTCTGACTTTAATTCTTGATGAATGAAAACATGAGTCTGTCTTGCGCCGGTCAAAGAATTTCACGGTGCGCGCGGAGGCTCGTGTGAAAACGCTTCGCTTTTCCAAAACTCCTCGTTGTCCCTTTAAAATATTAATAAAAAGAAGGGAAATTCAGTTAAAAACAAGACTACAAACCATAAAGAACCTCGTTTGTGAACGCCCACTGTGTGAGAACAGTGGACGTTCACAACCACCGTGCTGCAAATCAACGATCACCTCGGCTCTGGCTGAAAGCTGTTTCCTCCCACTTTGTTTCCATGGTAGTGTTGATGAGACCAGTTGGGTGGGGAGCTGGTGCATGTGCATGTGTGTTTGTGTGCATGCATGTGTGTGTTTGTGTGTGAGAGAGAGAGAGAGGGAGAGAGAGAAGGCAACAATGAGGTGGAGAAACAGACAGCGTCAGGGATAATGTTCATATTGGCTGACACGAGGGAAAAGCAGCTTTTAAAGCGTTTAGCTTTAATTTCATTCAGGAGTGACATAATTGATTTTAATGAGATGTTTATAGAGTGAAGTGTCGGTGTTGCTAAATCATTTGCAAGTCTGCCTGACGGGTACTTGTGAGGTTTGCACCGGGGAGAAGGAAACACACACACACACACACACTCACACCTCTGCTGCCAGAACTCCTGCAGCAGAAACCTGGGCTCGTCTCCATTCACTCCTCACACTGCGGTCGCTCGTTTTTAATTAAGAGCGTGTTTATTCCAGGAAATACCTCCTGAACTTTGACACCGTATTGAAGGAAAGTCTTTTCTTCTTTTTGTTGTCAGCTTGGCCTTTTGTTAAAAGCCAGAATCCCCATCATCCTCCTCATCATCATCATCATCATCCTCCTCCTCCTCATCATCATCACCATCATCACCATCATGGGGGCTGAGGCTGGGCTCTGTAGGTGCGAGCACCAGTTCTCCCCGGCTGCTGTCGACTGCTGCTGTTCACAGTATCAGTGCGGTGATTGAGTGACAGAGTGTCACATTGCTGTTATGAGGTCGCTGCAGGCCTGTGTGCTTTATAATGGAGCAGTGTGAACATCACAGCGCTGCACACACACACACACACAAACACACACAGACACACAACAAGCCTGATGTCAGAGAGACGTCCTCGTCTAGTCACAGGTTCAAAAACTTCACATCGCCCTTGTGTGTGTGTGTTTATATTTCCTTGATGACGAGAAGAAAAGTGATTATGGTGGCCCTGATGGCTCAACTATCAGAAAACATTTGGGTTTTGCAAACATACAAATTTAGTAAAGACAACAGAAGTGTTTCCTGGGGACATTAAAAAGCGATGGATCTGCTGGGACTTGTTATTCATAGTCTAATTATGACTTTTTGAAGTTTAAGAACAGTAAATAACAAAATGTGTCCCTGCAGATTCATCTCCTTTTTCTTTTAAAGGGAAACTATGCAAGCCTGTTGCTAACCCTCCTCCTGGCCATGTGCATTTGTTTACAACAAAGCCGACGAGAAAGCGATCCATGGAGCGGTGGATAACATTATTTATCATAAACGTCTTACAATGTGTACTGTATATTTGTAATCTGTCATAAACAAGAGATTACGTGTTTGTGTGGCGGTGCCGCAGAGACGAGAGCTGGGACACCGGGTCGGAGGCTCTGGTTGGTTTTCAGCCAAGAGATGCTAGAGGTGCTTTCACACCTGGATCGATTGGAGACGTTGTTCTGAAACGGGGAACGGTTTATGTCAGAGATCGGTTCGTTTGGACATATGTGAACACAACATTCAGGGTTGTTCAGTTCTGGTCGAGGATCACTCCTGTCAGCTTCATTTTTTTCGGGTCGGGTCTGGGCTTCAACCTCGGTTTGGACCGTGTCGGATTATAATCTTCAGCCTCGTTGAGACATCTACTCCATGATTTTATTTATTTGTTTTTAAAGCAGAAGTAAGCGGAATATTTGTGTTAATATAAGTCTTAAATAGTTATATCTTCCGACAGCAATCACTTATATAGAGTGTTTGGTCTGAAACACGGGTCTGTCAGTCACTCTGCTCTGCTGTAAGCTGAGGAGAAAACTTCTTGGATACTTCCTTGTATCCTACAACCTTTATCCAATGAGGAGAGAGAACGGCATAAAGGGGCGGTCCTCTCTGTGTGTGCAGCCAAGGGATGCACGTGAATGTGGTGACGTAGGGACAAGGACAAATAGATCCATGACGAGGGCGAGGGCTGCTAACTCCATCGGCTGACAAGAAGTTAGCCAAAACGACTGGATCGCTTACTTCTGCTTTAATTTCTGACCAATAAGAGAAGAGTTTGTTAGCGCATTTGTTTACAACTTTGGACCGTTTGGAGCTGTTACCGCGTGGGAACGGCCCCAAATAAAGAATGCAACAGTATCGGTTTAGTTGCTGAATCTGAACAAAGCAGGTGTGAATACGCCCTGGGTCTCCCTGGAACAAGTTACATGTCATTTATCTAACAACCAGCGCTATCACTCTGAAGCTGGTTAATTAAGGTACAAGTGAAGCATAGTTCCTCTTGAAATTAGTTTTTGTCTTAACTCTGAGACAGGAAACTCAGGCAGAGACGGAGAGAGGATGATGAATGATGATGATGATGATGATGATGATGATGATGTGGCACAAAGGACCAGAGGTTGACTAGGAATATAATGAGCTGCATGGTCTCTATGAACTCCAGAGAGTGAACCCTGTCCATCTGAACCACCAGCGTCCACTCCTGTGTGAGCTGCTCTTCAGTCTGGACCCTTCACATCACCACCACCACCACTTGACCCTGCTTCACCCCGGGATCTGTAAAAACCAGCAGCAGCAGCAGAGCAGAGCGGTCTCTCCCCGGACACAAACACTTCACAGCCTCCACCTGATACCCACACTGAAAATAAAATAAAATAAATAAATAAATAATAATAAAAATCACACTCCCCTCTGCTTCAACACCTTCTCCTCACACTGATTATTAATACCTCACACACTCCTGCGGGCAGCAGCACACTGACTGAAGCCAGGCTGAATCTCAACAAGGCAAAAACTTATTGACCGTGATTGATTTTGAAACATCTCTGGACACCTCCCATGCATTTAGATATACACACACACACACACACACACACACACACACACACACACACACACACACACACACACACACACACACACACACACACATGGCTTCACCAGGCGTTTAGGCTGCAGCTCTCTGATGCTCAATCAGGAAAAAACAACAGGTTTGACTGTGATTCTTGTTATTGTTCTTGCAGGACGTTCCTTCTCCGAACGCCCAAGGACGTATTTTCCATTAAACTGCGACTGTGGAGAGCTGTTTTGATTGCTTTTCAATCAAGCGAGACAAACACTAAATTTTGAGGAACTGCTAAATTATGGGCTTCTTTCATGAAGCGTGGATGACTGACACCTCCAGCTGCGGCGACACTCCTCCTGTTTGCACTGATTTTATATTTATTTATACAGGGAACGACTTGTAGCTGGCGGTCAGACCGAGGAGAAGGAGGTGTCACATGAAGCCTGCGAGCGTTTTACTTATTTATTAATAAAAATAAAAAAACCTTGTTGACGACGTGTGTGAAGTGACATGGAGGAGGACGGTGTCGGTGGTTGTTGTCCACGCCCGTCCTCAACAACGCAGCTCCAACCAGTTCTGTTGAGTCTGTCCCCGACATCACCATCATGAATTTCTCAAGCGCGCTGCGACCACTCGTCTGCAGAATATGCATAATTTCAGACAGTGTGTGCATATTTTTGCATGCATTAAGTTTCCTGAAAGGTTTTTAAGAGCTGGATACTTGTTCATTAAATTAAGAGACTGTGCAGCAGGTTGTTATGACCCAGGGGTCAGGTTTTTGTTGCTAGGTGACATCTAGTGGTCGTAGTTATCTATCTATCTATCTATCTATCTATCTATCTATCTATCTATCTATCTATCTATCTATCTATCTATCTATCTATCTATCTATCTATCTATCTATCTATCTATCTATCTATCTATCTATCTATCTATCTATCGATGATCTATCTATCTATCTATCTATCTATCTATCTATCTATCTATCTATCTATCTATCTATCTATCTATCTATCTATCTATCTATCTATCTATCTATCTATCTATCGATGATCTATCTATCTATCTATCTATCTATCTATCTATCTATCTATCTATCTATCTATCTATCTATCTATCTATCTATCTATCTATCTATCTATCTATCTATCTATCTATCTATCTATCTATCTATCTATCTATCTCAATTCCTATCTATCGCTAGCTATCTCAATTCCCTTGTGAAACCAGCAGCAATTTCCATGAGCACTTAAAGGGATAGTTCAACATTTTGGCAAATTAGCCCATTGTCATAATCCCTATAGTCATAGCAGTAGGTTCATTACCTTTAATTGTCGGTGCAAGCTGTTTTTAGAACGGCGGAGCAGAGCCGTGAGCTGCTCAGAGCTACGCTACAGAGGCTAATGGGATTTCTTGGTTTCCCTCATCAAACTCATCAAATACACAATCCAACAACTCCAAAATGCTCTGGTGGACAAGTTGTGACCTGCACATTCACCACGCTATGAGATAATAACAGAATGTTACCAGGCAGCGTTAAGACACGCCCAGTCACTCTCCATCTCAGCTAAAAGCAAAATGTGATTGTAATAGCCAGGTTTCAACCCATAGAGGGCAGTCACTCTTACATTTTGTTTTACAACAAAATAAACCAAACCCCTTAATATGGTTACCACGGTAACGGTCGTGAGTGGCTGTTTATTAGAGCTGCAGCTAAACCAGTGTGTTCAGTTTTATGAAGCTAAAATTTACTGAAAAGCCTTTGAAGACTTTTACAAATATCTGGAGGCAGGAAAACACTGTGGTCATTAAGAGACTGAAGAGCAAAAATGAGTCAAAATTGAGGGAATTACCTGCTTCCTGGAGAAAATACAGCAGCGTCTTCTGCTACTGGATCATATTGTTATTATGAGGAGCAGTCATAGTAGTAATACGACTTTGGTAGTAATAATAAATAGTTGTGTGATGCTTTATGTGGCTTTAACCCTGAAGGAGGAGGAAGAGCTGCTGTAACATGTAAATCTGACAGACGTCTCCACTTATAAACACAAACTAATAAAACATTTTGAGGTTTTGAATCTTTCTCTCTTCAGTGTTTCCATATAATCTATTTGCCTTACTTGTCAATATCTATCGCTGCTCTTTCCCACATCATGAAATCCTCATTATTATGAGTTGAAAATGTCATTAGCAGATTTATATAAAGCTGCTATTTGAATGTTTTTTTTCTTCCTTTCATTACTTTTATTTGATCTGCTCTTATTCTCCTTATATTAGATTTTCCTACAGAATACAGTCCCTGTTCTTTCTGTCGCCTCTTGTTTTCCACCGGCGCCTCATGCGTCAAGGCTGAAATGATCAAATATTTACGGCGTTTGTGTCCGCATATGTGTGTTTTGATGGGAGGCTTTTGAGTAAGCCATCATGATATTGATATTTCTTTGATTCCGAGCCGATCCGTCCCGCCTCGGCCCCGCCGGCTGTGACGTATCGGCGCACCGTGGTCCATGTTAATGACGCCCTGCTCCTCCCTTTCTCTCTCTCCTTCCACTCACTTTGTCTCTGTCTTGTCTCTCTTTGCAGACGGACGCTGCGCTGATGTACGATGCCGTGCACGTGGTGGCCGTGGCTGTGCAGCAGTCTCAGCAGATCACCGTCAGCTCATTACAGTGCAACCGACACAAGCCCTGGCGCTTCGGGAACCGCTTCATGGCCCTCATCAAAGAGGTAGAGGCTTCTCCAGTACCTGCTCCACACCTTCAAACAGGAAAAACACACGTGCTCTCAGGAAACAGGCAGACAGCCCAGGAATATAAATAAGACCGAGAAGGGGAAATACGACTAGATGGAGATGATTTATCTGTGTATTTATCTATATGGAAAGTCATTTTCCAGTTTGTGTACATACATACTCCCCCGAGGAAGCAGCCAGTGTTGATGTTTCTCTCTGAATTTCCACACTAATCACTCATGCAGAAACATAAACACAACATTATCTAAATTTTGGGGTAATTACCCCACAGTTTGCTGCGTTTGTGGAGCCGGGACGGTTAATCCAGAGCTTTCTATCTGTGGGGGATTAGGCAAACTATATTTAGAGGCCTCTCCAAACTTCTGTTCTCCCCCTTTTTTTTTTTTTTTATACTTTGCAGAGATCATGAGAAGACTTTCGAAGAATTAAACCATATGGGTCGAGATCTGGATGTGTTTATATTAAGCGCACAGTTTTTCACCATGCAAATCTCATCTTTCTGACCTCCTCCTCCCCCTCGTCTCCTCTCCGTCGCTCCGTCGCTCCCTCCATCTGCTGCTTTTAGGCTTTTTCTTTGTCCTCTGACTGGAGGCTCTCTAAGCCCACAGAGTCAAACAGGAGGAGGCCGGCGTTTATAAGACGACACTGTTTAGCTCGATGGCAGCGCTGCGGAAAAGTCAGTGGAGACGTGTGTGTGTGTGTGTGCTAATCCAGAGTGATGAGGCCGGACACCAGCTAACATGACACACTCTCTCTCTCTGTCAGGATCTTTACTGGACTGAAGGACTCTTTTGTTTACGTCTCAGAAACAGGATGTGTGTGATTTTCTGTCATTTCTATAGAAATGCAGACGAAGGGACGAGTCTCAAAGGCATGATGACAATATATGCTGTATGTGTAGTTTTTATATTGTCTCCTATGTGCTCAATTAATGAGGTGGTGATGCTGAAATAAATGTCACCACAAACCTGGAGGAGACTTAATAACCTGTCCACAAATAATGAGTAACCACTTTATGATCAAACCTCCTTATTAGGGATTTATGATCACTGGTTACCATGTTTGTTGATGAGCTTTATAAATCATTTACAAGCTGTTATAACACAATGAAAGGGCAACAGTGACCTGCCATGCTCATGGTAAATGGCAAAGAGACTTGCACTTATATAGTGTTTTTCCAGTTCCAGTTTTTTTCACTCAGACTTTACACTGTTTCGTCGCATTCACTGTTTCACACACATTCATGCAGCACTGTTCGCAGACAGGCTTCTGGGTGCTAATCAGTCACACGCATTCACACAAGTGTGGGTTCAGTGTCTCACCTAACAACACTTCTACATGAGGACTGAAGGAGCCGGGAATCAAACATTTGATTCCCGGCTCTGGAAGGTTCAGAAAGTCAGTGGGTTCCCGTCTTCCCTTGTTTTCTACGTCATCTATTTGAACTTGATGCTTCGTATTTGTAAAGTTTCCAGCAATTAACCGGCCAGGTTGCCAGGTATGCCTATAGGTAGTCCTTCTAGGTAGATAGTAGCTAAAGCTAAAGCTAGGCTAACGCTAACCGTATGGAAACACATCGGAATCATTTCACACTAACTCTCCTGCAGACAAACCCGACAAACCTGCAGTATCACGCCTGCACTGGAAACGTTACAGTACCAGCTGACCATTAGTTAGCATTAGCATTAGCATTAGCACAATGCCATTTTCTCCACAGAGCTATCACGATCTGGCCCCTGAGCTCCGCCTCACGTGACATAAACGTACTAGAACGCAGAGATCATTTCATGCCAAAGTTGCCAACGTAACCATGTGTAGGCTAAATATTAAAAAGATTTGGACCTGTCAAAATTAATAAAACAATTGCTTATGTACTATAAAAAAAGAAATTCAGTAAAATTAATACTTTTATTCTGCACCCCTCTAGACGTTCTGTGGATGTATTATTTTTGAAAAAAAAGTTGTAGCTATGACCTTTAACTTTGTTTATATGGTTTTGCTGATGTATGCAAAAGATTTAGCCTTAGAGTTGAGTATAGATTTTTCTTTTTTATAGAGAAAAGACAAAAAAAAGAAATGATCGTTGAACAACTCAGAGAGAGCTAGAACAACTATGACTAAATATGAATGAAAAGATGATAAATAAATAATAGGAACAGGACAGAGACAAAGTTAAACAGAATAAAAAACAGATGCATGACTCAGGTAATAGTAAACAGACATAGAGAAAGCAACAGACAACCAAAACAATATGTCTACCTCTCTTGTTTCAGTCAGGGGTGAGTGGATCTGTCTTCTTAACCAGTTAAAGGAGCAGCCAGTTCATATCAGTCCGATTTCCTCCAACTTCAGAAGATAAAGGTTGTGTGTGATCCCTGGTGGTTTCTTTAATCCTTGGTCGCCCCTGCTGCAGTACAACACTGTGAGCAGTGCTGCTGCTGCTGCTGCTGCTGCTGCTGCTGCTGCTGCTGCTGCTGCTGCTGGTGGTTTATTCAGACACTAAGTCAGAGCGGTATGACAAATGCTTTCTAGCACAGTCGCCTGTTCCACTGAACTTCCAGGTCTGTGACTCCCACTCGTCTCCACTAAAGATAGGCCCTCAAGTTCCCGGCTCCCTGTTAGAGGAGCATTGTGATGATTCGATGTGCCTGAGAAAAAGAAAAAAAAAAAGCCTCTCCTGCTCTGAGCCACTTTCATGCTACATTGTATCCTATCACATCCCTAAATATCTGTAAAGATCGGGGTAATTGCCTTCCCACTGTCACGAATGCAGCCTCAGAGCCTGTGTAGGCACCTTGATGCTGGGGAAGACTGTACAAACACAGAAAAGAGAGACACTGCTCTGCCTCAAACACACCAGACACACGTTTTACAAAGCTGTGGTTGTAGTTGAGTTAACGCTGCTGGTGGTTGAACGTCTCTTCTGGTTCTGTGTGTGGTTTTTTTATGTGAAGGCCCACTGGGACGGCCTGACCGGGAGGATCACCTTCAACCGCACCAACGGCCTGAGGACAGACTTCGACCTCGATGTCATCAGTCTGAAGGAGGAGGGACTCGAGAAGGTTGTATCTTTAATGTTTATATATGTTTGTGTGTGTGTGTGTGTGTGTGTGTGGTCCAAGTTATGAAAACATACAGTGATGTAGTATAAAGAGATAAAGTCCACGTCAGGAGATCAGTGCGATCACTTGGTCTGGGTAATTTAAGTTTTTCTTTAAAACAATCAATTCTTTGGGGACGACTTGATTCCATGTACCACAAAACAGACTGAGCAGGTCGGTCGATATTTAGGCCTATACTCAAGAGACTGGACATTATATTTCAGTTTGGGTTGTATTGACATCAGATTTCTAACGTGAACTAATTGCAGTGAAGTGGTAAATAATAGGTTTGAAAGGTTTTGACTTTTGGCTAAAAGAAAAAAAGGCGGTGTCATTGTGAGGAGGCTTAAACTCTCTAAAAACAACGGTCGCCTCCTGTCTCCTCTGCGCTGACAGGCTCCTCCTTGTGTTCAATTAGCGTAGTGCTAAGTCAGCTACAGACACCAACAGTTGAAAAACTGCAGCTCCATGACTTTTTATTCCTAAATTTACTTTTCAGCAGAGTTCAGTTTGTTTGTTTTTTTGTTTTTTTAAGTTGAATCCAGAGTCAGTGGACTTGGATGGTTTAGATACTTAACCCTCCTGCTGTCCTCCTGGGTCAAGGAAGGAAGGAAGGTAGGTAGGAAGGAAGGCAGGAAGGAAGGAAGAAGAGAAGGAAGGAAGGACAAAGGGAAAGATGGGAGGGAAGAAGGAAGGGGAAAAGGAAGGAATGATAGATGAAGTGAGGGAACAGATTGGGTCAAAAAGGAAGGAAGAAGTAAGGATGAAGGGAGGGAAGGGAGGGAGGAAAAAAGGATTGTGGAAAGAAGGAAGGGAAAAAGGAAGGAAATAAAGATGAGGGAGGGAACAGATTAATTCTAGGAAGGAAGAAGGGAAAGAAGTGAGGAAAGAAGGAAGGGGAAAAGGAAGGAAAGATAGATGGAGGGAGGGAACAGATCAGGTCAATTGGATCAAAAGAGGTAGGAAGAAGAAGTAAGGATGAAGGGAAAAAGGAAGGAAGGATGGAGGAAGGGAACAGACGGACAACAGGAGAGTTAAAGATGTTTTACCTGCTGTGGATCACTGAGATCCTTTATATTTGCAGGTTTCAGAGCATCAACAGTGTTTAGTAACTGAGACACCTTTCTTAAATGTCAGAAAGGTCTCAGTGTCACAGTTCACGACACCGTCTCACTGGTTTTATATTTATCTGCTGCCTGTGTGCACGGCCGCTCCTCCACATGAACTCTCTGACCTGAATAACCCTCGTAAGACTTGTAATGAAACGACAAAGCCCCAATAAGAGCTGTGTATCGTAATGCAAATGAATTGGATCGTATTCATCAGAGGAATACACGAGGATCAAACCTCAAGTTCACCATCAATTTAAAAAGTGCATTCAAGTTCAAATCAGAATTACACAGGGGAGGAAAAAAAGGGCTCGACGTGTGACTGAGGTCCAGATTGACATTCAGGACTTCGCCTCGGTGGTACTCGGCGGGCGTGAGCCGCTGGGACGAGGCCAAATGTCACATTTAAATTATGAAGATTTTTGTTAGAGAGAGGGACATTACAATCTGCATTTGCACAAACAGAACGGGAACACGGTGTTAACATGCACGACGAGGACATTTGAACGGTTGTGTAACATTTAAATCGACCTCGGTCTCATCAGTGAAATACTAATAGTCAGGTTTAACATCCACACGCTCTTCTAGAGACTTATTGATGGTTATAATCAAAGTCCTCTTGTGTGAATGAGCCGGGCAGAGAGAGTCCTCGTAGGAGAAGCACCGTTAAAGAAAGTGGGGGAAAAAAAACTTGACACACAGAAAGCCGAGTCGCATCATCATATTTCTAAATGTGACATTTCATCTCAGCGTTTGCACCAAGTGGTTCCTCACAAAGATGCCGGTGGTTTGTTGCCATGCGACTCCAAAAGTGCTCGCACTCGACGACACGACGGACGGAGATTCTGCCTCATTTTTGTTTTTTTGTGTGAATCAGACAGATGGAAAGTCTTTTTTGTTTTTTTGTTTGAAGCTAACAGTGCAGACATTAGACGGAGCTACTGTAGCTGACAGCACACTCTGTCTGTCTGTGTGTTTGTGTGTGTGACAAATCAGATTGATTTCAAAGCTTGCCAGGAACTCAAGCTGTTTTTCTTATTTTACTCAGAACTCTCTCATGTTTCCTCGCCTCTCTGAGCATAATAAGGGCAGACGTAGAAAGAGGGAGGAGGACGCTGACAGTTATGGGACATTTAGAAATAAAATAAAGAAATGAATAAAGGAAACCAACCGGCTGTTGGTGGTGGAAACATGTTGTTTGAGTCACCAGTAAGAAGATGAAATATATGGTTGGTTAATGTTATAGGCTTTGTTCAGATCTGATCAGAATCCAGTCTCACTGATTGAAAGTCCACAGTAGATATTGTGTCCATATTCCCTGTGTCTTATCCACATTAAAGCAGATATCAGTGGAATGTTTTTGTTAATATAAGTCCTAAATAGTCCTATTTTCCGTCAGCAATCACTTACATGAAGTATTTCAGCCTAAACACGAGTCTCTCCGTCACTCTGCTCTGCTGTAACCCGAGGAGAAAATTTTCCTTGTGGGATACAAGTGTTATCCAATGAGGAGAGAGAACGGCATGAAGGGCTGTGTGTGCAGCCAAGGGATGCGCGTGAATGTGGTGACGTAGCACGAGGACCAATTGATGCCTGACAAGGGCGGGGGCTGCTAACTCATGGTGCGTTCAAAGAAACTCGTACTTTGTGTTTTTCCTTCCTGTGAAGTCATACCAGTTCGATCTGGTACGAGTTCACGGGTCGGAAGTTACGAGTGGCCGTTATAGGGAACTTTCACAGACAACAGGATGGTAAAAACACGAGCTACGGGTTACCTGGAACGCTACCAAGTCGTAGTTGTGACTTGAAGCTGTAACTTACGGTTTCAAAAGCCTGCCTTGAACGCAGCATTAGCCGAAACGGCCGTGAAGCTGATATCTGCTTTAACTTCTATGGTAACAGTCCATGCCCAGAAACAAATAAGCAAACATACAAAATGGTCCTAGCCATCAGTCCATGGTTTGTTGCGGGGTTGCATCGGGTTTGGACTGTTTTCTACAACTTCTTGAACGGGTGTCGGCCATTTAACGCACCTTGAATTAACTTCCGTCTCTCCGAAACTACGTTGACGTTATTTGTGTTCACGCAGATGCAGAAGACACTTTAAAATCCTATTTGAGCAACTGAGACGTTTAGAGTGAGACAATGTCCATGTGAATGCAAACGGCTGAAAAAAGACTACTGTCTACTTTCTATGAGTCTGGGTCTCGTCATCCAAACCTAAATGGCGTTTTTGGTCCTTAAAAACTTTAAGGCCTTAAAAACTTTGGACCTTCATAGAACTCCTTCTGGGCGGTAGAGTTATATGTTTTGGGTGGAGAAGGACAACAGAGTTCTTGGTTGCACAGGGGGCTGGACCAGGGGAGTGAGCTGCTGCTGACTTTTAAGACAGAGCCAGGTAGCATGTCACTGCTGGAGAAGCAGGTCGGCAGAGCTCATTGGTTAATCCTTATCACATGACATGCTGTGCGCTTACTGCAGGCATGTTGCACTGAATGCGCGCCGCTATGGTGTCACTTGAGCGCAGTGGATGTGCGTCTACATTGGAAGTATATAGTAAACAAAGATCAGACCGGAAGTACACTTTTTTACTTCTATACTATGCTCTGATTGGGCAATGTGTTTTTATCGCAGCCTGCCTTAAACGTGCTGGTGTGGCGGTGATTTTTTTTTTTAATGGAGGAGGGAAAACTTCTGTTTGCAAAAGTATCTGGGTACATGTGGACTGATCTCTATAAATCAGATTAGAATCACATTTGAAACCGTCTCCATTTGTGGATTGAATCAGGTTTCTAAGACTCAGATCTCATGTTGTTTTTGACTGTTCAGAAAAAAGTCAAAAAATCAGACTAGATACAATTAGGGCTGCACGATTATGGCCAAAATGATAATCACGATTATTTTTGTCGATATTGAAATCACGATTATTAATCACGATTATACATTATGTTAGATAAAACATGTTTTTATTGCACTCTCTATTTGAAACAAACAATAGGCTATGTGAACAAGGCTTTCAGTTCAAAATAAAACATAAAATAAAAATAAATAATAGCCTAAAATAAAATTTACCCAAGACAAAGGGCTAGCGAAAAATAAATGCCATTGCAGAGTGCAGAGGTGTCATTCTGTACAGTAGCATACAGATACTTGTGTAAAAAACCAAAAAATAAAAAATAAATCTGGTAGAAGTAGCTGCTGATTCAACTCCTTTACTCAAATAAAAGTAAGAAAGTACAGGCTCTGAAATGTAATTTCAAAGTAGGCTATAGGTAAAAATTAATTTTTGCCATCAATGATACAGAGATGTGTGGGCAAGAGTCTGTCTAGCATGGACCAAAGCACAGCACGGGTGGTTCAGCAGCAATTTGGAACGAATTAAAAACATTTAATGAACAGACCAAGTGTTTTCACACAGGCAGCGTCCAGCAGGTTGGCCTGGCTCAACTGTGCTGCCACCAAAACGGCCATAGATCGCCGTTACCGGCCGTTATGATCACGGTCGGAACGTTTTATTTACACGACGTATGTAATTAACACCAAAACGGCCGCGTGGGGTGACGGGGTCTCGGTCCAGCTTTGAGACCACCCCGCAGCCCGACCTCGATCCGATCCAGAGCGAGACGGCGACAGTAGACAGCCTGAGGTGCTGACTGACCAGACAGACACACGTCATGTCTACTGTCACCGTCTGCTGCCGACATCGTCTCACTCTCACGTCAGAGTGAGATCCATACAGTCTATGAGTGAGACGTAACACCGGGCGCAGGAGGTGACAGTACGGCAGCATTTGAAGGTGCCGACTGACCGGCCGGGACACACACTCTGGACTGTAAACAACATGTAAAGGGAGGATGCACTCGCTTGTTATTTAGGCAGCTTCATGGAGCCCTAACCTCTCGTCTGCCCCCTGGTGGTTGGCGGACTACTGGTTGAGAAAGCGCTTGATTTGATGCAGCACAGCCTGTTTTTTTACATGTTAATAATCGTGACGATCATCTTAATTTAATCGTGGCAGCCAAAATCGTGATCGTGATTAAAATTCGATTAATTGTGCAGCCCTAGATACAATCTGGATTTGCTAAAAATCTGATTTACGTAATAGATGAATCGAATGCAAGTGACCCAGTGATGGTTAGTGTAAAATGTGGAGCTATAATGTAGATACTGTCCCTGCTTGTGTTTGATTGGACAGCTCACAGCTCTGTTAGATGATCCTACTTCCTCCATTTTTTTTCCCCTCTGTGAAGCTGCTGCACCATTGTTGAAGTGTCACTGAAATGAATAAGGGAGCTGTTTCCTCTCACACTGCTGGTGTTGTTCCAAACATGTCCTCACATTCATCCTGCAAAGACAAACACTGTAGAGCTCTGTGTGTGTGTGTGTTTGTGTGAACATGAACACAACACACCGACACGGGCTTCACTCCACTTCACTTCACTTCACTTCACGTCACTTCAGGTTCTTTACAATCTCCTGCTGCTGCAGCCTCACGTGGACGGACGCTCAGCAGCTGTAGCTCTGACAGCAGCCATCCACTGGATTTGACTGAAATACAAACACCTACCTAACACCAGGTGACATGAATGCATCGCCGCATGTCATGGCATTTAGCTCGGCGTGTGTTTGTGCGCTCGTATAAATAGGTGTATATCTTTTTTCCTCTTTTCCCAGGGATGTATTCTGCGGGCAATTTAAGATGCATGAGATTATCAGTGGGAAGGAAAAGAAAAACCTGCCGCCCCGCCACCGCTGAGAGAGAGGAATAATATTCTCACATGCAACTGCTAACACTTCACACTCCAGCGTCCTCACCGGTGCTCTGCCTCTCTGCAGCTCCTGACCTCTGTTCTGGGTTTGCTGTGTGTGTGTGCCTGCACCTCCATGAATAATTTACTCTATTAATAAAAGCCCTCCAGCCTCATGAAGCCTGAATTAAAAAGTTGATTTGCAATTACAAAGCCTATCTGAGGGCCCTCAGCGCGGGGGCATCGGAGGAGCCCTGAGGAAACGTGTGGCTGGCGTGGGCCGGAGTGGAGTGTTTTCGGTTTCGTCTTCTAGTGACGCTCAGGGCTGTGTGGGGTTGCATAGCATCTTCACTTCATTTCTAGTGATTCGTAAGACGCTCGTTGGATCTGCTTCGACCACATCATCATCATGAGGAGCGAGGCCACTGAAGTTCACTGAACTCAATGTCATTGTCATAAAAAAAAAGACCCAAGTTTTAGCTGTGTGACACGGAGCGTTATGGCGCTGGAGGTGGCCATTAGGAGACAGTAAATCGCAGCTGTAAAGGAGTCATCAGTCACACGCTATTAAAGGATTCATAATAAGGACATGTAAAGTTTATAGACCCAAAAGGCTCGAGTCTTTCGGCCTGCCCTTCATCAAACTATCAAACGGAGAGGAAAAACACAACAGCTATTTCTGCTGTGGTGTTTGACTTGTTATTTTTTAAAGCAGAGGATTCACTGATTGATTGATTGATTTGTTTATTTAAAGGTCCAATGTGTAATAATTGGCAATTTTTTTTTGGCAAAATCTGAACATACTACCCATGAATATATTAGTATAAGTGTATAATTTAAGTTTGTTTGGTTTTCGTAGCCTTATAATTTTTCTTTCATATATTCATCTAGCAAGGGTCTTGCTCTAGAGTGTCGCCATCTTGGGAAATCCAGCCAACCAGAGAGCACGTTTCAAGAGTTTTGCATTCATAAATAAACCAAAGAAACGAAGAAGAAGGCGGAAGGAGTAGGGAACAGCAGACATATCGTAAAATGGTTTAGATCTTCACCTCATCGCTCCATGCCCCTAAATTACTGCCAGTTTTTTGTCCTCGGAGGCCACCGTCACTTTGCCGACAGGAGGGGTGAGGTTGTAAACTAGAATCTGAAAGTTTGATGTCACGGTTTTACCCCCATTTTACACACTGGGCTTTTAAGTGGCATGCACTTTTTTTTTTGCCCAGGCCACATGGGCTTTTAAGACACTAAGCATTAACAACATACATTCAAGAAAGAAAATAAAAAACAAACAAAAAAAAGATAGACAAGCTTCCAAGATATATATAAGTAGCTAATTCATGGTTTTATGTGGGGTATAATGTTTTCTGTCTCAATGTCCAGGCTTCATCAATGAATCCACCTTTTAAAAAAACAACACAACATCATGCTCAGGCTTCCAAAATAAGTCTGGATTCTTCTTCTGGGCTTTCTCAAACAAGGAGAGGATACAAGTGTTACGCCAGGTTCACACCGGACGCGGAAGCGCCGCGAAATTCGCGCGCGAGCCGCGTCCCTCCAGTTCACACCAGACGCTGATTTCTCCGCGGCGGTCGCGAGCGCCTCTGCTCCTCAGCTGTTGTTCACTCACATTCAGAGCTGTGTTTTTTACATCATGGATAAGTAAATAACCTCATATAATTATAACACCGTGTGCTGTGGGTCACACAACTCCCTGTACTTCACTTCCAAGATTAATTTCACGTCGTCCTTCACTTGACAACAACTCGTCTCTGCCTCTCTCTCTCTCTCTCTCTTTCCCTGTTTGTTTGTGTGTTTTTTGACCCCCCCTCCTCCTCCCTGCAGCCAGCCCACTCCGTGTCTCCCTATCCTGTGTGTGTGTTTTCATCTCTCTCCCTCTCTGTTGAGAGTCTGACAAATATAAATACGTCGCATTTGTCAATCGCTGTATTTTATTTTGAAAAGTGTTTTATTTTGAAAATTGACCGGATTCTCTCGTTGTTTCATGTGTGACTTCCTGCCAAGATTGACGCGATTGCTCGCGGCTCGCGCACAAAATAGAACAGACGCCGAAACGATAAATGCACGGCGCGAGCAATCGCGGCGCTTTGCGGCGCGTCGCCTCTGGTCTGAACTACAGAACCTGTTAACTTGGGCGCCGAAGGGAAGCGGTCTCCGTTCCGCGGCTATTCGCGGCGCTTCGGCGTCCGGTGTGAACCCGGCGTTAAACCTCCATGGACATCACATTAACCATTCAAAATTTTAAGACATGGCTGCCATTTCCAAGATGGCTGACATGCATTACCATTAAACTTCCACCCTGAGTTTTCCCATGCGACCCTCTCAGAGTGGTGTTTCTCACTGCGTCGGGGAGTTTTTCCCTCTGTGGATCGATGCAGAGAAAAGTGTGGAGTGTGATCATAAATCACAGGAGCCTGCAGAGACTTTGATACGTAATCCTGAGTAATCCTCCGTAATCCCCCCGAATCTCGACATTGCACTTAATGTCCCTGTTCGTCACTTCCCCCCCCCCCCTTTTTTTGGTACTTTTTTTTTCTTTTTTTGCACTGCAGCAATTTACTTTTATAACCAGAAAAAACAAAATGAGTCGCTGCTTTGGTTAACAATCTTTTCAGATATCAGACTGAAAGTGAGTGATCCTCTGGTTTCTGCATATTTTGCTTCATCTCTCTTTAGAAAATGTTGTTTTCTTGGTCGTTGTATTCTCAGTCTTTTCATGAGAAATAGAAATTACAGAAGAGCCCTGAAGTAAGAGAGCTGAATATTAGAATTTAAATTGTGGAGTAATTGAGCTCAACAACACTGTCACATAACATCTGTCTGGTATATTGCTCTTCGTTTTGTATTTTACCATATTCTTGACACTGTAAAGTCTGTTAAACTAATGTCTGGTGTTTGTTTTCACAGATCGGTACCTGGGATCCTCCAAGTGGCCTCAACATGACGGACAACCAGAAGGGGAAGACGACCAACGTCTCTGACTCCCTGTCCAATCGATCCCTCATCGTCTCCACCATCCTGGTACAGTACCGTACTCTTCCCTTCTCATTGTATTTATTATTTTGTGTTCTTCTTTTCTCGTTTATTAGCTTCTACATTTTACTTCCATGTTGCATTGTGTGACATGGCCTGGTGCCTGACCATGTGACCAGATTACCACCTGTCCATTGATAAATTAAATAGCGGGGCATCTCAATAAATTAGAATATCATGAAAAAGTAAATTTCCAGTAGTTCAAGTTAAATCACCCCCAACAAGTATTGAGTGTTTATAAATGGACATACTTTTCAGAAGGAGAATATTTCCATATTAAAAATGCTTTTTTAAGATGCTGAATTTCAGGTTTTAGGAATTAAATAAATAAAGACATGACATGATTCATTCTGTGTGTAATGGATCTATATTTAATGTATAAGTTTCACTTTTTGAATTTAATTCCTGACATAAATAAACTTTTCCATGATATTCTAATGTATTGAGATGCACCTGTATGTGGGTTAGATTGTAAACCCAGTGATCTTCAGTTTCTTTTATTCTCTCAATTTCAGCCAAATGAAAGCCTGTTGTGTTTTCTCACTAGCATCAGTATATCTGGTGTCTATATCCATTTGCATCCATAGCCAATGAAAGAAAACATAAAAATAAATGTTATCAGTTCGACCTGGAGTGAACTGGAAGTTGAAGCTTTAGCTGCTAGTCCAGGTCTGTGTGGGTTTTATCCTGTGCAGCAGCCTGTGATTGGGACATCGAGTCAGACTGGTATCAATGAGCTCTTCTCTGGTATCAAACACACACTGACACACACAGCTGATGAATATACTGCTGCTCTGTGCACCTCACTCCTGTTATCCAGCAGGATTTGTGGGTAATGAATTCTTTAAAACAACAGCAGCAGCAGCAGAAACCTTTAGCCCGGACCAACAGTGTGTGTAGCCTATATCAAACACTGCAGCTTTAAATGAGTGTTTATACCTAAATCATATTGTAATGGTGCTTTATATGTGGGGACCAATTATAGAGGGCTGGAGCGGCTCTCAGCCATGACAGGCTCCCTCCAAAGATGTCATTATTTTTAAGCTTTTTCCTCTTGAAAAATTCCTCAGTGCTTCTCCTGAGATGCCCTTTTCTTCTCCGAGCACTTCCTGCCACTCAGGGGAAGTAGAGTAGCCCAAAGCACTGCAGTCCCTCACTGCCAGTCCACTGGAGGAGTGAGGACGGCTCCAGTTTGGTGGTGAAACGGACTGACTGACTGACTCATAGTTTCTGCTGAATCCAATCAATGTCTGTCCCAATCCCCAGGAATCCAGACGGGACTTTGAGAAGAAGCAGTTTATTACTAATTATTCCTTTAGACGACATATTATTATATCATATTAAACCAAGACTTTTGCAAAATGATTAAAAAAAAGTGCAAGTGTAGATGCAATGAAACAACATCTAGACCAGTGGTTCAAGATGCGCCAGCTCAGATATTTTAATATGCTGCATTTTATTTGAACTCAATTTATATTTGAGAAAGTTAAAGTATATAAAACTTTTGTTTAAGATTGTGTGTGGTGTTTTAAATTAGTTAGTTAAAAAATATATTTTTATCAGTAATTTTTTGGAGTATCAAATACAAGACATTTCAGGCGACCCCGTTTGAATTTCAGGCGACCCCACGTGGGCTCCCGACCCCAAGGTTGAAAAACACTGATCTAGACCTTTTTTTTTCTTCTTTTTTTTTAACAGCAGTTTTAACCGTGTCACTTAGTTTGTTCAGTTGTCATGGAAACAGATCTGCTTGACAGGAGCTCAAGGGCTGTTATAGTTATTATTGTGCCTTTTGGAGGTATTTCAGGCACAAATTGGACCTATTTGACTTATTGGAGCAAGGCAATTTGGACAATGATATAAAGCTGAGCAGGCAAATGGATAGAGAAAATTCATTTTTTATTTTTTTTTTATCTTCTTCTTTTGATGCTTTTAATTTAGTCAGTGGCCAATAACAACTTGTCGGGGTGGCGAGCAGGGTTGTGACGGGTCAATCAACGTCAAAGTCAAATTCAATCACTGGCAAATAGTTCTTTGAGGGCTGTTGGGGGGCGGGGTGTTAATCCTATCAAGTCTGGATTAACACACTCCCCAGTCCCCGGGTTAAAAACCAGAGGCTTTCAGGTCAGAAACCTTTCATTACTTAGTAAGTTTCTACGTGTATTCTCTCCTCTTCTCTGCAGTCTTTATGCTAAGCTAAGCTAATTACCCACGAGTCCTGTACTGAACAGTGGGAATTAATTCTCCCATCTAACATTTAACATATTTCCTAAAAACTTTATCATTTCCTTTGTGTCACAAACATTAATAATTAAAAAAAAATCCAGTTAATTAAAATTTGCATAACAATCTGAGGTCACTTGTGGCCTTCAGTGGGTGCACGCCTTCACTCCTACAGACTGTGGTCCATGTGAGAGCAGCGACAGTGGGGGGGTTGGAGGAGGAGGGGGGGTTGTGCAGCAGTGAGGCAAATTAAAGCCATTTATGATCCTGTTATTGAGGAGGCAAGCGTAAAAATAACAATATCAAGCAAATTGCGGGTTGTCATTATTTATCTTGGGCTTTCTTTCCTTCCGCACGTGCTGTGAAGTGATTGGATTGCCGTTATTAGGAAAGACTCTCCACGGTTGTAATTACCATATCAGGACTGAGTCATGGGGAGATGTGTGATGGCTGTGAGCAGCAAGGAAAAGGAGGGAGGGCTGACAATAATTGGGTTTGTTATATTTGATTGATGCACACTTTCATCCAGCTTCTCATCATTTTCTCAGGGATTATGTACTATAAAACATGATGTAATTACTGCTGAGATCTCGGCCTATCAACAGTTTATCTACTTTACAAATCACTCCCGTAATGTTGCGGTGGAAATGAAGTACCTTTAGGCTAATGGCTCAAGCTGCACATAATATACTGCCTAATGTGTGTGGGAGCGCAGGCCTTTACAGTAGTTAGCGCTGCTGCAAAATATTAAATTGTGCATTTAATTGAAATTTTTTGTTCTGTCGCAAAGAAAAAATAAAAATCCAAAGAAGATTCAACAGGAAAGAGAAAAACAAACACAGCAGCAGCTGGAGCAAGGCATCGTAGATATTAGATCACATCACAGGAGGAGGAGTGCAGTTATACACAAGAGCATCCATACTGTACAGTAGAGTAGAGTGGGTGTTATATGGACCTGCATGGTCCTATAGCTTAGGGTTCGAGTCCATTTGCTGCATGCCATCCTCTCTCTCTATCTCTCACTGTCCTTTCAAAATAAAGTCAAATGCCCCAAAATAACTAAATAATGTATATTGTTGTCCCTTAGACGATAATGAACTGCAACTTTGAAACTCGCTGCAAATTAAGAAAACATCTTCATCATATAACCTCAGTGTGTTTGTGTATTTGCATGTGTAAGAGGAGCTTTGGGGGGTGGGCTGTTATAATGACATATGATCATATTTAAACACTATTAAAAAACATGTTTATGTTACAGGCGTGTATAGTAAAGTATGTAATGGTGTTACATGCACAGTTCCCAGGTGAGCGCTGCAACCAAAAGGAAACTCTGCACACAGAGTCTGTTATATCGGTAGTTAATTAGGAGCACATCACTGAAACTAATGTGCAATACAACACTCTGCAGTTTTGCAGTTTTATTATTATTAACTCCTGTTGATAGTTTTTGATTAGACTGTATAATCTTTGTGGGGAATATCCTGTGTCATGTGTTTTGTGTGATACATTTGTGTTATTGAACATATACACTGTATAACTGGGACACACCCTTATGTAGCAATATGAAACTACTTAATTTAGATAGCTGCTGCTTCTTGTAAAAAAATATAAAGTTGAAAAAATGTATAAACAACATAAACATGGACAAAATACTACATCACTTCACTTCTTTCCATCGTCTCTTTAGTTGATAAATACTCAAGTCATAATAATAAAATAAATACTCTGAAGGTACCATCCCCCTCCTCGTTTCATTTCCCCTTCACAGCTGTTTCAATTAACCAATAATCAGATTAATGACTTCAGCTAAGCTTACACATTATGTTGTTGTTCATTAGCACCTGATTGTTGTAATTGTTTAATCACGCACGTTGTAATGTTCTTGAACGGCACTAAAAACTCAGTGGGATGTTTCGCTATTTACAAAATGTTGGAATGATTAAAAATCTTAGACACAAAAAAACAAAACAAAAAAAAAAGATTGTCTGAGGCTCAGAAACCTTCGTCATTAATGAAAACAAATCCCATAAAAAACAAAAATTAGAAAGTCAGTTGAATATCTGAGTTGGACAAATCAGATGTCACTCAAACAGGAGCTATTTATTCTGCACCGACCGATCAGCTGATCAGTTTCACACACATCCAGTTCTGAGCCAATACATTCATGCACAGACACAACACACTGTTTCACAAAAATATGTTCATATGCTGTAACAAGATGTCAGAAAATATTTTCAAAAGTTCAAAGTTTTATGATGAATATTTTAGTTTGCAAAACACATTTTTTGGCACATTCACAGTTTTGAGTTCACAGCTCTGTATGATTTCATTAGAGCGGAGAAAGAGAGACATGGAGAAAACATTGTATTTCTTTTAATTTGTGATGAATTTAACTTGTAAAAATTACAAATATGCATTTTTAAACATGTAGCCCTGTGGCAAACTGGCCATGTTTGTGTAGCTGTCAGTTCGTTACTTCTTAAAAATGTTGATGCTAACAAAGAGACGTCAGCCAGAGCAACAGAGGAATCAGAGTTTCTGTCTTCAGATAAACACACAGCTCTGGTTAAGACCGGTTAGGAAAAAAAAAGTAAATTCTCTGCACTGATGATAAAATACAAAACATCTGAGGATGAGTCACATTAATTTTTAACTCCAGGTGTCTCACGCCGCTGTCTGCTGCACACTGAAGGCTTGACGCAGATCTAAAATAAGACAAGTGAATCCAAACACACTTGAAACTAATTCTGCAGGATAATTTAATGTTATTTCTATTTTCAGTATAATAAGTGCTTCACTAAACTCACATCTGTGGAAGAGGTTCAGTCTCAAACACAACAAGGACAACAGCTCATCCAAACCAAAAAGAGTTTAATGCAGAACATAACATCTGTATCTAAACATAAAGTACACACTATTAAGCATTAAATACTGAATTCATCATTTATAACATGCATACTCATTAATATGTAGTTTATAAACACAGTTCATCATTGATAAGCACTAACTGTATTTATAAACTACATACTAATGAGTATTAATGCGTTATAAATGAAGAATTCACTATTTATTCAGACCTAATAGTGTGTACTTATTATAAAGTGTTACCAAGATTAGAACAAAGAAAACATAAGGAAAGGATTTATTAACTTAAAACCAAACTATATGACTCACTTCTTCTTAAAACCAACAGTAACACGCTGCTACTCCACTGTTGAGTCATGTATGGGCTGGTGATGTCAGGTCATTAACAGTGACTGCTGACTACCGACTGTACTGTACCTGCTGCTGCCTCTGGACTGACACTGATAACTTCCTGCAGAGTAATCTGCTCTCGCCATGTGAACCTCCAGATAGTCCCCACCCCCCTCAGCCAATGAAACGCCAGCAGGCCTAAGCTGGTCGTCTTGGAGATGCAGCCTCCAGGTCCAAGACGACACATCAGCATTTTCTCATATGAGTTGACTTCAAACTTTTGTGCAACTTGAATATTGGTAGGGACAACACTGTTCACTCAAACTATTGACAGGAGTAATTCCCCACACTCTCCTGCATCACATAACAAATATTTAATTGAAACGCAATTTAATATTTAACTTTTTCGTACTTCAACTGTGGAATCTGTCAATCAGCCAGTCAAATGCACATCTGTGTCCTTTATTCCTCAGGGACTACATGTGGCTAAAAGGAGAAACTAACCCTTTAATTTACAGGCCGCTAATTATGTGATAATGTCAAGAAATAGCCAAGAAATAACTGTCAATTTCATAGTAATGTTACGTTTTTCATAAAGGCAAGAATTTTTTGGGAAAGGACAGAATTTTTCTCCACCAATTATCATTTCTGCGGTATTTCTACACAATCAATTGTTATTTCTTGGCTATATTTCTCAACGTTACTATGAAATTGACGCAATTACTTGTTATTTCTTGGCTATTTCTTTACATTATCACGTTATTGGTGGCCTGTAAATTAAAGTGTTACTGAAACGAAAAAAAGTAAAAGCAGAGCGACAGCAAAACCTGGTGATTAAAATGTTTGGCTGAAAAACCAAATGACCTCTGGTCTCGGATCAAGACTCGTTTCCATTTGGCCGTCGTCCGAACTGCGGGCAACTGCTCTTGGATCAGGAAATACAGACGGGCGGGTGCCAGAGCTCAAAGACCTTCCAGCATATGTCACACTCAGGAAAGAGACAGATGTGTAAAAAATAAAATAAAAATAAATAAACAAATAGGATGAGTTACATTAATTACTAGATCATACTGACAAATAAGCACTGTAAAGGATCATTAAGCTAAATGCCGCCGCTATCAAACATATGTTGTTAGTGCAACGTATCCTGGCGATTATCTGCTGGGTAATGCTGCTCATTTTTCTAATATGTCTCCAGGAGACGATGTTGCCATCAGTTGATCATCTGTGGGACATTAACCAGATTGCAGTGCAACTATAGAAACAGAAATATCATGATTTTTTTTTCTTTTTGCCAACTTCCATATAAATGTTGACTGCATAGTAACAGAACTACAACAAAAAACAAACAGAAACTAAATGGCCGACAGTTTTTGATTAACTTTACATTATTAAAAATCTGTGTTCTCAGTTTGACAATAACAAAGAAACTGTACATGTGCATGAATTATTTCAAAGATGCAACGACCTGTGGACCTTTGACTCTCAACTGATTCAGCAGCGTTAGAAGATCTCACAGTCACGAGGCAGAAGAGGAACCAGAGGGGCAGCGAACATCAAAACATTAATGTTAAAATCACTTCACAGCAAAACTTTATCAAAGCTGAGAACAAGGGATTAATAGATGTGAGGACACCTGATGAAAACCAGCCATGGTTCTGTCTGTAGATAAAAATACAAAGTAAAAAGGACCTGGCCGTCTCATATTAAAACCAAATGATTCAAGAGCATATAATGAGCAGCTTTTAAACTTCCTGTAACTCTATCAAATACAACCTGCAAATGGAGGCTGGTGCAAATAATCGATCACCTGGTGTTGATGGACATTAAGAAATCCAACTGGATTGATAATTCAGAGTCAAGAGATCTGCTGTTTAACTAACCAGATATGAGCGAGTTACTGCGCATCTGCATTTCCAGATGGGGACTCTGGGAATCGCCTTAAAGGGATAGTAGCATTTTTTTTAAAGTGGGGTTGTATGAGCTAACCAACTGCTGATCGGCGGGCGCCATCCCTGGGCGGAGGGATACGTGAGTTGGTTAGGTCCAAATTAAAACTGCGTTTTTCCTGCACTTTGAAGGGCTGGAAAAAATTATATTATAGCGAACAATGGAACTGTGTTTTTTTTTTTCAGGTAAAACCTCTTTTAGGCCACGAAAATAGGCGGTTTCTTTGGGTCTGTTCACAACACTGTATGTTGTAAATCTCTGGGCAGGGCTATGGGCTGGCGTTGCTAACGGGAGGAGTGCAGAGAGTCCTCTACTGTAATTAAAGTACTTAGGGGCTATTTGTACATCATACAACCCCACTTTAAAAAAAAATGCTACTATCCCTTTAACTGATGTCATGATGATGAAGACAGGTTGTTGTGTAGGTGGTGAACAGTTGTTCCCCCAAAATCTAGTCGGAATCAAACCCTGGAAAACATTTCCACGCCGGCCAACATGGTGGAATGGGACCAGAAAAACGATGTTGCGTTTAAGTTGCTATTAGAGAAGCTGCCGCTGGAGTGAATTGTTCCTTTTAATCACTCAGTTCCCGGCCAAGGTGAAAACATGGTTGTTGGCAGCTTGAACAAACCCAGTGCTCACAGAGGGATACGTCTTGACAGCTCCAGCTACCTAGATGGAGCAGACAGACATTTAGTTCACCTCAAGAAGAATCTGTCAAACACGCGTAGAGGAAATGTTTCGGATATTTTTTTGTTTTTTTACCATAACCGCAGATGCAAAAGTTTAAATCTAAATGTAAGACAGAAATACCCGGTGGATCTCAATGCAGCGTGTTTGTCCTGAGCCGAGCTGCACCTACATTTGATCATGATGTCTTTTTGTGATGATACCCCTGTTGTTGGGAAAATGTGGATGAGTGAATGGGTGACATTTGAATGTGAAAGCACACGGTGCACTCTCCTATAGTTACCATCTGGAAAGGCTGATAAGAAGCGAGTAGGTTGTAGTGGTGGAAGGTCGGCTCTCGCTGTGAGATCACAAATGTTTGGGCATGTTTGCAAACAGTGCGTGGGGGAATCTTTTAAAAGGCGAATTTAAGAAGAGAATCAGAATCAGATTAAACCAGTGGTGGTTGTGTTGTTGTTGGACAATCTCTAGAAATACTTTCCCCAAAGGAGAGGACTGTACAATGCAGACGGAGCCTCATTATCTGAATCAACTCTTCTCTTGTTCAAACGTTGAGCTGGGTCAGAGCTGGAGTCTGAACCATTATCACTCTGCTATAAGGGAAAGAAACACTCATGGTGTGTTTTCCCATCTTGAATCCAATCACAGTCGTCTTCGGGGGCGCTGAGTCCACGATATGGCAACAGCGCTTCTGCAAAAGTTTTGTCAGAGGGAAACATTTGAATGTGTAGAGCCAAGTACAGTCATTAATGTGACTTATTCCCCCCAAAGAAAACACCTCAAACTATATTTAACTCCTTATGGTCGTCAGCTTCCACCTCTCATGTCAAGTTATCAGCCTTGAAGAGTCATAAAATATTCACTAGAACCACCAACATCTTATGAGCTCATCCTTCAGACCAAATAAATGTTTGTGCCAAATGTCAAGATGTTACTGAGATATCTTGTGTGTGACAGAACAACATAACCTGAAAATCGATATGCTAAGGCATAAAGATAGCAAAGATTTTTGTTGACCATGAAATGGCACTTGCAACTTTCAGTGTGTAGGTTTCTGCTTTGGAAGTTGTTGTTTCCAATTGCAAAGAGGATTTAGAAAAGAGTGACAGAAAGGAGTAAGAATGGAGTAGAATGAGTCCAAGACATATTTCCCTAAGTGGGACAATGAAGTATATATCGTATTTAATCGAATTGTAAAGTATCATACCATATTGTATCATAACATAGTATCATATTGCAAAGTATCGTATCATAAAGTATCATATCGTAATGTATTATATGATAAAGTATCATACCGTAAAGTATTGTATTGTATCGTATCATAAAGTATTATATTGTCAAGTATCGTATCATATCATAAAGTATCTTATTGTAAAGTATCATATCGTATCAAATCGTAAAGTATCATAGCATAAAGTAACGCATCGTAAAGTATCATATTGTATTATAAAGTATCTTATCGTTAAGTATTGTGGTGGCAAAAAATGTTGTTCCTTCACCAAAGTATTTAAAAAAGGATAACTGGACACGTCAGCTGTCTTTCTTGAGTTTTAATAAAAGGCATTCATGAATGGAGTCACACAACACAACTGAACAGGAATACAGTCAGTGAGTGAGTGAGCTGAAGACGTTCTCAGGGCGCTATCTTTATAGTTCCCAAAACACATTGAAACAGTAGACAAAATATATGGCTGTGATAGCTGTGCCTGGCTTCACCGCCACACAGAGCACTGGTCTGACCTTTAACCTGCTCTGTGTGGATTCAGTGATTTGTGTCATACAGGTATCAGAAAAGGATTAGCTGAGTACCACTTTCCACAAGGTGAAAGGAAGTTCACTTAATTAACATGGTTATACAACCCTTGTACATCATACAATGGGTTACACCAAAATTTCCCATTACAGTATCGTATCATAAAGTATCATATTGAAAAGTATCTTATTGTATCGTATCATAGTATCTTATTGTAAAGTATCATATTGTAAAGTATCGTATCATATCATAAAGTAAAGTATTGTATCATATCATAAAGTAACGTATCGTATTGTACCATAAAGTATCTTATCGTTAAGTATCGTATCATATTGTAAAGTGTTGCATTTAAATGTATCGTATCATATCGTAAAGTAGCCTACCATATATCATATCATTCCATATCATATCATAAAGTATCATATCGTTAAGTATCATATCGTTAAGTATCATATCGTTAAGTATCGTTAAGTATCATATCGTATTGTATCGAGTGCTTCTCAATGGTGCTTCTCAGTTTCTTTGAATGCATTTGATTATGTGGTTTGTTCTACTTTTTCTTTTATTTTTTTAATTACTTAACTCATTCACTGGCATGAACATTTGCAGATTCTGGACCACCACAGTGTAAATTGCTGTGTTTTATCCCGTTGGGCTGCTGGGTGTTCATGTGTGTGTGTGAGATGATGTACTTCACTAAGCCCGTGTTTATATGATTAATTGGGATTAAAGCATGTGAATAGTAGCTGGAGAACCACGCTGGTTGAATCAAACCATGTCATTAAGGATTCTTTTGAACAGCGTCTTGTTTGAAGTCGTAATTGGTAAAAGACAGAAATCGCTGAATCTCTGTTGGTCAGCGTCTGAATCAAACCAGAATAAACAAACTGCATGAATTATTGCGTAATTTCAGTGACTGGAGTAGATCTCCTCTCATCTTCTCCTCTGTCATCGCACCAGTGTTTAACCAAGTATCTTCATTTATCTAAGTGATGCTGTGAAGCTCAGTTATGGACCGCGTGGAGAAATCTGTGAAGACACTCAAGTAACATTTCTGTTTTGGCTACTGAAGTAAAATAAAATAAAATCCCATTCATGCATAATTTCTCTCTCCCAGTAGTGGAAGCTAATGGTTTTTTATAATGTCCACAAAGTATCCCAGGTGTTGGTGACTGCTCCACTGAGAGGTGCTGTTCATAATGTGCTGAGTCACCATTTATGACAATTACTGTGTCTTTGCAGCTGAGAGAAGGTTGAAGGTCAGAAGTTGTTAATGGGTTCACAGTAGTTTATTTGTGATGAGCTTGAGCAAACAGGTGTTCTACTACTCAACAAGATGGCACACAGAGGAAATTGGACAAATAATAAACAGAGGAACCACGTTATGATTTTAAAAGGCTGAGGAGGAGGAGGAGGAAGGATCTGCTTTTGGTTAAAAGGTTGTTTTAGAGAAATAAGGATCATATGAAACTGACCGGTGTGAGTGTTTCTGGAAACTGCTGATCTCCTCGGACTTTCACCAACAACAGTCGACAGAGTTTTTACTGGTAATGGAGCCAGAAAAAAACAGTGAGGGCGGTAGGAGCAGAGGAGAATGGACAGAAAGACTGCAGATAACTACTCTGTACAGCCCATCCTGAAATCTGAAATGTGTCCTTTTCCCTTTAATTAATTAATTAATTAATTAATGTATTTATTTTCTCTTTATCTTTACTTTTTTTCTCCACTCTCTCTCTTCTTTATATATGCATCTATACATCTTTTTATTTTTTATTTTCCCTCTCTTTTTTTTCTTTTCTCTGCCATCTCGCACATATCTTTGCTTATACTCTTTCTCAAGTTCCAGTTGCTCCAGTTCATCCCCATTATTTCTAACACATACAGTACATATAGACACCTATAGACATGCATAGCTCAACACATATGCATGCTCAAAGACACACATGTACACATACACACACACACAAAAAAGATCTTCATTGCGTAGGGTGGATATTCGCCACATCGCCACAGGCAGGCCGTCACTTGAAAACTCACAGTTGTCATTACGGAGCTTCATCACAAACTTCAACATGTTGTGACAAAGACGGAGTTGGATCAGGTCAACTGTGTAGGAGCAGTGGATCTGAATGTAAAACATGACATTTCCTGTTAGCAACAGAAGAATCTCATATTAGCACATGGATGTGTTCAGGGTCGGACTGGAAATCAGAAAGTCTGGTAGTAGTTTGGTTAATGTGTGCGTTGGAGTGAGAGCGATTCGATTTTTTTTTATGCTAAATGACTGAAATCGATTGTCTAAAAACAACAATACATTCCTGTTTATTTGCATTTAGAGTGAAGTCAGATGTGATCACAGGAGGTCACCTTTTAGGTTTAATTTACTGGAACTAAAGAAACACTCGGTTCAGTTCACAGTTTTTTTTTTTTTTACAGAGTTTTCCTCCTTTAATAACTATCTTTGATAAGTGCTGACAGCAGCCAAGTTTAATTTAGGGCTGTAATCAAGTTACTCACAGAATTAACAGTGATTAGTGACAGCTGATACGACGCTAGTGGCGAGGCGAAAAGTGACGCCGGAGATGAGAAGCTGGCAGCTGAATGTTTCTGACACGGCTCGGCTAATGATTATGGGTGTTGGAGCTATATCGAGCATGTGCGACTTCCAGCCTCGGTGTTTCAACTCGGAGACGTTCACCAACACACTGTTATTCACTGGCTCCTGAGGTGTTGCTCTGTCGGAGAGGAGCTGCAGCACTGAAACCTGATACTGATCCCTGAGATCAGCTTCAGACTTAAAGATGGCTGCATGCTGAGAGGAGGCGTCAGTTGTGTGTGACGATTCTTCACTTTATTTGTTTTATTACTTCCTTACTGTGTCCTCTAAAGACCTTGAGGTCGATAAGAGTTACCAAGGTGCTGAAAGTGGATCAGATTCGGGACATTGTCGCTTTTGGGGACAGAAGGAAAATACACAAACAAGATATTAAACCAGAAGTTTCCATAACAGACTTATATTTAAAGAGACCCCGGAGAGTTTGCTTTTGGTTATAAAAGAGTCTCATATTAATGTGGATGAATCTATGTTACCCACACTTGTTAATGGGTCCATTTTTGATTAATATATTGTTTTGTCTTTATAGTTATTTTGATATTATTATTTTGTGGATCGCCGTTTATGGTCGGAACTACGACGGTATCTGATCGTCTTCCAACCTCCAACTTTCATTCTTGATCAATGACAACATTTTTGGTAAATGTTTTCTCTTTCGTCCGTCTTGCGCCAGTCCAAGAATTTCACAGTGCACGGCACGCGGAGGCTCATGGGAAATGTTGTGTGAAAACACTTTGCTTTCCGAAACTCCTCGTAGTCCCTTTAAAGCCCCACTATGTAGGATTCTGGCACTTGAGAAGAGCAACTGTCTGCTACCTTGTTCCTAGAGAAGCACAGTAGCCAACGTAAATTTTTTGCCGGTACCGATTCAAGTATCCCTATGCTGATCATAACGTAATTAACACAAATGCCAAACAAAGCAAAATGATCTGATGACATTTATGTCCAAATGTTCATGAAAAACACTCCTGGTGAGCTTTGCTTGTGCTCTCCACTGTCCAACGATGGAGACACTGTGGTGATATTTCTCGCAGTGTGACAGCAGCTCGCTACAGACCTACAGGTCTTTCAGACATTGTCTTTTCTGTCAGTTCTCCTTCACTGGGATTTCTAACTGACACTTTGGACAGTGGACATTTCAAACTGGAAGCACTTCTTTATCTTCTATCAGTGTTTAATAAACTGTGAGCCGGAGAACCAGAGTTGGGCTCAGAGGTGTTTGTAGAACAAGTTGGTTGAAATCTATCTTATTTTAAGTGTTGTAAAAGTTGTTTTTCTCTTATCTAACTTTGATGCCTCTGTATTGACTTGGTGTCTGATGTGTCTGAAGTGAGCCATGAGCTGAACAGGTTATAGAGCCACCGTTTTATATTTTCCAACATGTTCAGTGCTTCATTTACTTAGAGGTGTCTGTGGTTGGTGAGTGTGATCTGAAGGCGTGAAGGGTCAGAGAGCCAATGAGCTCTGGGAGAGTTTCCACTTGGCCTAATAAGTCCAGATCTGACACATGAATGAAGTTCAGAGTGTTTTACAAGATGTCGGTGTGTTTATTTATTTTCATGGATTTTTCTCGGGGGTGTCCAAACTTTTGCCGCTGGTTTGCTGTTAGTTTTGGCACTTGCACCGTACGCCTTGGCATCGGAGACACTCTGGTATCGATCTGTGTGTGGACGGCGCTTTCTGCTCTTTCATCAAGATTACATCAGTATCCTGGCAGTCCTGCTGCTGCTGAGGTACGACGTGGAAGCAGCAGCTACAGTAGATGTATTATGTACACAGCTGTGTCAGCAGCGATAACATTGATGGCTGCGTTGTGGTTAAAGATAGACTGAAGCTCCTAATTCTGTCTAATTTCTGTTCTTATTTTAGAGTGAAGGCAGCAGTGGGAATGATTTACATTTTTATAAAGTCCAGGTAATGATGATGGTAATTGTCAGTGATGCTGATAATGTCTGTAGTTCGCACCATGAATGAACTGTTATCTGGAGCTGGAAGAGAAACACAAGCAGCAATTGTTGTCTTGGTGTTTTTCAGATATTATTGATATAATCATGTATGATTTAATAGACACAACTGAACCTCTGTGGGTTCAAATGTAAACATATTAATTATTTCCCAATAATCGATTCGGTATATTATGGGATTCGATTAAAGATTTGAATACTAGGTAGAGTCTGGAGTTTTGTTCGTTGCAGTTTGTAAACAAAACATTGAAACTCAGCCACTCCTCTCAGTCTCAACTGTGTAGCCTCCTGCCCCTTACAGCAGCGGTTGTCAAGACCGGTAGGAAAGGAAATACAGTCTGAGTGAAGCACTGGAACTGTGGACCGATAGCCGACCGTCACCAACAACAGGAGCCTCCAGTGTTGTGTTGTTATGCCGTTGTGGTGAGCTGGGAAGAGGGTGTTAGCGGCAGATGCTAACCGCTACCGCTAGCCGAGGTTAGCATCGAGCTAGCTCACCACAGCCCTCATATTTGTTACCACTTGAGGCTTTAGTTGTCGGTGACAGTCAGGTATCGGTCCGCGGCTCCAGCGCTTCACTCGGACTGTATTTATTTTTCTTTGCGGCCCTGACTGCTGCTGCTGAGAGAGAGAGAGACCTGCTAGCACTCACTAACATCTAGGACAGCTAGTGCGGCTAGCAGCCCTGAGCCCTCCTACTCTGTTGCACGTAGCTTCACCTGAGCTCTGTCATTGGCTGGAGAGAAAACACAGACTCTCTCGCTCTCCACCCAGAAACTTCCATGTGCACAACAAAACAAAGCAAAAGACCAAAATACAGGCAGGGGGAGGGGGCTCTGCAGACACAGCCACCACCACACAGGACTAGAAGCCCATAGGTGATGATTAAGAAGGGTTTCACTTGTATAGGTCTAACGTTTATTTTTGGGCACAAAACTCCAGACTCAACCTTTAAACTAAGTATTTTGAGTATATAAGTGCATCTCAATTCACAAGTACAGATGTTACTGGTTCAAATTTGCGGGGTTTGTCCTGCACTGCAGGATCGCGTGATCGCGTGACTTTTCACCACAACTGTTTTCCTCTAGGTGGCAGCACCGTACTAAATACTGCTCAGACGTTTTGGGGACAATGCTGACAGCCTGATAGCCGCGATTAGGAGTTCATGATACAGAATACAAGAGGATGAAAGGAGAACTAGCTGCAGACAGTAAATAATATAGTAGCCTAGTTTTTCAATGACAAAATGTAACGACGGCAGCTACAGTAGACTATAGCCCACGTCTCACTCTCTTTTTTCGGTCATCTGTCTCGTCATCTCCAAAATGTGTTTTTAAAATGAGCCAACTACAGTACTGTGCAGTAGTGCCGCAGATTTCTCACTCCGCACCTTGTTTGAGAGTGCAGCTGGATGATTTCTTGTGAATGAACGGGTCTGTGTCACTTTGGGGCTGGGCGATAAAACATAGGATAAATAACTTTCCCTCGATAGAAGACGCGGCCGATACAAAGTGACACCGTCAGCCATGCAGCCGGCCTGGACTTTTTATTTTTAATTATGAAGGATCATCTGCGCAAGGCAAAGATGATAGCATCAACAAAACACGGCGTAACACACGCGGCTGTATGGGACAGGCTTTTATTTAATTCAGAACAAACCGCTTAGCAAAAATGGAAAATATAGTCTATAATAATTAATTGATCTGTTGTTTGGCCACTGTTTGAAAATAACCCGAATTATGAGCAAATAATCTGATCCAGAACAGCAGTCATAATCAGACTTCTTCTAAATAAACCTAAACATTAAATAACTGGGTCAGGTCGGACCATGGGGTTATTTTTTCTCTTCTTCTTCACAGGAGAAGAGGAGGCTATGTGCAAAGTACCACATTAACATCTCTATTCATATAACGCCCATCGAAACAGCTGATTTACATGTCGGCCGTTAAGGCAAGGCAAGGCAAGGCAATTTTATTTGTATAGCCCGTTTTTACAAACAGTTTGTCTCAAAGGGCTTCACATGGCATCGTAGCAACATCCTCTGTCCTTAGACCCTCACATCGACTGAGGAAAAACTCCATGGAAACCCTTTTAACAGGGAAAAACAGGAGAAACCTCAGGGTGAGCAACAGAGGAGGGATCCCTCACCCAGGACGGACAGACGTGCAATAGATGTTGTTACAGACAAGAAAACAGTTTACAGTTTGTCACAGAATGTGCGGAATATGGAAATGTTAACACATGGCGATTGGCCATTCACGCGGCTTTGTTCTTGGTTTCGGCCAATCAGCTTATAAGCACATGGCTAATTATCAGCTTTCAACCAATCGCACTGTTTTAATGTGTGTGTGTGAAAGTTATTTTCTTTAGTTCATTTTCGTTTCTTTTGGATTTTTTTTACAACAATGTATCAATATAATATTGTTTTCGTTTCATTTCGTTATAAAAATCAATCCCTTTTCTTTGAAACAATGAGATTGAGCAGCTAAAACTCAATAAACTCAACCATGGCTTGTCTTATTGTTAATCTGAACGCACATGTATAAAGGGCAGAGTCAAGGCAGCAGATAAATCACAAAACATCAACGCGTCCGTGAGCGCAGCGCACCTCCTCTTCTCCTGTGAAGAAGAAGAGAAAAAATAACCCCATGGTCCGACCTGACCCAGTTATTTAATGTTTAGGTTTATTTAGAAGAAGTCTGATTATGACTGCTGTTCTGGATCAGATTATTTGCTCATAATTCGGGTTATTTTCAAACAGTGGCCAAACAACAGATCAATTAATTATTATAGACTATATTTTCCATTTTTGCTAAGCGGTTTGTTCTGAATTAAATAAAAGCCTGTCCCATACAGCCGCGTGTGTTACGCCGTGTTTTGTTGATGCTATCATCTTTGCCTTGCGCAGATGATCCTTCATAATTAAAAATAAAAAGTCCAGGCCGGCTGCATGGCTGACGGTGTCACTTTGTATCGGCCGCGTCTTCTATCGAGGGAAAGTTATTTATCCTATGTTTTATCGCCCAGCCCCAAAGTGACACAGACCCGTTCATTCACAAGAAATCATCCAGCTGCACTCTCAAACAAGGTGCGGAGTGAGAAATCTGCGGCACTACTGCACAGTACTGTAGTTGGCTCATTTTAAAAACACATTTTGGAGATGACGAGACAGATGACCGAAAAAAGAGAGTGAGACGTGGGCTATAGTCTACTGTAGCTGCCGTCGTTACATTTTGTCATTGAAAAACTAGGCTACTATATTATTTACTGTCTGCAGCTAGTTCTCCTTTCATCCTCTTGTATTCTGTATCATGAACAGCGCCACTCCTAATCGCGGCGATATGTGATACATAATCATCAAGTCATAAAGCAAGACAGGCTTTATCATATTACAATAGTTTATGTGATTTAGGCAGGGTATACAGTAGTTAGTTCTAGTTTAATAGCCTAGAGTTTAAGCTGTGGATTACTGCACAGATCACTGAGTCATCCGCCTGTCGTCCTCCGTTCTCACAGATGCCACCTGGCGGTTGTTTTGGCACATTGAGGCTTTTCATTAAAACCTCTTGTCTCGCCAAAGAAAAAAAATGCATGAGTCTTGTGCCGTCTCGCGTGGACCACGCGTGAAGTCCGCAAATTTGAACCAGTAACATCTGTAGGCTAAGTCAAAATGCAGTGTACTGTAAGAACTCGGATGGTTCACTCAAAATGGTCAACAAGTTGAGTGGGGACTGGTAAGCCAAAGTTTTCCCCCAGTAAGAGGAGCCGGCTCACACGGCGGCGTAATCTCCACCTCACATTAAACAGGTGGCACACCAGAGCAAAGAAAAGAAAAAAAGAAGGGGAAAAAAGGACGAGTAAGGCGTTCATTATCGCTAATTGAAATAACAAACCGGTAGATGAATTGACGGGCGATGATAGCATTAGTCTAAAAAAAAAAGAAAACATTGGCACCCATTGTGATCGTTAGTTCCAGTGAGTGCACAACAACAGTATTTGATTGGAGACAACACTCGCGCACTGCAGAAGTATGTATAGTATACTGCATGACAGTGTACTCATGGAAGTATTGGAATCGAGACACAGCACTAGTACTTTGATTCATTATGTTTTTTGTTTACCCAGCAGATTGTTGAATCATACCTTTCTAGAGACATTATATCACATCATACATACTTAAAATACAGCACATACAGGCCGATATATTATTCTTGTACCTGTTGTAGCTAAGGAAAATAAACATAAATTCAGTTATTATAATGTAAAATCAATAGGTCTGTTGTCATAGTTAATGTAAATAAAGTATACTGTTACAATGAAATCAATCATTAAGCAGCAATTAAAATGTTATATGATAGAAGAAACCAATTTAAACAACACAATTAAGCTACAATATCAGTCGATGATTCTTGTGGAACATGTTATTTATTCTCAGGTTGATCTGTTTGTTTGAGTCTTCGTGTGCAAACAAACAATTCAGTCACTTTGCATTCAGGTATACAAGTCATAGTCAGATGGAAATGTGCAGCTGTTTTTCTTCAGTGCATCCTCACCAGAATGTATTACACAAGATAAAAACCAATGAAACAGCCTGATTCTCCAGACTTGTTCTTATTGAATCATCCACACAGAGAGGCACTAAAGTAGTTCATGGAAATATATGAGTAACACAAGCTCCACAAATGTGTATATTTTAAACAACCCGGGTGGTGCATTAAATCAGTGATCATATTGAGTAGATGTTACCTTTTTACCCACAGCACGCTGAGATAATGTCACACTCTCCTCTCCCCTCTAAACTATATCCTTCTTGTTACTGCATATGTTTGTCCATCCAGTCTTCAGCCTTCACAGAACCTCTTCAGATTTAGTACTAACGTTAACTTGACGTCAAAGATGAACTGATTACATGGAGAAAAGCCAGCTCACTCAAAAATCCTTTGGGAAAGTTTTAATCAGCAGAGCACCAGTAGAGGCAGGACACAGACATTTCGACCAAAGTCTTTTTCAGTGTGTAACCATGGTGCCAGAAGCGACATTTAAGTACCATCAAACTAATTACAACAGGTGTGTAAAGAACAAACCAATTCCACAAGGAAACAGTCAACACACAGGGTGATAGGCTAAATCTTAGAAAATTCAATATAACAAACAACAGTAATATAAATACAGGGTATCCGCAGGGTCTTGAAAAGTATTAAAAGGTGATAAATCAATTTTGGGAAAATTAAGACCCTTAAAAAGTATTAAAAAGTATTTTCACGACTTTATAAAGTCTTAAATTTTGAAGGTATTTTTTCTGAATTAGCTGTCCAAGAGTTTGAGTCCTAAAAAACATTGTAAAAGTGTGTGAATTTATTCATTTTATTAAAAAACAAAGAAGAACCGGTACATAAAAAAGAAAAGAATTAAGATTGTTGTTTTTGTTTTTTGAGAGTAGCCTAGCCTATTTTGAATTCTGTTGTATCATAGTGGTCTATAGTCTTTATCACAAACTAAAACTGTTGATGTAAATGGTTACAGCTTGAAGTGGCGGAGAGGTATTGAAAAATATTGAGAAGGTCTTGAAAAAGTCTTAAAAAGGTATTAAAATTAACCTCAAGATTCCTGTATATACCCTGAAATACAAAGTCTGTAAATAAGTAAATAGTAGAAGATAGTTTAAAGTGCACCTAAAACTGGTGCTAAATCACATCCTCAATGTACAGTACAATATATAAAGCCAAGTCAAGTCACAGTTTATTTATAGAGCACATTTAAAACAACCTCAGTCGACCAAAGTGCTGTACAGTTGCAAAAGCACAGTATAGTTAATCATAAACACTACAACAAACAAAAACAACACAAGGGATAATAATCATTCACCCCTAAAGACAAATGAGGGAGCATGAAGATAAGTATCAATACCTAAGCAAACACCCAGATAATTGTACAGTAAAGTAAATAAAGTACAACAAGACAAAATTGTGCACAGATAGTAATTAAAGAAATAAAGAAATAAAAGCCACAACAGTGACGTGCACCTCCACAAGTTTTGTCTTTTCGGTGAGACTGCTTGCTTTTTTCTTTTACTGATTACATTCACACATCTCATACGACTCACCTGAAACTCACCCTGACACCTGTGCAGAGGTGATTCTATTTTAGTTTAATTATAATCACATGAAGGATTTTAGTGATTCATAATAGATGAAAACTAAACAAAAAGGGAACACAAAGACCTGCACCTGCTGCCGAGTCGACAGAGAAAAGAACAAACTGTTTTTTTGTTTTCGTATCCTGTGCAAACATCTCGTACCTGCGAACAGTCGAGACTCCATCCTGTCTGATGTGTCAGAGCCGTTCTCACTCTTTAAGGATTCGCATGACGCAGTTTTATGATAAAGAACATCTGCTCCACCATGATCTATTTTTGGGGTTTATTTTTTTTCCGAAAGACAAAGTAGTTTGTGGAAAATGAGGGACGTGCGGTGAGAAGGAGCGTCAGAGGTCGTAGACAGATGGCGCGTGAAGTGGGAGGAGGTGGAGACGTGAGGCGAGGGGAGAGAGAGAAGGAGGGAGAAGGATGTGGCGGAGGAGTCGCTCACCAGGCGGCGAGGGAGAAGGGAACAGTATAAAGAAGACATTAGTAATCTCCCCAGTTTGTGTTAACAGAGGGGATGTGCTGGCTCTTTTTGTGTCCGTCTATCACTATCTCTTATCCTATTGACAAAGCGCGCGGTGTCCTGAAAGCTGCGCCCGGGCACAAGGCCAGCCTGCTGAGCCTAAGAGGAGCACAGAGTCATTGATATGGGGGATTATCTCTTATTATGGTCATGCCTCACTTTGCACCCAACCCCACCTCACATCACATCACATAACATCACAGGACTGGGACTGCAGGCAACCACACACACACACACACACACACACAAATGCAGCAGCAGCTTTACACATGCTTTACTAACCAAGCCAGTGTGTGTTTGAGCTCGCACGGCTCAGGAGCCTATCTCACACATCAGACACCCTTCCAGATAGGCCTTATCAGGAGGTAAAAAAAAGATGCCAAGTGCTGCAGAGACTCATCCCTCCTGCTCTATTTCACCCCCGACAGGAGGAGCCATATGTGATGTTCAAGAAGTCTGACAAGCCGCTGTACGGGAACGACCGCTTCGAGGGCTACTGCATAGACCTGCTGAGGGAGCTGGCCAACATCCTGGGCTTCACTTACGAGGTTCGTCTGGTGGAAGACGGGAAATACGGCGCCCAGGACGAGAACACGGGCCAGTGGAACGGCATGATCAAGGAGCTCATGGACCACGTGAGTTGATTAAAGATTCAATTTATCATTTTTCTAAAAGCATCAGAAAAACTGAAAAAAATTACTCAGAAAAACAGGAGGAAAAGAATTACCATGAAAAACAGAAAAAATATTCAGAAAAAAAAGTACTCGGAAAAAACGGGAAAAAAATAGTCAGAAAAACAGAAAAGTCATTCAAAAAAAAAAATTTTTTTTCAAGTGAATGCAGTATGCTTCCATAAAACAGAACTATCATTAAAAACCAATAACCATGAGTAACAGAAAATAAAAAATAGTCAGAGAAACAGAAAAAAAAAAATTGTAAGAAAAACTGAAAAAAAAATTACTCAGAAAAACAGGAGGAAAAAAATTTCCACGAAAAGCTGAAAAAAAATTGTCAGAAAAACTGAAAAAAATTACTCAGAAAAAAAGGAAAAACATAGTCAGAAAAACTGAAAAGTTATTCAAAAAATCCAACCAAAAAAATAAATTACTTCTTTTTTTTTTTTTTTTTTTCAAGTGAGTGCAATACGCTTCTATAAAACAGAACTATCATTAAAAACCAATAACATTAAGATCAAGCCTGTTACAGTGATAAAGCAAAGCTGGACCACATCATAAACTGCTGCTATTGTTGATGTCTCTGATTCTGCACTAAAAGGTTGCATCCATGCCTCCAACTGAAGTGTCTCAGCAGTGAACAGCTGTTTAGCAACAGGAAGAATTAAAGGGAAAAAGTCAAGAGACAGATGGTGAACGACAAGCGATCTCTCTCCCAGTCAGACAAACAACAAGAACTGAACTTCTCCTGTTTTCGGTTTAATTATCATCATTAAAGTAAGAGGTGGCTTGATCTGTTACTGGACCAGATGGGGGACCACCAACAACTTTTAAGATTTTAAAATAGGCCATGATTAGGAAAAGGCTGGGAGTAACTGATCTAAAGCACGTCTGAAAATCTCAACATAATAAACCCATGACTGCACATGTGCCCGACCTCCCTAACTGGAAGCGGACTTGATGCAGTGTGTCCATGCGTGAAAAGCAAGACGATGAAGTTGAGTATGCAGATTAAAAACCACCTGATTTTCTGAGTGTGCTGTTTATCTACACTATTGTCCCATCATGCACAGAGGAAGCAGAGGAGCCCTTCACAGCAGCAAAATCAAATAAAAACAAAGTGGAAAATTAATCAAGTTGAACTGGTGATGGGAATCTACGGCTGGCAGATGGCACGCATTTGCTGTCATTTCCTGTTTATTTGGTTTTTTTCCTGTCAGATACAAGAAATTGTCAAACTGACTATAAACACAGTCTGGTGCAAAGTACATTTTCTGAACAGTTAGAGAGCAGCAGTATGACTTAAAGACCTTGTACTAATGCACAATATTGAAGCAGGAAGTTGGTCTGTACAACATAAGTGGCATTAGTATTCACTTGTAGGCAGACTTTAGGTTTTCCTACACACCTTTGTCTGAATATGTGAATGTGAAGAACTCGTTTTGTGCCAATGTAAAGACATGTGATCTTACTAAAGCCTCTAAAGAAGACGTCACCATGGGAAAGTTACTTACATGACTTTTACAGAGCTTCGCAGCTCAAATGGTATCTCCCCACATGCCTTCAAACAGCTGTTGTAAAACCCTCAATGAAGAAACCAAACCTGGTCAGTGATGTTGGGACTATAGACTCAGATCCAACCTTACATTCATTAGTAAGCAGGGCTGGGTATTATATTGCTATTGATTTACTGAATCAATTCAATTCCGATTCACAAGGTCCCGATTCGATTTTTCGATCTGATTCGATATTGATTCATTTAGAGATATTTCAGTTTTAATACCATTTTTGCTTGGCTATGAAAGAGGTTGGCACAGAACTAAGAAAGATGAAACTCTCTAACCCGGTACATTATCAAAAATATCAATGTTTACATGAAGAATTGTCTCAAAGTAAACAGTGCAACTCATTCAGGACAGTTGTGGGTGATAATCAGGATCAGGCACATCTAACAAAGGAAACGATCTAAGGATTTTATGAATCGATATCAGATCGTTTAAATGAAGATCGATATGAATTGGAAAATCGACTTTTTAAACCCAGCCCTATTAGTAAAACAAAAGTTTCAGAGCAGATAAGCTCCTGTTTTTAAAGAAAACAACATCCAGTCTCAGTCTGTAGAACAAACCATAGCACAGAAAATGGTCAGGCTAAAACAATCAATGTGATTGGAGTTCATTCTGAAGTCTCAATTCTTGTCATGTAAGCGAAACAATTGATTATCATCATCTTGAAAAGTTGGTCAGTCTTTCTGACTCAGAGGAAACAGCTGTTCTGATCCATTATTCTTCTTGCAGCTTGTTCACATCACCATAAGGTATAATGTATGTTTCTATGCAGATGACAAACGATTGTACGTCTCTAATCAACCAAATGCTGATGCAGCTTGAAACTCCATTACAACACGTCTTATATCAATAAATAGATGGATGAGCAATAATTTGTTAAAGTTAAATGAGGACTAAAATGAACTCCAACAGAAATGCTGTTCACTAACCTTGTAAACTGAGTCCCTGGATGAATTTGAGTTTAAAAGTCAAGGAATTATCCTGCAGTCGCTTCTAAGCTCCAGTCTCACATCAACAAGCCGTCAAAAACATCAATTTTCACCTGAGAACCAGCTGAAGTTCAACCATTTATAAACCGAAAAGATGCTGAAAAATTGATTCACACCTTCATATCAAACTGCCACAATTACTGCAGTGCATTTTCTCTTGGGCCTCCAATAGAAAAAAACAAAGAGACATGTAGCTCATTCAAAACTCTGCAGCTCGACTGCGAAGAGAAGAGAACGCATCAGGCCTGTTCTAGCTTCCTGTTAGATTTAGATTAGATGTTAAGTTCCTACGATCCTCTACTGCTGCTTTATTGGTTGGATGCAGCCCTGGTCCATTATGAAACACAACCTATAGATATGAAGAAGAAGCTAACCAAGTGTTTTTAAAACAAAGCCCAAACTTGATAACTTATTTTAATTTAAAGGGATACTTCACCCAAAATCGGTAATTCACCAATCATCTACTCACCGTCATGCCAAGGAAGGGTTTGGAGAACTTTCTGAGTCATCAAAACGCTTTTGGAGTTCGGATAGAGTTCACTTTTGAATCGTCCACTTTGGTCAGTACGGACATGCAGTATGGAGGTATTTGGATGTTTCATAGTGTGTGTTTTGGACAATTCAAAAGTGACCTATCTGCCGCCATTGTATGAAAATCTGTTGCCAGCCGAACCCCCCCTGGAACTCCAAAAGCGTTTTGATGACTCCAAAAGTTCTCCAAACCCTCCTTGGCATGACGGTGAGTAGAAAATTGGTGAGTTTAATGGTTTAATGGTTCATTATTTTATCATTATTCCATACCTATTATTCCATGTACCATATCCGTACACTGTGCCACACCTTTTGTTTGATAGATGCTGTACCGTACCACAATAAACTGGTGCTAAACTAAGCTGCTACAATAACAAGTCAAAAAGCCTCATGAGACAATAACACATAATATTAATACAACCCATTGGAATTCCATTGAAGTTTCAGCACAATATTATGTTGTCACAGTTTTATTTTCAAGATTGGATGTTAAAAAAAACAAATGGTTGGAGCTGCCGGCGCCACCGCTGGTAGAAAATATAACAATAAATGTTCTGTGTAATATCATAAAGAGCTCTGCGAGCAAACACTATTGAATAAGATAATAAAAATCTTCCATCTTGTTCAAGTGGCAGTGAAACCAACAGTTGAGACAAAAAAGTAAACATATGTATAGTCTCAACAGTGTCACATCCCATCCAAACATGTTTTGTAACAAAAGATGAAAAGCAAATAAAAGGGCGTTCACTCACTCCACCTCAACACATCCTGCACTGAACCAATAACAGACCACTAAAACTCACTTTCAAGACACTAACTTACTTCATGACCTGTTTAAATCATGTAAATCACCTTCTCAGCATCTATCGCACATCCACATGTTTGTCTGTAAGTGGAAAAGAAATGTGATGGAAGGAGGAGGTGAAGAACATGAGATAAAAAGAAGAGTCGGCAGTAACAACCGGCCCTGAGAGGGAGTACAGCGATGCAAGCGGAGCATAGATTCTGTCATGACTTGATTCCCCTACAGAGCTTATTAAAACACACACACACACACAAGCACGCACACAATCTGCTCACAGTGTAGATCATTACACCCGACAAAGTCCCGGTTAGGATAAACTGCATGGGCAGGAAAAATAGCGGCCGCTGCACGCCCAATAGTCAATATCTGACCCCATTAGAGGCAGCACCCACGAAGGGTCAAGTCTCCCTTAACTCTTCCAGACATGTCTTCTGTGGCCGCAGTGATTGGCTGTCGTGACAGTCTTTTCATGGGTGAAGGGCCCAATCCCCTGTGAGATGATGTTCAGCATGGGTTTGTCCCACTTATTGCTTAGACAGGCTTGACTTAGACAGATGGTTATTGCAGCAGACAGGGCCTCGGGAGACTGGGGAGTGTGGACTCACAGAAGAAGTTCAGTTGAGGAGGAAATGCTGAATAGTGCTGAACAAATTGGAAACATCCTGTCAGAGGAGTTTAATAAAATGATCTTTGGTCTGTCTAATGCTCAAAGTGGAGTAAACACATCTATCCACACTTTGTAGGGTTGTGTTAGAGAAGCTGAGGGATTCTGTTTCTCCACTGTTTCCTGACCTGGTTTGGAGCTCCAGGTATTATCTGGTATTATCTATCGCATCATAACAAGGATGCCCACGTACTAACACTGCAGTTGCAATCATATTGATATAAAAAAGGTTATGTTAAAGACTCCCTAAACCAAAAATTGAATTGAAATGATCAACATGTCAATGTGGTGTTTGGGTTCTGCTACAAAACATTTCAGCAGATTTTCAATAACAGTATCAGTGGATGACGTGGCCGAGAGGCGTTATCGCAGCCTTGAAGGTGGGAGACCAGGGTTTGAATCTAAGTGCGAGCTTTATGTTTTAAAATCGCTCCTCCATCTCCCCTGCCCCCGCTGACGCACACCGCCATTACCGAGCAACCCGGAGGCGGTGGGCGGGCACAAGTCTTGATGCATTTGCATACTCATGGATATTCATATAACCTGGATTTTTCAATGAGGGAGTAATAGTAGACGTGTTTTTAGCCTCTTCGAGAGTTTTTTTAACCAAGTTTTTTCTGGGAAAACAAGTTTAATCAAAAAATAGTCATAGCAGAGCATTTTTACAAATTTTTAAATTCCTCTTTAGGGGGACTTTAAAGGGGAACTATGCAAGTCCAGTCTCTTTTCCACTGTTTTGCTAACCCTCCTCTCGGCCATGTGCCTTTTTTTTTTTTTTAACAAATCTGACAAGACAGTAATCCGTGGAGCAGTGGATAACGTTATATATCATGCATGCGTTACGTATATATTTGTGTAGTCTTATCGGTCATAACCAGGAGATTATGGGTTACGGGGCACGTTACATTTGTGTCGCAGTGCTGCAGAGACGAGAGCTGGGACACCGGGTCGGAGGCTCTGATCTTACAAGGTTGGTTTGTCAGCCAAGAGAAGCTAGGTGGAAGGCAGAGAGCCTCCATTCTCCTTGTAGCTAATAAGTTGTTTAACCATCTGAAGCTGTTTAATTAAGGTAAAAATCTTGCATAGTTCCTCTTTAATCAACAAAGTCAACCAACAAAGAGAGAAATCTGACTTCTTTCTCTAAAACTATCTCTCTTCCTTTTGAACCTGAAAATATGAGTCGTATTTTCTTGCTTTTTGTGATTCGGTGCTACTGGTCGGTGCACGTGTCACTGATTACCATGTTACTACGGTTCAGAGGGAGAGGAAGAAGTCAGTGGTTAGCAGTGGTTGAGTCGGTGAATCCGACCTCAGCTGAGCCGCTGCCTCGGCGTATCTAAGTGTATTTCATATTTATGTAAATGTGAGAGAAAATCAATAACAATAATAGCTCCACTTCTTACACTGCAGCCTGAAACACAACCACCACACTACATAAAAATGATGTAGCTGTTCTGACTTCTGCCGTTTCATGGCTTTTATCCAAAACACGACTAAGAAGTAACCAGCAAAAAAGAAAAGCAGGTCTCAGCTTCAAATGACTGATTACTTCATTAATTGTCAATAAAGTCTCATGGGTCCAATTTTACCAGAAAGATGTTAGATGATGAAATACTAAAATAAAAACAGAAAACATGATGAATAATAAAATATGGGAGAATTAATCAAAAGCCAGGTTAAATCATTAGTGTTCACTGAGCGTCTCTCACCGCCACTGGCAGGTTGTTCCATAGTTTTGCATTGTCAACTTTCTTGCAAGTATTTAAAATCCTGTGTACGTGAAGATTCATATAAAGACAGAGAATCTGCAGTGTGAGCTGCTCCCGAACCATTAAGCCCCTTTAAATACAAGTAAAAGGACCTTAAACCATGTTGTAAAAGTGAAGCCAGTGAAGTGAAGCTAACACCAGGGTGAATCTCTCCTCTCTCCTTATTAAAGTTCAAAGTCCAGCAGCTCCGCGATGAATAAACTGGAGTCATTGGAGGAGCAGTGAAAAAAAAAAAAAAAAGATAACTGCAATAATCTTGAAATAAGAGCATGAATCAGCATCTTTATGAGATAAAACCATGATAAAAAGCTGTTTAGGTCGCCTTCTGGAGATAAAAGCTGCTCAGGTTATTTCTGATTTTACTAAAAGTTTATAAGAGAGAGTGTCCTGGACTCCAACCAACCAACTTTTTACTGCTGTCAATATTTCAGTTGTTTCTGCTCCTGTGAATGTCAAAGCATCACTTTTAGTGTTTTACAATCAAAATATAAAACATTTAATAAAGAACATTGTGACCTAGTCTGAGCTGCATCATAGAGAGAAGACGGATGGGTGAAGGTATGAGCAGGACGTGTGGGTCTCCATCACTCGGCCCTGTAAAGCGAGCGCCTACAGCTCACAGCGGCTTAACAAATGGAGAGAGCAGCTGAAGAAAATAAATGGATGCTTTGATTTAAAACAGGGGCGCGGGGGAGGGGGGGGGGGTTGAGTATTGAGAGTATGCTTGATGGGCTCAGAGAGAAAGAGGGCTTTAAATTTTTACTTAAGTGCCCCGGGACAGACTCTGTAGTGTGTAAAGATCCTGTTTTCTTAATTTGATTGCCTCTAAACGCTTCCTGTTCTCCTGACTTATGGCCCTTATCCCTCTTTCTCCTCTTTCCTTTTTCTTTTTTCTTTCTTTCATGTTGACAGAGAGCTGACCTGGCAGTGGCTCCCCTCGCCATCACATACGTGCGCGAGAAGGTTATCGACTTCTCCAAGCCCTTCATGACGCTGGGTATAAGTATACTGTACCGCAAGCCCAACGGGACCAACCCTGGGGTCTTCTCCTTCCTCAACCCCCTCTCGCCCGATATCTGGATGTATATTCTGCTGGCTTACTTGGGTGTCAGTTGTGTGCTGTTTGTCATAGCCAGGTAACATGTCACTCCCAGCGATCACAGCTTCACACACGGTCAGACACACGGGCCCCTCACCCACCCACCCACCCACCCACCCCGACTAAACAACAGGCTTTAAACTCTTTAAACTATTTTTACTGGTTCTTTCTTGCATCCCGAGCAACACAGAGGAAGCTGCTCGCCACTCAAGTGACAGTGCTGACACTAATCAGTGGTCTTTAGTTTAGTAGCTGTTGAACCGTTGAAAGGATCACACCGGATTTTATCACACCGCCTGTTTCCCTCAGATCAGATATTGATAAAGAATTAATTCCTTTATTTTCTTTCTTTGTTTCTGATTGGGGCGCTGGGCGGCTCGGTTGCTATGGTTACCCCCGGCGGCCTGCTTCCTGCTTCAGTTTGGTAATAATAATAATAATAATAAGTAAAAGATAAATACCTAACACACCGAGGCGTAGAGACAGAGAGGCTGCAGGACCCGTCAGCCGGTTCAGGGTTGTGCGCATGTGTGTGTGTGTGTGTGCGAGCAGAAAAGTTGTGCACTCATATGTGTGTGTGTGTGTGTGTGTGTGTGTATGTGTGTGTGTGTGGGATATGTTGAGCTCAATGTGAACGGCTGCTGCCCGCCCCCCTTCCAACCTTCCCCCCTCCACCCCCACAGTGTCCCCCTCCTCCTCCCCCAGTGTCTCCGAGTTCATGCTGTCTTTTCTCTTCTCTGGTTCCCTTCACCTTGTCTCAAACACGCCGTGGTCGATCACTGGGATTCTGCTGACTCGGCTTCACACACACACACACACACACACACACACACACACATGCACACACACTGACACCAGATGAAACACCAGGAAACACGTGGACGCCGTCACCTTCACTTCACAGACGACCGTCCGTAGCGTTTCTCTCCTCACTCGCCTCCTCCGGTGGAGAGATCTCTGCTTAGCGCCGACCCTGAAACTTTACTTTCTGTAGTTGTAGTTTGCTTCGGTTTGCTTTCTCAACCGGAGGAGGACCGACCGCATCAGACTTCTCTCATATAAGTGGGGCTACGACCTGCAATTTCAGGTCTCCGACTGCAGTTAATCGGTGCCACCCGAGTTCAAATGACATCGCTACTCGCTCAAAGGAACTCCACTCAACAAAGGAGAGAGAGCTAAACACATCGCTCCAAACATGACTGACTGTTGTGGAAATCTCTGAAGACGCACGGTTTATTTACAGCCATAGAAACTGTCCTTTAATCTTTTATAATTAATCTTAGATTGTTTACAAGAAAAGTCTCACAGTATATAAGAGCTGCTTTAGGTGGATGCAGTGGAGGGTTATTTGTTGACCTGCAGGAACTCCTACTGTAACTTCTCACTTCTACTTCCAACCAAACACTCCTGCATACTACAGTACACAGTGTATATATATACATGTGTGTAATTATTTATATTTAATGGATAGAAGCAGCTCAGAGCTACGTTAACCCACCGACAGTGTTGGGAAAGTTCACTTTCTAGATGAACTAGTTCAACATAGTTCATAATTCAAAACTGAACTAGTTCATATTTCTTTTCTTTTCTTTTTCAATATGTTGCTACAACCTATTATTTTTCAGAATGATGGCCTCAGCCCATATCAAACCACAGACACTTATAATGTTAGCAGTTTTAACCTCCTAATTATAGTTACTACTTTACTTTCCCCAAAAAGTAACTGAGTTACAACATGATGAAAGTAATTACCAGGAAAAGTAACTATTGCGTTACTATTATAAAATTCTCAAATATGTCAAATTACTTGGACTTCTCTCTCTAACCCCCGTTTATCTTTTACTAACCAACTGGGTCGGTGTTCCTCCACACAGACAGCCAAACAGCTGATAGGTGTTGCCAGATTGGGTGGTTTTTCCACTACATATTAAGGCCTGTTTACAGTGTGTTTTATCTGGATTTTTGCCTGGAAGGCTCTATAGAAATCTGGCACACTCCTGAACGAACTCATACTTTGAGAGAGCGCCGTTCACAAACGCCAGAATGAAACGCATTCACAATAACGTTCATCAAGCGGAAATCCAGTACGTTCATTTCACCTTTGCCCAAAATCGTTGTTCGGCGGCTGTTTGAAGCACGGTGAAGCGAAAAAGAGAAAGAAAGGTTTGTGTCGACTCTAAAACTTTTAGGAGACGTCGGCTCAGTTGCGGCCGTGACCTGACAGTTTTGTCGTCGACACACACTCGTTCTTCTCCCTCCCCCCTCCCCCTCCCCTCCCCCCCCCGATGTTACTGGCGATATGATCACACAAGAGAATAAAAAGCAGCAACTGTCATCTAAGTTGGCTCAGAATATGCACCTTTATGTATTTAATATCTCAATATGTAAGTTGTTTGGGTAAGTGTATTAAACCCCACACCCCCCTACACCCCCCCTCACACCCCTTACACCCCCTCCTCACTCTATTCTCTCTCTTCTCCTGTACACACAGATGCATGCTGGGCTACAGTTGCATGTTTTTCCTCTGGAGTGTAGCACGTTTAACGCTCTCACAGACTTTCCTGAAATGAGACGTGGAGCAGACAGAAAGCGCCTCACACTGTTAAAGGATTATGTCGCTAGAACGTCTTACTTAGCCACGCAGATAGTTTTGGTTTTATTCGTTTTGAACTGATCATTAGAGGTGAATTTTAGTTCAAACGCTGGATTTAACTGGATGTGTGGCGTGAACGTGGAGCCAGACGTCACTGAGCTGCTGCAGAGCATCATGGGTAGCAGCTCTGTCTCTGTACACGGTGTTGAAAGGTTACCGAGTTCATTATTCATTCATTTCTGATTTATTTCTATGGCAGAACACGTTAGTCTCCGCACACAGCTGCTACTAGGGTTAAAAATATATTTGTATATTATAATATTACATGTTTTGTTTCCGTGTCAGCTGCAGTGGAAGGTGTCAGGCTGAATCTGTAGATCGTGCAGCTACGACACGTGCAGCAATAACTCACTGACCACGTTGTGCAGCTGCCACACTCATGCTACACATCCAGTGAGTTCCCGGCCTCTCCACGACGACATGACTAAACATAACTACAGATACATGAGTGAGGTCACCCAGGGATCAGGACAAAGTGACAACTTTAGTTTTTATTAAAAAAGAAAAACAGAAAGAAAAAAAAAAAACATGGTTCTCTGCTCAGTCAAAAACAGAAAATAATAACTTCCCAGCCTGCGATCGATAAAATACCTAAAATATAATATCTCCATCAACACATCTGCAAAACTAACTCACAAAATGTGAAGTTTTTTATTAGATTTTCCGAGTTCCTTTCACAAGTTTCACAGTTTTTTTTAACCTTTAACAAATCACAGAAATGTCAGAAACAAACAGAGCCCACGATTAAATCCAGTAGAAACACTGAATAAAACAGATTCATGTTTTTATTGGAGCTGAATTATCCACAGAGGTTTTTTCCTCTGAAAACAAAAGGACCTGATGATCCAGTCTTTATTCTTACACCAGGGTCTGTTACTGAAACTAAAGTATAGAACAATAGTTGCTATAATATATATAATAATAATCATAATCATCATCTCTTCATCTAGATTACATCCAGATTCATAGAGAGCACAGTGTGTATAGGTTTGCATGTGGACAGCCTGGACGTGTCCTCACCAATATTAGAAAGGGACAGAGCAGAATTGTCCTCATTAATATTCACATGAACTTATTAGCAGTGTTTGGACTGAAGCCATCAGATAATTCTGTACAAATATCACACAGAGGAGGTGAGAGAGGATCAGTGTGATGTCTCAGTGTTGGAGCTGGTTTTTTAATGTGAAATCAAAAGGTCTGAGGTCAAGTAGATCCACCGAAGAGAAAGAAACATGTTAGAAATCTTAAAATACGTGTTGTTTTTCTCTCGTTTCTGTTATAAATCAGGCATTTCCTTTTTAGATTTTATGTTAATCAAGAGTTTGACTGACAGCATTAAAAAGTCCCGTTTGTTTTTGGAGGTTGACAGGGTTCGTGAGTCCCTCGCCACTTTGAGAGCAAGTCTACATCCTTGATTAAAAGCCTTCGTCTGTCATCCGCTTAATCCTTTCATAGTGGAGGAGCGTATTCTCTCACTTTCTGTTTGAACGTGAAGAAACCAACACTCGTTTCACGAAAGTCTGTGAGACCCGACTGTCTTAACTCGTTAATTTGACAGACAAGCTCTAACACGACGAGGTTTTAATTCCACTGTGCATTTATATATTTATATCTATATATAGCCTACAGTATTGTGTGTGCGTGTGTGTATGTATATATACATATGTGTGTGTGTATGTGTGTATACATTACACATTTTATCTATGTATGCTTGTGTTTGTGTTGGCAGCGTGTGACTGGCTGCATGAGTGACAGAGCCACAGAGCCAACACAAGAGTTAGAGCAGCAGTGACGTCGCAGGTCGATTCCCTGAAACCACATGATTACTGAGCTGCACTGCCACCGTTAATGTTACAGGCTCATGTTGTTTTTATCTTCCTTCTAATGGCCATAACGGCGATAACACCCTCATAGTGCATCACCACCTTTTTGAATCCAGTTCCCTCCGTCACCCACATTAAAGCCAATTTCCTTTAAAGGGATAGTTCAACATTTTGGCAAACTGACCCATTGCCATAATCCCTATAGTCATAGCAGTAGGTTTGTTACTACTAATTGTCGGTGCAAGCTTTTTTTAGAACGGCGGAGCAGAGCCGTGAGCTGCTCAGAGCTACGCTACGGAGGCTCATACAAAACTGCTGATGCACGTTCCCGTCGGGACAGTTCTTCATCAAGCAGTCTCTGCATTTACCTCTAAAACAACTCTGTCTGGTAACGTTCTGTTATTATCTCATAGCGTGGTGAATGTGCAGGTCACAACTTGTCCACCAGAGCGTTTTGGAGTTGTTGGATTGTGTATTTGATGAGTTTGATGAGGGAAACCAAGAAATCCCATTAGCCTCCGTAGCGTAGCTCTGAGCAGCTCGCCACTCTGCTCCGCCGTTCTAAAAATAGCTTGCACTGACAATTAAAGGTAACGAACCTACTGCTATGACTATAGGGATTATGGCATTGGGCCAATTTGCCAAAATGTTGAACTATCCCTTTAAGACAAGTGAAACAGTTACAACTCCTGATCTACATCTGACTCTCTCTTGTCTCGCTTCATTTGAATATTTCTTTGTCTTTCTTCCTTCACATCACATTGCAGTACGTATATGTGCTCATATTAAAAGCACAGCTCCACGTTCTTCTCCCCTAAAATCAACGCAGCTCTCTCAGCAGGATGTTCTGGATCTGTGCAAACACACACACACTCAGTTTTCCTTCAAATCTCAAATCCCGACTCTCAACTGTCTCTCAAGCAAAGACAAGAGTTTAGACTAAAGAAGAAACAACTGAAGGGCAAACTGTGACAATAAATGCCTCCAAAAATAAGCTCAAACTGTTTAATTACAGAGATGAAGAACCACGACTGTGTGTTGTCTGATGGTAAAAAAAACATAGCGATGGGAACACACTCACAAACACACACCTGTGTGTTTATTGGCTACATCTTAAAGCATTACGCCGCTGTCAAACCAACGTACAACACATTATTATTTAGGCCGCACTTTTCATTATTGCTGAGCTCACACACTGAGCCACACACACCCACACACCGGTGTGTTTCATGTTTGTAAATGAGCTTGATCATCCAGGCCAGTTCTCATTCTGCACCACCTCCGTTTATCTTATTCCAGCTACTTCCAGGTCTGCAGAGTGACACCAGCGACTTCCTGAGCTGAAACCCAAAGTCAAACAGAGACGAGACGAGTTCCTCCTGTCAGATACACAGGAAGAAAAGAATTAAAACATAAAACAAAACACAAATTAAAAGGACATAAACACATATAGAAACAGCCCATATCGATTTTATCTTTTCCAAACTCATTATTAAATGGTGGTGTGTTTTCATATCTATCAGCTCATTAGTGAGATGAATGATCAGTAAGCTTGAACCAGTGGTGAACTTGATCTTGCCAAATAGTGAACCGGCATCAATTGTATTCAGATTAGTTTGTCATTGTTTATTTATGATTTATTCAGCGTTAACAGCTGAACTGACAGCCTAATTATAAACCATTAATACATCTTTATGAGGGTGGTCATGTTGTAAAGTGGCAGCAAACAAGTTAATCAGAAATACAATTACAGACACTTGGCCCCAAAGCAAGAGGACGATCAATCAACATCACTAAATCTGAAAAAAAGTAAAATCAGCTTGATGATGAAAGTCTGTTTTAAGAAGAGGGTTTAAAGAGGTCAGTGATTGAATTAATTTCATTTTTTGGTGAACTATTCCTTTAACCTCTGTGAGGGTGTTCACCAAAGTACTTTATGATAGGTATAGTTTCACTTGACCATTGTTGTTGGAGTCTCTTACATTAAGAGTCATGCGAGGTTGAGTTGTTTACTCTCCTGGGTATCGATGAATGGGCAACATTATAAATGGGAGCTAGGTGGTGTCGCAGACCCCTTCCCCTGTTAAAGGAGACATATTCTGCCCCCTTTCCACAAATTAAAATAGTTCCCAGGTGTCTTACAGACATGTCTGTGACATGTTTCGGTAAAAATACCCCAAGGATCAAACATCACAGCTCTTTTCATCCTCCCAAAACAGCCCTGTTCAGAACGGCTGGTTTCAGTGCCTGTCCCTTTAAATGCAAATGAACCACTGCTTGCCCCGCCCCTTCTACCAGTACTCACAGGTAGGGGTGGGGTTATGCAAATTCGCATCCTAGTTACATCACTGGAAGACAACTGAGGAAAAAGCTCATAAAACCACATGGATTTCAACCTAGGGAACCTGAAAATTACTGATTTTTTTTGGTCAATTCTCACATTTTGGGGGTTAGAAGGCAAGACAAACACCCAAATATATGTTAAAGATCCTTCAAAAAGCGATATTTCCATAATATGTTTCTTTTAAGATATGTGGTGTTGCAGACCCCCGTCCAGTTGCCTTCGATTCAATTGGTTGCCAAGAGATAATGATGACCTGGATGAATTAGAATATTCACAGATTGTCTAATTCTGCTTCCGTTAAGTGAAGCCTGACTAAAAAATGTTGTGCCACTTACAGCTGATTTCGGTGAACTATTCAGATACAAGACACCGCACACATAATTAGCATTTTCTTGCAATGTTTTTTTAATAGAAACCCAGCCAATAATAGTACATAGATACAACACCTGTATGGAAACACAGAGAATTCAAAAAGGTCCAGAAAAATTGCAAAAAAAAGTTTTCACGCTGGTAGGAGGTGGAAAAGTCACAGTGTTTGCAATACGTTTGAATGGAAACCCCACTAAAAATAGTAAACCAAGTGTAATAAAACATTAGATGCATAAAAGTAAAATCTAAAATCTGCTTCATAAACGATTAGCAGAAGTAAAGTGAAGTGGATCTTGAGTTGACATGTTGACACACAGAGTCGGTCGTCCTGTGACGGAGCAGCTGTGTTGATTCATCTCCCCTGACATTGGTCTTATCAAGCGTCTGATCGCTGGAGTTTTCTGCAGGATGACACTGCCCTTGTTGAAAGATAAACACCTCACATTGTTTCTGCACTGCTGCTGAAATCCTCGCTTTTTTTCTCTTCTTTTTCTTTTTTTCTTTTTTTTTGTCCGTGCTTATCTCTGCACTGACCTTGCTCAAAGTTTCTCTCAGCGGAGCGCAGATGACCTGAGATAATGTTAAGGGCAGTGTAATTGGATCAGAACGACAGAGAAGAGGGGCCGAGCGGCGCTACAGTGAGAGACAGGTTAAGCTGTGTCGCCTCCTGTAAACGCCGCTGCTTTAGCGTTTGGCAGCAATATATATATATATAGACCGTCCAGCCACTCCCAGCACCAGCACCCAGCAGGGTTTGGTGTCATGACAACATCAACGTCACTCATCCACGTTCACGGCGACCGGTAATTGTCTATTCGCGACTTGATTGGAGGAAACATATTCAGAGACCTCTGCGTGAGTCACATAGCTACCACGTGCCACCGCAAGGTTGCAGTTCAGCTGAACTCAATTTGGCATTACAAATTGACAAGCAAGCAAATGTGGGACAAATTGAGTGAGCGAGCACACGGATTGATTTAAGGCCAAGGATTCTCTCAAAGCAGAAATCAGGGGACATTGAAAGGTCCTTGAGCTACACCACTCAATATCCTCCCGAGTGTTGTAGGGGTGAAAAGGAACGGCGCTGCTAACCACATTATAAGCAAAGCCCATTAGTCAATGACAGGGAGCAGTTATGATGCTGTCATCTTATCCATACAGCCATACGTCTTCATATAGGCTCATATATTACTGTATGGAAGTGGCTACTGCTGTTCTCACCCCGACACCAATGCATCAAATCAGGTGTAGCTACACCAGCTTTATGGGTGTCGTACGGTGGCCCGGAGGGGATCGACACGCTGCAACTTAAGAAAACACGTGCAAAACAGGAACAGCTTCAGAAAATGTGCAACACATGACAACAACAAACACACAAACGTGACGCAAATACACAAAAAAAAGTGTTTCCAGGGGACATAAAGGCAAAGCCCACAGCACAGAGATAAGATAAGACTTTCATTGATTCCACTTATGGGAAATCTGCTTGTTACAGCAGCAGATAAGTCAACAAACATGAAAAGGTAAAGATTAAAATATACAGTTATGTACAAAAATATAAATGGAAATATAAACAGTTTTTTTCATCATTTCAAGATCATTTAAGAAGAAATGTATATACAATATTGATTGTTAATTTTTGTATTTGATTTGCTTTACAGGAGCAGATAAGTCAAAAAACAAGAAAAGGTAAAGATTAGAATATAAAAAAAGACCTTCTATACAGTTGTGTAGAAAAATATGAATGGAAATATAAACTGTTTTGTACAAAGATCGTTTAAGAAGAAATGTATATACAATATTGCTTGTTAAATTTTTGATTTGATTTATTAATTTGTGCTAACAGTGGTGCCAAGAAGACCCACTGAAAAAATGCTGAATTTTACATATAAGTTTAAAAACTGACTACAATTTTTTTTTTTACAAAGATTTCCACAGTTAAAAAATAAGGCTTAGAATAAATGAAGGCTATAGTTTGAATAAACAATAACATAATATACAAAACACAAATAGATACAGTCAATCTGTACAACGGGCTGCCAACTAATCTTTTCCATAACATTGAGCTCAAGCCTGGTCCGTCGCTTTTTTGTGTCCCCTTGAAACACCTCTGTTGTGTTTCACCCTTTTATATTTTTGTGTTTTGTATCTCAAAGCTGTTTTTTTTGTAATTACTGTATGTTTTCTTAAAGTGCACTGTGCTGAGCTCTCAGGGTCACCGTACAGTATAATACCGTCCCTCCACCCTCCAGGTGATCAGTCCTGACTGCCAGCAGCAGCCACACATCCACTCTACATTATTATCACTGCATTACAATCTGATTAGTCAAACCGTGATGTCTCGAGTGGAGACCCCCCGCCTCCCCCCGACTCCCCCCACCCCCCCTTCCAACTCC